>NC_059224.1:24898604-25230257 GCF_020615455.1 Coregonus clupeaformis
TGATTAGTTGTTGGGGGTGCAGTGGTTGTTCCAATCATGGCTCGGCAGCCGCCGACCACCAGGCAGAGGTTGGATGAAGGTTCCGGACGAGTGACTGCAGATGGAACAAAACGGAGGTAAGTAAACAACAAACCAACAAGGTGCAAAACAACAAAACTAACGCTAGAAGCTCTAAGACTGATACTCTGGTAAACCTACTGTTCATGGCTAACGATCCGGCAGGGAATGGATGTTAGGCCAGAGCCTAAGAAGGGTGATGATCAGGACCAGGTGTGCAGATTGCTGATGGGATGCAGGTGCGAAATCAAGAGAGCTCCCCGGAGCGTTCCAGAACCCTCGGGAAACTGGAGATCACGAGCAGAAAAACTAGTCCACAGACAGGACCCGACTCAGACTGCCGGGATCGTTACAGTACCCCCTCCGACGAACGCCACCGGGCGGACTCCCCGGAGCGCCAGGATGGAGGCGGTAGAAGTCACGGATGAGGTCAGCATCTAGGATCTGTCGCCGCGGAATCCAACTCCTCTCTTCAGGACCATACCCCTCCCAGTCCACGAGATACTGGAAACCCCGGCCCCGCCGTCTGGAATCCATGATGCGTCGCACCGTGTAGGCAGGACCACCTCCCGATCATCCGAGGAGGAGGAGGAGGAGGCGGAGGAGGCAACAGAGGACTGAGGAAAACAGGCTTGAGGCAGGAGACATGAAAGGTGGGATGGACTCTGAGCGTCCTCGGGAGTTTGAGTCGAACTGCCACCGGATTGATCACCCTCTCCACCACAAACGGACCAATGAACTTCGGTAACAACTTCCTAGACTCAGTCCGTAAAGGAAGATCCCGTGTGGCCAACCAGACCCTATCTCCGATGGTAGGTGGGAGCGGGGATCCGGCGACGATTCGCCTGGAGCTGATACCGGTCCGAAACTCTAAGGAGTGCCTTTCTGGCCCGATGCCAGGTCCGGTGGCAACGCAAATATGGGCCTGAACAGAAGGCACTGAGAGCTCCTTCTCCTGAGAAGGGAACAAGGGAGGTTGGTAGCCATACAGGCACTGGAAGGGAGACATCCCAGTGGCAGATGTAGGGAGAGTATTGTGGGCATACTCAACCCAAGGCAACTGAGAGACCCAGGAGGTGGGGTTGGAAGAGGCCAGGCAGCGTAGCGTGGATTCCATCTTCTGGTTGGCTCTCTCCGCCTGACCATTAGATTGGGGGTGAAAACCAGATGTGAGACTGACTGTAGCTCCAATGGCCAAACAGAAGGACTTCCAGACAGCAGAGGTAAACTGAGGGCCACGGTCGGAAACGATATCACTGGGCAAACCGTGGACCCTGAAAACCTCCCTAACCAGGATCTCGGACGTCTCCGAGGCAGAGGGAAGCTTGGCAATTGGCACAAAGTGGGCGAACTTGCTGAATCTGTCCACGATAGTCAGAACGCACCGTGTTCCCCTCAGAAGCGGGCAACCCAGTGACAAAGTCCAGGGCCAGATGCGACCATGGTCGCGGGGAATAGGAAGGGGGTGAAGTAGTCCAGAGCTGGGCCGATTGGTACTCTTATTCTGCGCACACACTGGACAGGCAGCAACATAACCCCGAGTATCCTCGGCCATGGCAGGCCACCAAAACGTCTGCGAAGAAACGCCATCGTCCGAGCCACGCCAGGGTGACAAGCCATCTTGCTGGCGTGGGGACCATTTGAGGACCGCAGGGACGAACCGACTCAGGCACAAACAACCGACCGGGTGGACCGTTACGGGACCGGGCTGCGTCCGAAGGGCCGCCATCACCTCCTCCTCAATCTTCCACCTAACAGCTCCCCACGACGCAGTTCCGGGGAGAATTGTCTCGGTCTTGGACCCACTCTCCTCCGTCTTGGAGAACATCCGAGACAAGGCGTCCGCCTTGCCGTTCTTAGATCCAGGTCGGGAACGTCAGGGAAAAATTGAATCGTCCGAAAAACAACGACCACCTGGCCTGACGGGAGTTGAGACGTCTAGCCGATTGCACGTAAGCAAGATTCTTGTGGTCAGTCCAGACAATAAACGGTTGCTCCGCCCCCTCCAACCAGTGGCGCCACTCCTCCAAGGCAAGTTTCACCGCGAGAAGCTCCCGGTTACCCACATCGTAATTCCTCTCCGCAGGCGAAAGGCGACGAGAGTAGTAGGCGCAGGGATGGAGTTTACTGTCCGTGGAGCATCGCTGCGACAGGATGGCGCCAACTCCCACATCAGACGCGTCCACTTCAACGACGAACTGACGGGCCGTGTCCGGTTGAGAGAGAATCGGTGCGTTGGTGAATCGCCTCTTCAAATCCAGAAACGCTCGATCCGCCTCCGGATTCCACTTGAAGGTCCTGATACTGGAAGTCAAGGCAGTTAACGGAGCGGCCACACGGCTGTAATCCCGGATGAATCTGCGGTAGAAATTCGGCAAACCCCAAAAATCTCTGGAGCTGCAATCTCGTACCGGGCTGGGCCCATTCCAGAACCGCTCTAACCTTCTCCTGGTCCATCCTAATCTCTCCCCTGGAGATGATGTACCCGAGAAAGGATGTCGTGTGGGCGTGAAACTCGCACTTCTCGGCCTTCACGAACAGGCGATTC
The DNA here is from genome assembly GCF_020615455.1 of Coregonus clupeaformis. NCBI lineage: Eukaryota > Metazoa > Chordata > Actinopteri > Salmoniformes > Salmonidae > Coregonus > Coregonus clupeaformis. The sequence goes on from NC_059224.1 coordinate 24,901,210, forward strand.
TCCAACAATCGCTGCAGAACCTGCCGGACATGCTGGACGTGGTCGGAAGGTTCCTTCGAGAAGATCAGAATGTCATCCAGGTAAACAAACACAAAGAGACCGATCATATCTCTCAGGACGTCGTTCACCATACTCTGGAATACCGCTGGAGCATTGGTCAGTCCAAACGGCATCACCTGATACTCGAAGTGACCCATCGGTGTATTGAAACCCGTCAACCACTCGTCCCCCTCTCTGATCCGGACCATGTGATACGCATTGCGTAGGTCTAGCTTGGTGAACACCGTAGCACCCTGTAAGGAGTCGAAGGCAGAACTCATCAAGGGCAGGGGATACTTGTTCTTGACCGTGATGTCATTCAACCCCCGATAATCAATACACGGTCGAAGAGAGCCATCCTTCTTACCCACAAAGAAGAATCCTGCCCCCAGGGGTGATGACGAGGACGACGAGACCAGCAGCTAGGGACTCCTTGATGTAGGTCTCCAAAGCCTCACGTTCAGGTCGGGAGATACTGTATAACCTTCCCTTAGGGTAGACAGCTCCAGGGAACAGGTTGATGGCACAATCATATGGTCGGTGGGGAGGGAGTGACAGAGCCTTCTGCTTACTGAACACTTCCCCCAAATCGTGATATGTCTCGGGAACCAGGGACAAATCTGGGGGTTTAGCCTCAATCACCTGACTGGGAACCGAATGGGGACAGGCAGTCTTGAGACAGTTAGCATGACAATCAAGGCTCCAACTCGTTACCTTGCCCGTCACCCAATCGAACGTGGGATTGTGTTCCTTCAGCCAGGGGTATCCAAGGACCAGAGGAACATGGGAAGACGGCAGAATGAAGAATGAAATCATCTCCGAATGATTCCCCCGACAACAGCATCTTAACCGGTTCAGTCCTCATCGTGATACGTGCCAGACTACTGCCGTTCAGAGTGGTCGCTTCAATGGCTTCCGGCAATTGCTCCTTGGAAAGCCCCAGCTGTTCCACCAACTCGGCATCAAGAAAGCTTCCATCGGCACCTGAATCGATAAAAGCGTTAATCGCTAAGCTCTGATTCCTGTTCATAAGGGTAGCCGGGAAACGGGGTCTGACAGAGGTATTGAGAGGTCGAAACTGGCTCGCTAAAAGTCCTCCCAACTTTAGCGAGCCGCGCAGTTTGGACGACCGCCGGGAACAGGTGGCGAGGTAATGTCCCGAACCACCACAGTAGAGGCAACAGTTAGTCCTACGTCTGAGTTGGCGTTCCTCCTTGGTTAACCCGTGCCGCCCCTACTTGCATTGGTTCAGAATCGGGAGACAGGACCTCTCCACTAATCCTGTGTGGTGGACGATGATCGACGTATTCTGGTCCAATCCCCGACCCGACTGGAACCTGAGAAGCTGATCGATTGGACGGAACCCATTGCTTCTCCCTCCTTCGCTCTCGGACTCGATTATCCACCCGAATAGACAAGGCTACCAAGCTGTCCAGGTCACTAGGCTCCGGATAGGAGATCAACTCATCCTTGAGCTGCTCCGACAGACCCTGGTAAAAGGCCGCTTGCAGAGACTCCTCATTCCACCCACTCTCCACAGCCAACGTCTTGAACTCGATCACGAAGTCGGCCACGCTGCGAGTTCCTTGGTGAAGCGAAAACAGGCGCCTAGCTGCGTCCCTCCCTCGGACGGAATGGTCAAGAGCTTCCTCATCTCGGCCGTGAACCCCTGGTATGAAGCCATGCAGGGGTCTTGTCGTTCCCAAACGGCTGAAGCCCACTCCAGCGCTCGACCACGCAGTAACTCAATCACGAAGGCTATCCTAGCCTTGTCTGTGGCATAAGAGTAGGGCTGTAGATCGAACACTAACCCACACTGCATAAGGAAAGAACGGCATCTTCCCAGCTCCCCCTCATATTTATCCGGCGTCGGAACCTTAGGCTCACGGAAGGACACAGCTCCAGAAGCGGCAGGCGAGATGGGTGAAACCGGTAGTGGATCCTCCACCGGAAACTTGCGCTGGTTCTGGACCTCCGTCAGACCCGGTAGAAAGGTCCCGAACTGCCAACGCGATCTCCTGTAGCTCCGTGCTATGATGGCCCAACATCTTCTCCTGATGGGTAATGGCATGGCGAACAGAGTCCAGGGTCCGCTGGGTTCATTACTGGCCGGATCGTTCTGTCACGAGTTACAAAGCCAGAACCCAGAAGCAGACCAGGACAAGGTAAGTTGAAACGAAGGTGAGTGTTTATTTACAAATTCAAGAGTGATGCTGAATAATCCAGGGAACAGAGCGGGCGGCGTTGATTAGTTGTTGGGGGTGCAGTGGTTGTTCCAATCATGGCTCGGCAGCCGCCGACCACCAGGCAGAGGTTGGATGAAGGTTCGGACGAGTGACTGCAGATGGAACAAAACGGAGGTAAGTAAACAACAAACCAACAAGGTGCAAAACAACAAAACTAACGCTAGAAGCTCTAAGACTGATACTCTGGTAAACCTACTGTTCATGGCTAACGATCCGGCAGGGAATGGATGTTAGGCCAGAGCCTAAGAAGGGTGATGATCAGGACCAGGTGTGCAGATTGCTGATGGGATGCAGGTGCGGAAATCAAGAGAGCTCCCGGAGCGTTCCAGAACCCTCGGGAAACTGGAGATCACGAGCAGAAAAACTAGTCCACAGACAGGACCCGACTCAGACTGCCGGGATCGTTACACTTTGCACACCTTAGTTAGACCTGTTGTAGCCAAATAAGGGATGTCACTCATTGGATAAGATCTATCCATTTAATTACTGCAGTATGTACAGGTATGTTAGCTAGCTACCTAATGTTAGTTGGCTACTAATACATCGAACTTGCCAGTATATTAACTATATGCTATCTAACTACCCAACGTTTATTGACTTGATTATTCACGTCATTCTTAGCTAAGTGGTATACAGTGGGGGAAAAAAGTATTTAGTCAGCCACCAATTGTGCAAGTTCTCCCACTTAAAAAGATGAGAGAGGCCTGTAATATTCATCATAGGTACACGTCAACTATGACAGACAAAATGATTTAAAAAATCCAGAAAATCACATTGTAGGATTTTTTATGGATTTATTTGCAAATTATGGTGGAAAATAAGTATTTGGTCAATAACAAAAGTTTCTCAATACTTTGTTATATACCCTTTGTTGGCAATGACACGGGTCAAACGTTTTCTGTAAGTCTTCACAAGGTTTTCACACACTGTTGCTGGTATTTTGGCCCATTCCTCCATGCAGATATCCTCTAGAGCAGTGATGTTTTGGGGCTGTCGCTGGGCAACACAGACTTTCAACTCCCTCCAAAGATGTTCTATGGGGTTGAGATCTGGAGACTGGCTAGGCCACTCCACGACCTTGAAATGCTTCTTCACGAAGCCACTCCTTCGTTGCCCGGGCGGTGTGTTTGGGATCATTGTCATGCTGAAAGACCCAGCCACGTTTCATCTTCAATGCCCTTGCTGATGGAAGAAGGTTTTCACTCAAAATCTCACGATACATGGCCCCATTCATTCTTTCCTTTACACGGATCAGTCGTCCTGGTCCCTTTGCAGAAAAACAGCCCCAAAGCATGATGTTTCCACCCCCATGCTTCACAGTAGGTATGGTGTTCTTTGGATGCAACTCAGCATTATTTGTCCTCCAAACACGACGAGTTGAGTTTTTACCAAAAAGTTCAATTTGGTTTCATCTGACCATATGACATTCTCCCAATCCTCTTCTGGATCATCCAAATGCACTCTAGCAAACTTCAGACGGGCCTGGACATGTACTGGCTTAAGCAGGGGGACACGTCTGACACTGCAGGATTTGAGTCCCTGGCGGCGTAGTGTGTTACTGATGGTAGGCTTTGTATCTTTGGTCCCAGCTCTCTGCAGGTCATTCACTAGGTCCCCCTTGTGGTTCTGGGATTTTTGCTCACCATTCTTGTGATCATTTTGACCCCACGGGGTGAGATCTTGCGTGGAGCCCCAGATCGAGGGAGATTATCAGTGGTCTTGTATGTCTTCCATTTCCTAATAATTGCTCCCACAGTTGATTTCTTCAAACCAAGCTGCTTACCTATTGCAGATTCAGTCTTCCCAGCCTGGTGCAGGTCTACAATTTTGTTTCTGGTGTCCTTTGACAGCTCTTTGGTCTTGGCCATAGTGGAGTTTGGAGTGTGACTGTTTGAGGTTGTGGACAGGTGTCTTTATACTGATAACAAGTTCAAACAGGTGCCATTAATACAGGTAACGAGTGGAGGACAGAGGAGCCTCTTAAAGAAGAAGTTACAGGTCTGTGAGAGCCAGAAATCTTGCTTGTTTGTAGGTGACCAAATACTTATTTTCCACCATAATTTGCAAATAAATTCATTAAAAATCCTACAATGTGATTTTCTGGATTTTTTTCCCTCAATTTGTCTGTCATAGTTGACGTGTACCTATGATGAAAATTACAGGCCTCTCTCATATTTTTAAGTGGGAGAACTTGCACAATTGGTGGCTAACTAAATACTTTTTTTCCCCACTGTAGTAGTTGTGCGTTCTCAATGTACATTTTTAATTCGGGTGCGTTCGTAAATTCGCTTTGGCTATCTACTCCGATTTCAGAGCACTCTCGTCTGAGTGTGCCAGAGTGCAGAATAACTGTTGAATTTACGAACGTGAACACCCGTTGAATATGTCCGGTGTCAGTAAACATAGGCAAAAAATATTTTAATAGTTAATAAATTGTTGCCAGCAGCACAGTTACCAACGCTCTGGATAACATGAAAACAGCCTAACCAGCTCTGCTAGGTCGAGTAAAATGGTCAGAGTGCGGTGTTCTCTTATTTGTGTCTGGAAGTAGCTAGCCAACTTTAGCCAATTAGCTTGTGTGCTTGACTGCCGTTGTGAGGTCAGAACGCTCAGATTTACTGTCACGGTTTCGGCCGAGGCTGCCTCTCTTCCTTGCTCGGGCAGGCTTCGGCGTTCGTCGTCTCCGGAATACTAGCTGCCACCGTTGTATGTTTCTATGTTCGTTTGGTCTTGTCTGGAATTGTACACCTGTTGTCGTTTAGTGTCATTAGTGTCCTATAAGTTCTCGTTGTGTTTGTCAGGTGTTGTGTGATTGTTTCCTATGTCGTGTTGGTGCGCTACCCTTTTCGGTGCGCTATTTGTAGCTTGCCTCCTTTGTATTTAGGGAGAGGATTTTCGCACATGTTTAGTGCGCCCTTTTGTTTACGCCTGTGTGCGCATTTTCTCGCCTCCGGGCTGTTGGATTGTGTTTTTGTGTGTGCTCTACTAAAAGTCTTTGTTGGACTTATCTTCTGCATCCTGCGCCTGATTCCACACCACACCCACCTACAGCACCTACTGACAGAATCACACACCATCTGAATGGAATCAGCAGGAGCCGCAGCAGCACAGGAGACGTTGGAGGATCGGGTTCGGGAGCAGAATGACCAGATCCTGCGGATCGGGACCGCCCCTGCAGGATGTGATCAACACGCTCCAACGCTGGGAGACCCAGAACACCCCCAACGCCACCGTCCCTACCATCACCATCAGCAAGTCAGCCCATTCCCGCTGTCTATTTACCACCACAAACCAATGCTGGCATTAAGATTGCACTGAATGAGTTGTACAAGGCCATTAATCAACAGGAAAACGCTCATCCAGATGCAGCGCTCCTAGTAGCCGGGGACTTTAATGCAGGGAAACTTAAATCCGTTCTACCTAATTTCTACCAGCATGTTAAATGTGCAACCAGAGGGAAAAAAACTCTAGACCACCTTTACTCCACACACAGAGACGCATACAAAGCTCTCCCTCGCCCTCCATTTGGCAAATCTGACCATAACTCTATCCTCCTGATTCCTGCTTATAAGCAAAAACTGAAGCAGGAAGCACCAGTGATTCGGTTAATAAAAAAGTGGTCAGATGACGCAGATGCTAAGCTACAGGACTGTTTTGCTAGCACAGACTGGAACATGTTCCGGGATTCTTCAGACAGCATTGAGGAGTACACCACATCAGTCACTGGCTTCATCAATAAGTGCATCGATGATGTCGTCCCCACAGTGACCATACGTACATACCCCAACCAGAAGCCATGGATTACAGGAAACATCCGCACTGAGCTAAAGGGTAGAGCTGCCGCTTTCAAGGAACGGGACTCTAACCCGGACGCTTATAAGAAATCCCGCTATGACCTCCGACGAACCATCAAACAGGCAAAGAGTCAATACAGGTCTAAGATTGAATCATACTACACTGGCTCTGATGCTCGTCGGATGTGGCAGGGCTTGAAAACTATTACAGACTACAAAGGGAAGCACAGCCGCGAGCTGCCCAGTGACACAAGCCTACCAGACGAGCTAAACCACTTCTATGCTCCGCCGAGGCAAGCAACACTGAAGCATGCATGAGAGCACCAGCTGTTCCGGACGACTATGTGATCACGCTCTCCGTAGCCGATGTGAGTAAGACTTTTAAGCAGGTCAACATTCACAAGGCCGCAGGGCCAGACGGATTACCAGGACGTGTACTCCGAGCATGTGCTGACCAACTGGCAAGTGTCTTCACTGACATTTTCAACATGTCCCTGACTGAGTCTGTAATACCAACATGTTTCAAGCAGACCACCATAGTCCCCGTGCCCAAGAACTCTAAGATAACCTGCCTAAATGACTACCGACCCGTAGCACTGACGTCTGTAGCCATGAAGTGCTTTGAAAGACTGGTCATGGCTCACATCAACAGCATAATCCCAGAAACCCTAGACCCACTCCAATTTGCATACCGCCCCAACAGATCCACAGATGATGCAATCTCTATCGCACTCCACACTGCCCTTTCCCACCTGGACAAGAGGAACACCTACGTGAGAATGCTGTTCATTGACTACAGCTCAGCATTCAACACCATAGTGCCCTCTAAGCTCATCACTAAGCTAAGGATCCTGGGACTAAACACCTCCCTCTGCAACTGGATCCTGGACTTCCTGACGGGCCGCCCCAGGTGGTAAGGGTAGGTAACAACACATCTGCCACACTGATCCTCAACACGGGGCCCCCTCAGGGGTGCGTGCTCAGTCCCCTCCTGTACTCTCTGTTCACCCATGACTGCATGGCCAGGCACGACTCCAACACCATCATTAAGTTTGCCGACGACACAACAGTGGTAGGCCTGATCACCGACAACGATGAGACAGCCTATGGGAGGAGGTCAGAGATCTGGCCGTGTGGTGCCAGGACAACAACCTCTCCCTCAACGTGACCAAGACAAAGGAGATGATTGTGGACTACAGGAAAAAAAGAGGACTGAGCACGCCCCATTCTCATCGACGGGGCTGTAGTGGAACAGGTTGAGAGCTTCAAGTTCCTTGGTGTCCACATCACCAACGAACTATCATGGTCCAAACACACCAAGACAGTCGTGAAGAGGGCACGACAAAGCCTATTCCCCCTCAGGAGACTAAAAAGATTTGGCATGGGTCCTCAGATCCTCAAAAATTCTACAGCTGCACCATCGAGAGCATCCTGACTGGTTGCATCACCGCCTGGTATGGCAACTGCTTGGCCTCTGACCGCAAGGCACTACAGAGGGTAGTGCGTACGGCCCAGTACATCACTGGGGCAAAGCTCCCCTGCCATCCAGGACCTCTATACCAGGCGGTGTCAGAGGAAGGCCCTCAAAATTGTCAAAGACTCCAGCCACCCTAGTCATAGACTTTTCTCTCTGCTACCGACGGCAAGCGGTACCGGAGTGCCAAGTCTAGGTCCAAAAGACTTCTCAACAGCTTCTACCCCCAAGCCATAAGACTCCTGAACAGCTAATCATGGCTACCCGGACTATTTGCACTGCCCCCCCACCCCATCCTTTTTACGCTGCTGCTACTCTGTTAAGTAAGTACTTATGCATAGTCACTTTAACTCTACCCACATGTACATATTACCTCAACTACCTCAACTAGCCGGTGCCCCCGCACATTGACTCTGCAACGGTACCCCCCTGTATATATAGCCTCCCTACTGTCACTTTATTTTACTGTATATATAGCCTCCCTACTGTCACTTTATTTTACTTCTGCTCTTTTTTTCTCAACACTTTTTGTTGTTGTTGTTTTATTCTTACTTTTTTTGTTTAAAATAAATGCACTGTTGGTTAAGGGCTGTAAGTAAGCATTTCGCTGTAATGTCTGCACCTGTTGTATTCGGCGCATGTGACCAATAAAATTTGATTTGATTTGATTTGATTTGATGTCTGGTGTGTGTGTCAGTGCTGTTGATCTGAGACTGTGGAACAGATCTCACTAACAGGTCGCAGTTGTAAATGAGTACTTGTTCTCAACTGGCTTACCTGGTTAAATAAAGGTGAAATACAAAAAAATTATAAATAAAAAAACATGCTCAGGTGATGTTCCTCTGTGAGAAATAGCCTACCAGGCTATTTCAAATTCCATATGCATTTCTCCTCAGCAGCAGAAGGAAGGAGATGACAAATGGCAAATGAATCTGAAGCTTGTGAAAAATGCACAGAGCAATATGGGAGGCAGACTATTTTACTTTGCACACCTTAGTTAGACCTGTTGTAGCCAAATAAGGGATGTCACTCATTGGATAAGATCTATCCATTTAATTACTGCAGTATGTACAGGTATGTTAGCTAGCTACCTAATGTTAGTTGGCTACTAATACATCGAACTTGCCAGTATATTAACTATATGCTATCTAACTACCCAACGTTTATTGACTTGATTATTCACGTCATTCTTAGCTAAGTGGTATACAGTGGGGGAAAAAAGTATTTAGTCAGCCACCAATTGTGCAAGTTCTCCCACTTAAAAAGATGAGAGAGGCCTGTAATATTCATCATAGGTACACGTCAACTATGACAGACAAATGATTTTAAAAAATCCAGAAAATCACATTGTAGGATTTTTATGGATTTATTTGCAAATTATGGTGGAAAATAAGTATTTGGTCAATAACAAAAGTTTCTCAATACTTTGTTATATACCCTTTGTTGGCAATGACACGGGTCAAACGTTTTCTGTAAGTCTTCACAAGGTTTTCACACACTGTTGCTGGTATTTTGGCCCATTCCTCCATGCAGATATCCTCTAGAGCAGTGATGTTTTGGGGCTGTCGCTGGGCAACACAGACTTTCAACTCCCTCCAAAGATGTTCTATGGGGTTGAGATCTGGAGACTGGCTAGGCCACTCCACGACCTTGAAATGCTTCTTACGAAGCCACTCCTTCGTTGCCCGGGCGGTGTGTTTGGGATCATTGTCATGCTGAAAGACCCAGCCACGTTTCATCTTCAATGCCCTTGCTGATGGAAGAAGGTTTTCACTCAAAATCTCACGATACATGGCCCCATTCATTCTTTCCTTTACACGGATCAGTCGTCCTGGTCCCTTTGCAGAAAAACAGCCCCAAAGCATGATGTTTCCACCCCCATGCTTCACAGTAGGTATGGTGTTCTTTGGATGCAACTCAGCATTATTTGTCCTCCAAACACGACGAGTTGAGTTTTTACCAAAAAGTTCAATTTTGGTTTCATCTGACCATATGACATTCTCCCAATCCTCTTCTGGATCATCCAAATGCACTCTAGCAAACTTCAGACGGGCCTGGACATGTACTGGCTTAAGCAGGGGGACACGTCTGACACTGCAGGATTTGAGTCCCTGGCGGCGTAGTGTGTTACTGATGGTAGGCTTTGTATCTTTGGTCCCAGCTCTCTGCAGGTCATTCACTAGGTCCCCCCTTGTGGTTCTGGGATTTTTGCTCACCATTCTTGTGATCATTTTGACCCCACGGGGTGAGATCTTGCGTGGAGCCCCAGATCGAGGGAGATTATCAGTGGTCTTGTATGTCTTCCATTTCCTAATAATTGCTCCCACAGTTGATTTCTTCAAACCAAGCTGCTTACCTATTGCAGATTCAGTCTTCCCAGCCTGGTGCAGGTCTACAATTTTGTTTCTGGTGTCCTTTGACAGCTCTTTGGTCTTGGCCATAGTGGAGTTTGGAGTGTGACTGTTTGAGGTTGTGGACAGGTGTCTTTTATACTGATAACAAGTTCAAACAGGTGCCATTAATACAGGTAACGAGTGGAGGACAGAGGAGCCTCTTAAAGAAGAAGTTACAGGTCTGTGAGAGCCAGAAATCTTGCTTGTTTGTAGGTGACCAAATACTTATTTTCCACCATAATTTGCAAATAAATTCATTAAAAATCCTACAATGTGATTTTCTGGATTTTTTTCCCTCAATTTGTCTGTCATAGTTGACGTGTACCTATGATGAAAATTACAGGCCTCTCTCATATTTTTTAAGTGGGAGAACTTGCACAATTGGTGGCTAACTAAATACTTTTTTTCCCCACTGTAGTAGTTGTGCGTTCTCAATGTACATTTTTAATTCGGTGTGTTCTAGAATTCGCTTTGGCTATCTACTCCGATTTCAGAGCACTCTCGTCTGAGTGTGCCAGAGTGCAGAATAACTGTTGAATTTCGAACGTGAACACCCGTTGAATATGTCCGGTGTCAGTAAACATAGGCAAAAAATATTTTAATAGTTAATAAATTGTTGCCAGCAGCACAGTTACCAACGCTCTGGATAACATGAAAACAGCCTAACCAGCTCTGCTAGGTCGAGTAAAATGGTCAGAGTGCGGTGTTCTCTTATTTGTGTCTGGAAGTAGCTAGCCAACTTTAGCCAATTAGCTTGTGTGCTTGACTGCCGTTGTGAGGTCAGAACGCTCAGATTTACTGTCACGGTTTCGGCCGAGGCTGCCTCTCTTCCTTGCTCGGGCAGGCTTCGGCGTTCGTCGTCTCCGGAATACTAGCTGCCACCGTTGTATGTTTCTATGTTCGTTTGGTCTTGTCTGGAATTGTACACCTGTTGTCGTTTAGTGTCATTAGTGTCCTATAAGTTCTCGTTGTGTTTGTCAGGTGTTGTGTGTGATTGTTTCCTATGTCGTGTTGGTGCGCTACCCTTTTCGGTGCGCTATTTGTAGCTTGCCTCCTTTGTATTTAGGAGAGGATTTTCGCACATGTTTAGTGCGCCCTTTTGTTTACGCCTGTGTGCGCATTTTCTCGCCTCCGGGCTGTTGGATTGTGTTTTTGTGTGTGCTCTACTAAAAGTCTTTGTTGGACTTATCTTCTGCGTCCTGCGCCTGATTCCACACCACACCCACCTACAGCACCTACTGACAGAATCACACACCATCTGAATGGAATCAGCAGGAGCCGCAGCAGCACAGGAGACGTTGGAGGATCGGGTTCGGGAGCAGAATGACCAGATCCTGCGGATCGGGACCGCCCCTGCAGGATGTGATCAACACGCTCCAACGCTGGGAGACCCGAGGAACACCCCCAACGCCACCGTCCCTACCATCACCATCAGCAAGTCAGCCCATTCCCGCTCCGGAACCCAGAGGAGTTCGACTCTCGCTCCCGAGGGCCTACGATGGGACCGCTGCCGGGTGTCAGGGCTTCCTTCTCCAGGTGGAGCTTTACCTGGCCACCGTGCACCCGGCGCCCCTCGGGACACGAGGCGTGTCCGCCCTTATCTCCTGCCTTTCCGGCAAGGCGTTAGAATGGGCCAACGCCGAGTGGAGGAGGATAGACGCTACCACCATCACTTACGCTGAGTTCTCCCGCCGCTTCAGGGCGGTGTTTGACCATCCACCAGAGGGGAAAGCGGCGGGGGAGCGTCTGTTCTGCCTCCGGCAGGGGAAGAGGAGTGCCCAGGAGTTTGCGTTGGAATTCCGTACTCTAGCGGCGGATGCAGGGTGGAATGAGCGGGCCCTCATCGATCACTACCGCTGTAGTCTACGTGAGGACGTCCGTCGGGAGCTGGCCTGTCGGGACACCAGCCTCTCTTTCGACCAGTTAGTCGACATGTCCATCAGGCTGGACACCCTGCTGGCTACCCGCGGACGTCCCGAGGGAGGTCCGTCCATTTCACCCTCCAGCGTCTCCGAGCCGAGCCCCATGGAGCTCGGGGGCGCTGGCGCTAGAGAGAGGGGTCGGAGTACGAGGGGGTCCATCTCCTGCACCAACTGTAGTCGGGGAGGACACACCGCGGCTAGGTGCTGGGGATGGCCTCCTAGGGGAGAAGACGACAGGCCCCGCACTGGGGAGTCCTTCCAGGTGAGTAGGCGCCCCACTCACCCAGAGCTCTCTGTTGCGCACTTCTGTATACCTGTGCGTTTTCCACAGGTAGCACCTCATTCCCAGCATAAGGCGCTGGTAGATTCAGGCGCGGCTGGGAATTTTGTTGATAAGACATTTTGTTTAGCCTTAGGGATTCCCCTTCTCCCTGTTGACGTCCCCTTCCCCGTTCATGCCCTAGATAGCCGTCCGTTGGGATCGGGCTTGATCAGGGAGGTCACGGCGCCACTTAGGATGTGTGCGCAGGGGGGTCATCAGGAGATGATCCAGCTATTTCTGATCGACTCGCCTGCGTATCCGGTGGTGCTGGGCATGCCCTGGTTGAGTACCCATAACCCGTCTATTTCGTGGCAGGAGAGGGCTCTGATGGAGTGGTCTGCCCAGTGTGTGGGTCGATGTTTAAGTGTTTCCGTAGGGGCTACCTCGGTGGAGAGTCCAAACCAGGTGCCCGCATTGCACGTTCCCCCTGAGTATGGGGATTTGGCTATTGTGTTCAGTAAGTCGAGGGCGACGCAGTTGCCTCCCCCATAGGCAGGGAGATTGTGCGATAGACCTCCAGGCAGGAGCTGCGCTCCCACGGAGCCATGTGTATCCTCTGTCTCAGGAGGAGAAGAGAGCTATGGAGACTTACATAGACGAATCTCTGAGACAAGGATACATACGGCCCTCCACTTCCCCTGCGTCCTCGAGTTTCTTTTTTGTGAAGAAAAAGGATGGTGGGTTACGCCCGTGCATTGATTACCGTGGTCTCAATCAGATCACGGTGAAGTACAGTTATCCACTCCCGCTGATTGCGACCATGACGGAGTCATTGCACGGGCGCGCTTTCTTCACTAAATTAGATCTCAGGAGCGCGTACAACTTGGTGCGCATTAGGGGGGCGATGAATGGAAGACAGCCTTTAGTACCACCTCGGGCCATTACGAGTATCTTGTCATGCCATACGGGTTGATGAACGCTCCTTCAGTTTTCCAATCATTCGTGGATGAGATCTTCAGGGACATGCAGGGGCAGGGGGTGGTCGTGTACATAGATGACATTCTCGTGTACTCGTCTACCCGAGTCGAGCATGTGGCACTGGTGCGCCGAGTGTTGCGGAGGCTGTTGGAGCACGACCTGTATGTCAAGGCAGAGAAGTGTCTGTTTTTCCAGGAGTCGGTCTCCTTTTTGGGTTATCAGTTGTCTGCGCTAGGGGTGAAGATGGAGGTAGACCGGGTGTCAGCCGTGCGTAATTGGCAAACGCCAACCACTGTGAAGGAGGTGCAGCAGTTTTTGGGGTTTGCGAATTACTACCGGAGGTTTATCCGGGGTTTTGGACAGGTGGCAGCTCCCATAACGTCTCTTTTGAAGGGGGTCCGGTGCGTCTGCAGTGGTCAGCCGAGGCGGACAGGGCGTTTGGGAGGCTGAAGGACCTGTTTACCTCGGCTCCGGTGCTGGCGCATCCGGATCCCTCTTTACCATTTCAGGTAGAGGTGGACGCGTCAGAGGCCGGTATAGGAGCCGTGCTTTCGCAACGGTCCGGCACGCCACCTAAACTCCGCCCCTGTGCTTTTTATTCCAAGAAGCTCAGTCCGGCGGAGCGAAATTATGACGTAGGGGACAGGGAGCTGTTAGCCGTGGTACAGGCCCTAAAGGTGTGGAGGCACTGGCTTGAGGGGGCTCAACACCCTTTCCTCATTTTGACGGACCACCGTAACCTGGAGTACATCCGGGCAGCTAGGAGACTAAACCCTCGCCAGGCGCGGTGGAATATGTTTTTGACCCGGTTCGTATTTAAGATCACGTACATCCCTGGGTCACAGAACGGTAAGGCAGACGCGCTGTCTCGGCGGTATGACACGGAGGAGAGGTCCGTGGAGCCCACTCCCCATACTGCCGGAGTCTTGTCTGGTGGCACCGGTAGTGTGGGAGGTCGATGCTGAACTCGAGCGGGCGTTGCGCACCCGACCTTAGTCCACCTCAATGCCCGGAGGGTCGGAAGTACGTTCCGCTCGAGGTTCGGGGATCGATTGATCTATTGGGCTCACACGTCACCCTCCTCTGGACATCCTGGTATCGGCCGGACAGTGCACTGCCTTAGTGCTAAGTACTGGTGGCCCACGTTGGCGAGGATGTGAGGGTTTATGTCTCCTCCTGCTCGGTGTGCGCCCAGTGTAAGGCGCCTAGACATCTGCCTAGGGGTAAGTTACTACCCCTGCCCGTTCCACAACGACCATGGTCTCACCTCTCGGTGGATTTCATCACTGACCTTCCTCCCTCACAGGGGAATACTACTATACTGGTCGTTGTGGACCGGTTCTCTAAGGCCTGTCGTTTGCTCCCTATGCCGGGCCTTCCTACGGCCCTACAGACCGCCAAGCGCTATTCACCCATGTTTTCCGGCACTACGGGTACCCGAGGATATTGTGTCTGATCGAGGTCCCCAATTTACCTCCAGAGTCTGGAGAGCCTTTATGGAGCGGTTGGGGGTCTCGGTGAGCCTCACCTCGGGTTACCATCCGGAGAGTAATGGGCAGGTGGAACGTGTGAACCAGGATGTGGGTAGGTTTCTTAGATCATACTGCCAGGACCGGCCGGAGGAGTGGGCACGGTACGTTCCCTGGGCAGAAATGGCCCAGAATTCCCTACGCCATTCCTCCACTAACCTAACCCCTTTCCAATGTGTGTTAGGTTACCAGCCGGTTCTGGCACCTTGGCAGCAGAGCCAGATCGAGGCTCCTGCGGTGGATGAGTGGGTGCGGCGCTCGGAGGAGACGTGGAACGCTGCACACGTCCACCTGCAGCGGGCCCTCCGTCGTCAAAGGCGAGCGCCGATCTCCACCGCAGTGAGGGACCGGTGTACGCACCTGGTGATCGAGTCTGGCTCTCTACCAGAAACCTGCCCCTCCGCCTGCCCTGTCGGAAACTGGGTCGGCGGTTTGTGGGGCCATTTAAAGTCCTGAGAAGATTGAACGAGGTGTGTTACAGATTACAACTACCTGTTGAGTATAAAAGTATTAACCCCTCGTTCCATGTGTCTCTTCTCAGGCCGGTGGTAGCTGGCCCACTCCAAGAAAATGAGATCAGGGAGACTCCTCCGCCCCCATTGGACATCGAGGGGCACCGGCGTACTCGTGCGGTCCATCTTGGATTCGAGACGTCGGATGGGGGTCTCCAATATCTGGTGGAGTGGGAGGGGTACGGCCCGGAGGAACGGTGCTGGGTGCCGAGGGGAGACATTTTGGACCCGTCTCTCCTGACGGAATTCCATCGTAGTCACCTGACGCGCCCTGCTCCGCGTCCTCCTGGTCGTCCCCGAGGCCGGAGTCGGCGCACGTCTGGAGCCGCCGCGTCAAGGGGGAGTACTGTCACGGTTTCGGCCGAGGCTGCCTCTCTTCCTTGCTCGGGCAGGCTTCGGCGTTCGATCGTCTCCGGAATACTAGCTGCCACCGTTGTATGTTTCTATGTTTGTTTGGTCTTGTCTGGAATTGTACACCTGTTGTCGTTTAGTGTCATTAGTGTCCTATAAGTTCTCGTTGTGTTTGTCAGGTGTTGTGTGTGATTGTTTCCTATGTCGTGTTGGTGCGCTACCCTTTTCGGTGCGCTATTTGTAGCTTGCCTCCTTTGTATTTAGGAGAGGATTTTCGCACATGTTTAGTGCGCCCTTTTGTTTACGCCTGTGTGCGCATTTTCTCGCCTCCGGGCTGTTGGATTGTGTTTTTGTGTGTGCTCTACTAAAAGTCTTTGTTGGACTTATCTTCTGCGTCCTGCGCCTGATTCCACACCACACCCACCTACAGCACCTACTGACATTTATGAACGCACTCTGGCACTTGTGGGAAATGATTCTCTTATATTTTAGATGTGCTGTTAGCTTAATAAGAAAGCATTAATGATTAAACATAATAGGTTTGTACTGTACTGATATAGATTGTTTAACCTAACAAGCTGTGATTAATGTGAGGAACTGTTACGGGGTAGGGTGAGATAAGGCTTGTGACTCACTTACACAAACACAGCCTCTTTGTTAGACCGCTCAAGGACATGTGTTCTGCTACAAAGATGTCTGAGGTTGCTGACTCGAGACAAGTTGTGGAGATAACAACTAATGCCTGGCAACAGTGAAGCGCCAAGGGGCTGGGACCAGCCTGTGCGCCAACGATAGGCTGAGTAAGTCTAAACCACGCTCAGACTCTACTCTGATAGGCCTGCTTGGAGCAGGAACTATCTCTGTCAGAGTATTTAAAGAAGAATTTATAACAATGGCTCAGTTCTCTGACTGCCCTGCGTGGTGTTTCAGTGGACCCGTATATACGAACATCATATTTACCATTGAAGTGTTTTGCATTAATTAAAATACTAGTCTATTTTAGAAGACGTGTATTGACCTCTTTTTGTTCCTATACCAGATTTGAATTGACGCAACTTAACAATTGGTGACCCCGACGTGATCTGGTAGAGGGACTTCGCTGGGTATTGTCCGGCCGATTGGACATCGCTGTCGTTGGACGGTGTGTTTCACAAAGAGTCCGGACAACTAAAAACAGGTAAGCAGACACCTATTGTTATATAACTAAAGTTCTGCACATTGGCTTTATCCAAATTAATTTTGTGAAACACCTGTCTGATGTAAGTGAACTAAATAATGAATTATTATACGAATTATTATGAGTAGATAAGCACCATATTGTGACATGCAAACCTGTGGTGAATGTCATGTTAAACCTTGGTACCATAGAGTATTGTTCCACCGCAACGTACCAGAGGGCTAGGTACGGCTAGGATCGGGGAAAATACTGAAATCCCCAGGCTAGGACCACCAGGGGTGGGAACTGTGGGATATAGGGAATCATTGGTCTAAAAGTGTTGCGCTACTGACACGTACCAGAGGGCTAGGTATGGCTAGGATCAGAGGGACACTTAAAATTTTAGATAGAGTATTGTTCCACCGGCACGTACCAGAGGGCTAGGTACGGCTAGGATCGGGGAAAATACTGAAATCCCCAGGCTAGGATCACCGGGAGTGAGAACTGAGGAAAAAGGGAATTATTGGCTTAATAGTGTTACGCTATTGACACGTATCAGAAGGCTAGATACGGCTAGGATCATAGGGACACTTACATTTTAGTAGACTCCAGGCTAGGATCACCAGTGGTGAGAACTGGAGGCGTAGGGAATTATTGGTTAAAGGTGTTACGCTACTGACACGTATCAGAGGGCTAGATACGGCTAGGATCAGAGGGACACTTACAATTTTAGATAGTGTTGCACTACTGACACGTACCAGAGGGCTAGGTACGGCTAGGATCAGAGGGACACTTTAGAGTATAGGGTGTTGTATGCATGAGAGTGCAAATGATCCCAGTGTAATAAAAGAGTGAATGCGGGTTATTAAAATTAATAAACCTGTATACCTTGATAGAAAACTAATTAGGAGTTAAAGAAGTCTGTGGTTGCTTAAACCGTATAACCCGTTAATAACAATTGGGAATATAAATGTAGAATAATGAATAACTAGTTTGACTAAACTGAAACATTTGAACTGATATAACTGAACTGTAACGTTTGATGTTTGACATAGCATAATACTGGTTTTAAATAATTATGTTGAAGCAATTTGGTTTAGTATTTGATTTAACGTTTGATGTTTGACATAGCATAATACTGGCTTTAAATAATTATGTTGAAGCAATTTGGTTTATTATTTGATTTAATGTTTGATGTTTGACATAGCATAATACTGGTTTTAAATAATTAAGTTGAAGCAATTTGGTTTATTATTTAATTTAACGTTTGATGTTTGACCCTGCAAAATACTGGTTAAATAATTAGACTGAAATAATTTGGTTTATCATTGAAATATAAATATGCACCGACTTTAACTAATTAGGTGGGAATAATTTGATTTAAATAAATAGATAGACATACTTTAAATAATTAAATAACGGACAAATATTACAAATTAAAAACGAAAAACATGACTACCAGTGGAGAAGCGGAAAGAATATTGACGTATGAACTTGCTCACCCGAACGTAGACGTACATCATGGGTGAGAATGTAGAGAATATTTACATTTGCATTTTTTGTCATTTATCAGACGCTCTTGTCCAGAGCGACTTGCAGGAGCAATTGGGGTTGTGTGCCTTGCTCGGGGGCACATCGGCAGATTTTTCGCCTGGTCGGCTCTGGGATTGGAACCGGCGACCTCTCGGTTGCTGGCACGGTGCTCTTGGTTACTGGGCTACCTGCCGCCCCCATATGAGTTTAAGGTTGTGCCGTTGTTTGATCATGTGATGGGGTTTGATGGGTGATTGGACCATGACTGGTGTGGTTATGGAAGTAATGTATAAATAGTGGAGAGCCAATAGGGGGTTCCATTGAACTATTATGTTTTGTTGGGCATTTCGGTGGCATGGGGTGGGGTCTGTGTGTATGAGTGAATTCGGCGGCTGGTATGGGTGGTGACCGGATACTACTGAGTATTTGGTTTGTTGATGTTGAATGGAAGATTTGTAGCGTGGTTGGGGTTAAATAGAAAGACTCACTTATTCAATAGGGAATGGGTGAAGGGAGAGAAAAATGTGAAAGGTTGAATTAGATAGCTTAAGTAGAAGTATTCTAGAAAGGTCTGTGAAAATATGTTACAAGGTCCCCGCGCCTCCCCCGTTGTGTAGGAAGGAGCAAGGGGAGGGGTGAGAGATAGTTCAAATGATAGTGGTGTATGCAAATAGTTGGTGAATTCTAGAACGATAATTTATTTTCGTTACGGGGACCAGGGGATGCAAGTAGCTTTAGCTATTATGCTGAGGGAATAGCACCAACCTATAGTGGGTTCTAGATTTGTTAAATAAACAAACTTGTATTTTAAACTAAAGTAATGCAATAGGCTACAATTATAACATTATCAGAAAAAGGCACAATTTAATGTGAAATAGTTATTACAATTATTATTAATAGTTATTACAGTTATTATCATTGATCCAGTAATGATAGAAGGATAGTAGAGGAAAGGCAAGGGATTACATCTCATTTAGGGAAAGAGGAAGAGTATGAAGCTATATTAGGGAGAAAATACCATTAACTGAGGGATATAAAACGTTTAGCTGAAAAAGACAACAGGAATAATTTACCTTACACCCTAATATAGACATTAGACCACACCAGAAGTAGAGATGGCAGGATCACCAGTAGCAATCATGAAGAGAAGGTTCCCAGAAAATAGTGAAGATATTGGTAATATCTCTAACAAATGAGAAAAAGGACCAGAAAGATAGTAACTAAATGGCCAAAGGAGGGAACATTTGATGTAACCGTGATTGTATTGGCTAAAAAATGAAATATGACATTTACAGGGGGACAGGAACAATAGAAGGGGAGACAGATTTTCCTAGGGGTTGATCAAATAATTGATAATGGATCATTTACATAATTAAATTAACAGGTGTGCCTTCTTAAAAGTTAATTTGTGGAATTTCTGCGTTTGAGCCAATCAGTTGTGTTGTGACAAGGTAGGGGTGGTATACAGAAGGGCCTTGGTCAGGGAGGTGACCAAGAACCCGATGGTCACTCTGACAGAGCTCCACAGTTCCTCTGTGGAGATGGGAGAACTTTCCAGAAGGACAACCATCTCTACAGCACTCCACCAATCAGGCCTTTATGGTAGAGTGGCCAGATGGAAGCAGTTCCTTATTTCACAGACAAGACATCCCAATCATTACACACAAAGCTTACATTTACATTTACGTCATTTAGCAGACGCTCTTATCCAGAGCGACTTACAAATTGGTGCATTCACCTTATAGCCAGTGGGATAACCACTTTACAATGTTTTATTTTTATTTTTTTTATTTTTTTTGGGGGGGGGTTGGGGTAATGGGGTGGGTAGAAGGATTACTTTATCCTATCCCAGGTATTCCTTAAAGAGGTGGGGTTTCAAATGTCTCCGGAAGGTGGTGAGTGACTCCGCTGTCCTGGCGTCGTGAGGGAGCTTGTTCCACCATTGGGGTGCCAGAGCAGCGAACAGTTTTGACTGGGCTGAGTGGGAACTATGCTTCCGCAGAGGTAGGGGAGCCAGCAGGCCAGAGGTGGATGAACGCAATGCCCTCGTTTGGGTGTAGGGACTGATCAGAGCCTGAAGGTATGGAGGTGCCGTTCCCCTCACAGCTCCGTAGGCAAGCACCATGGTCTTGTAGTAATAATATAATATAATAATAATACTACTACTAATAATAATAATAATAATAATAATAATATAATATAATAATAATAATAATATAATAATAATAATAATAATAATAATAATAATAATAATAATATGCCATTTAGCAGACGCTTTTATCCAAAGCGACTTACAGTCATGCGTGCATACATTTTTGTGTATTGTAGCAGATGCGAGCTTCAACTGGAAGCCAGTGGAGTGTGCGGAGGAGCGGGGTGACGTGAGAGAACTTGGGAAGGTTGAACACCAGACGGGCTGCGTCATTCTGGATGAGTTGTAGGGGTTTAATGGCACAGGCAGGGAGCCCAGCCAACAGCGAGTTGCAGTAATCCAGACGGGAGATGACAAGTGCCTGGATTAGGACCTGTGCCGCTTCCTGTGTAAGGCAGGGTCGTACTCTCCGAATGTTGTAGAGCATGAACGTACAGGATCGGGTCACCGATCGGAGAACGAAAGGGTGTTGTCCAGGGTCACGCCAAGGCTCTTCGCACTCTGGGAGGAGGACACAACGGAGTTGTCAACCGTGATGGCGAGATCATGGAACAGGCAGTCCTTCCCCGGGAGGAAGAGCAGCTCCGTCTTGCCAAGGTTCAGCTTGAGGTGGTGATTCGTCATCCATACTGATATGTCTGCCAGACATGCAGAGATGCGATTCGCCACCTGGTTATCAGAAGGGGGAAAGGAGAAGATTAGTTGTGTGTCGTCTGCGTAGCAATGATAGGAGAGGCCATGTGAGGATATGACAGAGCCAAGTGACTTGGTGTATAGCGAGAATAGGAGAGGGCCTAGAACTGAGCCCTGGGGGACACCAGTGGTGAGAGCACGTGGTGCAGAGACAATCCAAGAGTGAGCCGCGCCGGAGATGCCCAGCTCGGAGAGGGTGGAGAGGAGGATCTGATGGTTCACAGTATCAAAGGCAGCAGACAGGTCTAGAAGGACAAGAGCAGAGGAGAGAGAGTTAGCTTTAGCAGTGCGGAGAGCCTCCGTGACACAGAGAAGAACAGTCTCAGTTGAATGACCAGTCTTGAAACCTGACTGGTTTGGATCAAGAAGGTCATTCTGAGAGAGATAGCAAGAGAGTTGGCTAAAGACGGCACGCTCAATAGTTTTGGAGAGAAAAGAAAGAAGGGATACTGGTCTGTAGTTGTTGACATCAGAGGGATCATTTGAGATGAGATCACATGTAGCAGATTTAGGGTAATCAATTAAATAATAATTGTATACTCGAGGAATTTTGAGTGGTTTTATGGATTAGTTATGAGGAATTAGATTAATACAAACAATTATTGATGTGTTAGGACTGGGGATATCTGTATCATGTTTTGTGTGTACTACCATCTTTAGATTACTGATGGTAATTGAAGGTTAACAAAATGTATAACCAGGAAAAATAGATTAGCTTATCTCATTGGAATGTTGCCCAGGGCTAGGGGGAGCAGTAGTGAAGTTAGGCAGTTTTTAACAATAAGGGATGGCAATTGGATGATAAATTACCAATATTACCTAAGTGATTGTTTAGGTAGGTGGTAATATTGACACATGGGCAAAACATGTGTCAAAAAGGGGGATGGTAGGAGATGGTAGGATTAAATAATAAATATATACGAAGGAGAGGACAAAATACTTAAAAAAATAAAATAAAAATTAGATACAGTCTAGAAAGAAAATGCAGTCAGAAATATAAATTGAGAGCTGAACATGTGTGAAGATAGTTTATTAACCACACCCGTATGTCAGAGGTTTTGTGCCCCACAGGTGAACTAAAGGAGAAGGAGACCCACTCTATCTAACCAGGTGACTAATGAGCATCCAGTCCCTAAAGAAGAAAAACTGGAAGCAGGCCTGTTGGGAAGGGCCCTATCAGGTTGTATAGGTCACTGCCTTTGCCATTAGAATAGCAGAAAGAGCAACCTGCGTCCACGTTGCCCACTGCAAAAAGGTAAGAACACATGCAAGCACCACTGAACACATGCAGAGTTAGAGAGAAGAACTGTACCAATAGGGTCTGGGGATCACCTCTGTTAACGAAGATCTCCTACCCCGACCTATCATCACTGTAGTGTGTTCTCAGGGTGTGAGTATGGGGTAGTACCAAGCAGAAAGACTGAGGACAGGAGAGGGTTGGCGGTTTTGGGGAATATGGATAACTTGAGTTGCATCATAGTCTCGGTAATGGTCTTGATATGTCAAGATCCACCACCAATTACGCTATGCCCTTACCATTGTTAAAAAGTAAAAGAGAAGAGAAGCGACCCGACATACTGACCGTCAAGGACGAGTGGCCTACAAAATGGGAGTCAGAGAAGGGCAGACTGTCAGATTCAAAAAAATGATTAGGGTTAGGGACGTAGCCAATGGGTGGGGTACATGTCAATAAGCAAATTGGGATTATAAAATCCTATTATATTCGTGTTCGGCCCCCACGGCGGATTGTTCCTAGATTCAAGTGTTTAAACACACTTGGGGATGGGGATATGAGACCGAGGGGGACTGAACATTCAGATGGGGGTAAAGAGAAACAAAGACATCACCAATTATCAATTGGAGATAGTAATAATGTGACGGACTTAAGTTCGGAAGCACAGGAGAGAATTTTGAACCTTACAGCCCCTGTAACCGATGTGTGGTGGGCGTGTGCCAGTAAAGGCAGTGTAAGGCAGAGAATTCCAAAAGGGTGGCTAGATACGTGCGCCCTGGTTCTACTGGTTCAGCTAGTTAGAATTAGTCACCAGGAACCAAGGATTAAACAGATGTAGGAGGAGTTTTAACAAGAAGGAGAATAGCCCTATTTAGATGGATGCGATTGGAATACCAAGGGGGGTATCGGATGAATACCGAGCTATGAAACAATTAGGGGAAGGGTTTACTACCACGTTCTTTTGGTGGGTGACAATAAACAAAATTGTGAATTGGATTAATTATATCTATTACGACCAACAACGATTTATTGGCTGGACTAGGGATGCAACAGAAGGGATCTTTTGAACAATTATCCGCCATCTCACTCTTATGACTTAGTAAAAAGAGGTTGGCTCTAGATCAGGCAGAAAGGGGTGGTGTCTATAGAATGGTAAGCCATTGTTGTACGTTTATCCATAACAATACCAGTCCTGACGGGAGTATCTCTAAAGCCCTAGTTGGTTTAGATAAACTATCAGCTGAAATGAAGAGCATGGCTGGAATGGAGGGAAACGGACTGTTCTCCTGGTTGGGGGAGTGGTTTGGTAAGTTCGCATCATCATTTCTGACCCTAGTAGTTGTGTTTCTAATATTAATGTGCTGTGCTGCCTGTGTAATTCCTTGTTTGAGAAAGTTTGTTACAGATGTCGTGCATACGGCTGGTATGATGCCCCTCCTAGGGGCTCAAGAAGGGGATGCAGACACTGAGATGGGGTTGACAAAGGATGACCCTTGGTTTGCTATTGGTGAGGTGGTGGAGTGACACCCTAGTGGGTGTCTAAAGGGGACCAAAGTTTACTTCCCTGTTTATGATTTATGCTTTATTAATCAAGTTAACCATTGTGAATGTTTGTCTTTCCTTATGTGAAGGTTTAAAGTTCCTGGGTGGCTGGTAGCCAACCTAGTACAAGTTGGGTGTAGATGGAAGGACTGAAGGCCTTTTTATTATCATTATTGCCTATTAATAAAAGTGTGATTATTTTTGTATTGTATTTTAATGAGTGACACCCTAGTGGGTGTCAAAAGGGGGAATCCTAAATTTCCCTGAAATTTCTTATTTTGGGTTTTCTTATTTTGGGTTCACACCCAGTGGGTGTGAAAAGGGGGATTGTGGGAAATTATTCTCTTATATTTTAGATGTGCTGTTAGCTTAATAAGAAAGCATTAATGATTAAACATAATAGTTTTGTACTGTACTGATATAGATTGTTTAACCTAACAAGCTGTGATTAATGTGAGGAACTGTTAGGAGGTAGGCTTGTGACTCACTTACACAAACACAGCCTCTTTGTTAGATCGCTCAAGGACATGTGTTCTGCTACAAAGATGTCTGAGGTTGCTGACTCGAGACAAGTTGTGGAGATAACAACTAATGCCTGGCAACAGTGAAGCGCCAAGGGGCTGGGACCAGCCTGTGCGCCAACGATAGGCTGAGTAAGTCTAAACCACGCTCAGACTCTACTCTGATAGGCCTGCTTGGAGCAGGAACTATCTCTGTCAGAGTATTTAAAGAAGAACTTATAACAATGGTTCAGTTCTCTGACTGCCCTGCGTGGTGTTTCAGTGGACCCGTATATACGAACATCATATTTACCATTGAAGTGTTTTGCATTAATTAAAATACTAGTCTATTTTAGAAGACGTGTATTGACCTCTTTTTGTTCCTATACCATATTTGAATTGACGCAACTTAACACACTCCAGATTGAATTTAGGAACAAACCCGAAATCGTAAAATGTCTAGCTAGTAATTTGTAACGCTTACAAGCTAGCAAGGGGTTGCATAGCAACAGCATCAACTTCCGGTAGACAGGCGACGGGCTAGTACGCTCAACTGAAAGGATACCGTTCGTTTACAGTATACTAAAATGAACTAATAGTATATACTCGTTAAGTATGTAGTATATGTGTTGTTATGTGTTAATAACATTAAGACTACGTTACCCAGCAAGCCATGCGAGGGTGGGGGAGTTGAAGTATGACTTGCATGGCTACACAAGTATATTGCTTGTTGAAGTATGTGTTTATTAAAAGTAGTTAAACCTATGCCCCGGTTTGTCATTATACAAGGAACAAACATAACATTGTGTCAGATTGGTAGTCGCTATGAAGAGACAGAGCAAATAAAGGATTAACTTTGCAAATTTCCATGTTGAAAATTGAACATTCTACCACAAGTCAAGTGACGTGAGTATTCGAGCGATGCCAACGAGCCGCAGCAGCGAGAGCGAGGCTGCACTGAATCTGTTGACGAGCAAGTTGATATGCAACTTACCGTAATAAGAGAAATTGAAACTGTACCTGTTCCCCGTCATGGATAGGTTTAGTCCTCCTACTCCTATGCAGTTAACAGGCAATCTAGCCGACAATTGGAAAGGTTTCAAGCAGAGATGCAATATCTACCTAGCAGCCAGTGGAGCAGGGGTAGATTATGTCAAATTGAAAGCTTCCATTTTTCTGCATGTTATTGGAGAGGATGCATTGAACATTTACAATAGCTTTCAGGTAGACGAGGCAAACTTGACATTGACTGTGCTCATGGCTAAATTTGAGTTTTCTCTCCTGATCAGAAACAGGGAGTCAGTTTTGACCAGTACTTGGCTGAGCTGAACACACAGAACAAAACATGTGAATTTGAAAATCTGAAAGACAGGATAGTCTGTTGCATCTTGCCTGAGCAAGATTTAACTTTGGATAAAGCAGTGAATATGCGTCGAGCAGCTGAAACCACCAGAGCACAAGCTAAAGAGCTGTGCAGGGATGAGATGTCAGTGCATGCAATAAAAGAGAGGCACAACACACACAACACTTTACAAAACAAACACAAGCAAAAGAGAACAATCAAAACACTACACGTGGAAAATGTGGAGTTATCCACAAGCCAAGAAATTGCCCTGCATATGGCAAATCGTGTAACAACTGTGGGGAAAATAATCATTTCTCAAAATGCTGCAAAGCTGAGGCTACAAAGAAAAAGGTTCACACAGTC
Organism: Coregonus clupeaformis; assembly: GCF_020615455.1. Lineage (NCBI taxonomy): Eukaryota > Metazoa > Chordata > Actinopteri > Salmoniformes > Salmonidae > Coregonus > Coregonus clupeaformis. Next base: position 24,927,228 of record NC_059224.1, read on the forward strand.
AAAGAGGAGACTGAATAATTATTTGTTGATTCTGTGGAAATATGCAATGCAGTAAAAGCTGAATGGATTGTGCCATTGACTGTGAATGAAATTATAATACAGTTCAAGCTCGATACTGGAGCTCAGGTAAACTGTTGTCGCTGGATGACTACAAAACACTGAAAGTGGAGAGAAAAATACACCCTGTGAAAATCAAAGTTGCTGGTTATACTGGGGAGAATGTACCAGTCAAAGGAAGCTGCATAGTAACTTTACAGCACAAAGGAAAACAGTTCAAAGCACAGCTGCTGATAGTGGAAAAGAGTGTACAGCCTATCCTAGGAATCAGTGCATGTGAAAAGCTCAATTTGGTGAAAAGCGTGTATGTAGTGACATCACAGAGTGAAAATGACCAAGAATCACTACTGACTGAGTATGAGGACGTGTTTGAGGGTCTCGGATGTTTACCTGGAGAACACAAAATATGTACTGATCACAAAAATACTCCAGTTGTGCATGCGTGCAGAACAGCTCCATTTGCACTTAGGAAAAAGTCATCACAAAAATGGATGAACCTACAGATTGGTAAGCTCACTGGTTATTTTGGTGAAAAATAACGGCGATCTCAGGATATGTCTAGACCCGAGAGATCTCAACAAAGCTATCAAGCGAGAGCATTTCAAGTTGCCAACCAGAAAATAGATAATTTTGCAGTTTGCTGGAGCAAAGTGGTTCAGTAAGCTTGATGCCTCATCAGGATTCTGGCAAATGAAGCTAGATGCAAGCTCAAGGCTATGCACATTCAACACAACTGAGGGCAGGTACAGATTTCTTCGTCTTCCATATGGGATTCTCTCAGCGCCAGAGGTCTACCACAAGACAATCCACATAATCTTCGCACATTCCAGGAGTAGAGACCATGATGGACGACATCATCGTCTGGGGGTCCACAAAAGAAGAACACGACACGAGAGTGAGACAAGTGCTGGACCTGACACAGAAAGTCAATCTGAAACTAAACAAGGACAAATGCGAGTTTAGTGTGAAAACACTTACCTTCATGGGAGACGTACTTTCAGAGGATGGAGTCAAACCAGACCCGAGGAAAACATCAGCCATCAACAACATGGAGCGCCCGAAGAACAAGGACGATGTGTGACGCTTCATGGGCATGATCACCTACCTTGTAAAGTTCATACCTCAACTGTCAGAACAGTCTGCTCCAATCAGATGTCTTCTGTAACAGAAAAACGAATGGGAATGGTCCCATGAGCAGGAAAACTGCTTCAAAAAACAGAAGAAGACAATCACAGAAGAGCCAGTGCTCAGGTTCTATGATCTAGAGAAAAGCACAAGGATTTCTGCAGCCGCATCACAGTTTGGCCTAGGAGCAGTTCTTCTGCAACAGCATGACGACACATGGCAACCTGTCGCTTATGCGTCCAGAGCCTTGAGAGGTGCAGAAACAAGGTATGCACAAATAGAGAAACAACTACTGGCGAGCACATACGCGTGTGAAAGGTTTCACCAATACGTCTACGGACAAGCCTTCGAAGGAGAAACCGACCACAAACCATTGGTGTCAATCCTGTCTAAGCCACTGAATGATTGTTCAAAGACAATCCAGAGAATGTTGATCAGACTGCAAAAGTATGATGTGAAGATTATCTACACCCCGGGAAAGTTCATGTTCGCCGACACTCTTTCTCGAGCAGTTGACAAGAAAGAGAATGCCGACACACAGAAAAACACTGAGATTCAGGCCTGCATCGACATGATTGTAGCATCACTTCCTGTGTCTTCTGACAGAATGGAGCAGATCAAAAGAGAGACCGCAACGGCGAGCACGAGAAGTAATGTACTGGCCAAGAATGAACCAGGAAATCATCCAGACCACTGCTTCATGTGAGCTGTGTTTGACCTACAGGCCAAAGCAGCAAGCAGAGCCGCTAATGCCTCATCCAGTACCCAACCGACCCTACTACAAAGTTGGAATTGACCTTTTTGACTGCAATGGCAAAAGTCACATTGTTGTGGCAAAAGTCACATTGTTGTTACCGACTACTACTTAAACTACCCTGAAGTAGCAACACTGCCAACTACCTCCAGCAAAGCTGTAATCACCTACCTGAAATCAGTCTTCACAAGACATGGGGTTGCATCTGAACTGTACTCTGACAATGGCCCACAGTTCTCAAGTTACGAATTCCGATCGTTCGGTAACGACTTGGGATTCCGACACAACACCTCCAGCTCAACTACCCAAGGTCCAACGGCTTGGCAGAGAGTTCAGTCAAAATTGTCAAAGGTCTGATGAAAAAGGCACACTATGGAAAGGAAGATTTCCTAAAAAGTCTGATGATCTACCGCAGCACACCACTGTAGAACAGACTTTCACCTGCACAAATGTTGATGGGACATCGCATCAGAACCAATCTACCCATCCATGAGGACTTGCTAACACCCAGAGGTGCTCACAAAGTCAAACTTGCAAAGGAAAAACAGAAAGACAAACAAACACAGCGACACAACAAAAGTGCAAGACACTTACCTGAACTGAAACCTGGAGATCATGTATGACTCCGAGACGTCACTACAGGAACCTGGATGCAGCAAGGTTGCGTGCAGAGAGAAGCTGCACCACGATCCTATGAGATCCAAACGTAGCATGGATCACAACTGAGACGAGACAGAGTGGATCGAAGGCTTCAGCCATTCACTCAAGGGACTGAGGATCATCAGGAGGATACTGTTGAAGCGTCAAATGCCTTTAGCAATGGACAATTCAGTCAGAACACCCTGACTGACAACGAACGCTGTCCAACTGCTTCAGTAAACACTTAAGCAGAACGACCAAAAAGGACTGTCAGAGCCCCTGAAAGGCTTATTGAGAATTGCAACAAAAATAAAAGGGCACCTGGACTGAATGTTTTTGTTTATGTGAAAACAAATAGAGCCACAATAGAGTATTGTTGGACAGAGACTGCATTTAGTTGAAAAAAACACTCAAAATATGAATAAAAAAAAATAACAAAAAAAAATATGTTTGCCTCTTAAGTGATGTAAAAAAAAAAAAAAAAAAAAAAAAAAAAAAACAGGGAAAGAAATGTGTGTTATTGAAAATTGCATGTTATGCAGGTTGAGTAAACAAATGTGAGATGTGACATGTTTAGTTACAGAGAAAAATTAGTTTTATTTTAAAGGAAGGAAGATTTGTTGTTATGTGTTAATAACATTAAGACTACGTTACCCAGCAAGCCGTGCGAGGGTGGGAGTTGAAGTAGGCCTTGCATGGCTACACAACTATATTGCTAGTTGAAGTATCTGTTTATTAAAAGTAGTTAAACCTATGCCCCGCTTTGTCATTAAACAAGGAACAAACATAACTATGGAGGACTAAAAGTGCCACAATTAAATAAATAAATACACCATTAAATAATTACTTAAATGTGTCATTAATTAATTAAAATTAGAATTAAATACATAAATGTGTTATTAAATGTGTCATTAATTAATTCAAATACCGATTCATTTTATGTAAAATACATATATAATTATTTCACTATTTACATTTACATTTCATGATCCTGCATTGCAGTGATTCATGAATTACTTAAAACTGTCAAACTGACCCATCAAAGTCAGTGGGCGGGGCTAACGCGAATCTAGTCTGATCCATTGCTTTGGTCTGAAGTAGAGTAGGCCAACCTGGATAGAGACAATGGAGGATCTCCGTGAACTTTCCAGGGAGTTGGTTAGAGACATTTTAAACTTAGCAGAGGATGTAGAAGCAGGACCTGCTGACCCAGAGCATGTAGCTAGTAAAGCAGAGGAACTTATTGAAGTTGTTGGAGTCATTTCCGCACTTTCCGACGAAGATATCGACCACAGAGTGATTGCAAATCTAGAAGAAGTTGTCCACCGCTTCTCTGGTACCAGGGCACTTCAGGCCCAACACACACAGGGACCGGGGCGTTTGGCGTTTGACATACCGAGTGCAGTTCTGGAGCATCAACTTCTTTGTGGAGTTCCCGCAGTTCAAATTGCAGCGATGTTCGGTGTGTCAAAGAGGACCATCAGGAGGCGCATGCAACAATACAGTTTAAGGTATTTACACTAAATTCATGAGTTTTCTGTTTATGAATTGCTGCTCTCATACACTCGGAAAGAATATGACGTTTAAGGTAACATTACTTGATGTTGTGTTTTTCTTGTTTGTACAGAAAGACAGATCTCTATTCAGCTGTGAATGATGAGGAGTTAGACCGTATTGTAAGTGAAATTCACAGAAGTCATCCAAACACCGGCTACAAGCTAATGCGTGGTCACCTGAATGCAAGAGGTGTGCATGTTCCAAGTGAGTAGATAATAATATGGGCATTATTTAAATGTATTTTTAATTTGGAGCTCTGCCCCTTTGAAAGGTGAAGGAAGCCCGCTTATGGAAAGACATCGCCTCTGAGATGTAGAATGTGTAGAAGAAATGTGAAGAGAAACACACATTTCAGGACGGCTGACTTGTATCATCAGGATAGACATGTCCTGTGATTTTTAGCCTCCTGTTTAATAGAGGTGGAACAATATCTGACAGTAATATTCTCAGCTGTCTGGATGTGCCCCTGCTGTAAAGGGTATAATATAATCATAGAAAAGCAAAATATCATAGGAGGCAAAAAATCTCAGGTCATCTCTGTTCGAGCATGTGGTATCTATCTATCTATCTATCTATCTATCTATCTATCTATCTATCTATCTATCTATCTATCTATCTATCTATCTATCTATCTATCTATCTATCTATCTATCTATATATATATATATGTGTGTATATATATGTATATGTGTATATATATGTATATGTGTATATATATGTATATATATGTGTGTATGTATATATATATATATAAATATATATATATATATATATATATATATATAAATGTATGTATGTATGTATGTATGTATATATATATATAAATATATATGTATGTATGTATGTATATATGTATGTATATGTATGTATGTATGTGTGTATATATATATATATATATACAGTGGGGAAAAAAAGTATTTAGTCAGCCACCAATTGTGCAAGTTCTCCCACTAAAAAGATGAGAGAGGCCTGTAATTTTCATCATAGGTACACGTCAACTATGACAGAGAAATTGAGAAAAAATAATCCAGAAAATCACATTGTAGGATTTTTTATGAATTTATTTGCAAATTATGGTGGAAAATAAGTATTTGGTCACCTACAAACAAGCAAGATTTCTGGCTCTCACAGACCTGTAACTTCTTCTTTAAGAGGCTCCTCTGTCCTCCACTCGTTACCTGTATTAATGGCACCTGTTTGAACTTGTTATCAGTATAAAAGACACCTGTCCACAACCTCAAACAGTCACACTCCAAACTCCACTATGGACAAGACCAAAGAGCTGTCAAAGGACACCAGAAACAAAATTGTAGACCTGCACCAGGCTGGGAAGACTGAATCTGCAATAGGTAAGCAGATTGGTTTGAAGAAATCAACTGTGGGAGCAATTATTAGGAAATGGAAGACATACAAGACCACTGATAATCTCCCTCGATCTGGTGCTCCACGCAAGATCTCACCCCGTGGGGTCAAAATGATCACAAGAATGGTGAGCAAAAATCCCAGAACCACACAGGGGGACCTAGTGAATGACCTGCAGAGAGCTGGGACCAGAGTAACAAAGCCTACCATCAGTAACACACTACGCCGCCAGGGACTCAAATCCTGCAGTGCAGACGTGTCCCCCTGCTTAAGCCAGTACATGTCCAGGCCCGTCTGAAGTTTGCTAGAGTGCATTTGGATGATCCAGAAGACGATTGGGAGAATGTCATATGGTCAGATGAAACCAAAATATAACTTTTTGGTAAAAACTCAACTCGTCGTGTTTGGAGGACAAAGAATGCTGAGTTGCATCCAAAGAACACCATACCTACTGTGAAGCATGGGGGTGGAAACATCATGCTTTGGGGCTGTTTTTCTGCAAAGGGACCAGGACGACTGATCCGTGTAAAGGAAAGATTGAATGGGGCCATGTATTGTGAGATTTTGAGTGAAAACCTCCTTCCATCAGCAAGGGCATTGAAGATGAAACGTGGCTGGGTCTTTCAGCATGACAATGATCCCAAACACACCGCCCGGGCAACGAAGGAGTGGCTTCGTAAGAAGCATTTCAAGGTCCTGGAGTGGCCTAGCCAGTCTCCAGATCTCAACCCCATAGAAAATCTTTGGAGGGAGTTGAAAGTCCGTGTTGCCCAGCGACAGCCCCAAAACATCACTGCTCTAGAGGAGATCTGCATGGAGGAATGGGCCAAAATACCAGCAACAGTGTGTGAAAACCTTGTGAAGACTTACAGAAAACGTTTGACCTGTGTCATTGCCAACAAAGGGTATATAACAAAGTATTGAGAGACTTCTGTTATTGACCAAATACTTATTTTCCACCATTATTTGCAAATAAAATCATAAAAATCCTACAATGTGATTTTCTGGATTTTTTTTCTCATTTTGTCTGTCATAGTTGACGTGTACCTATGATGAAAATTACAGGCCTCTCTCATCTTTTTAAGTGGGAGAACTTGCACAATTGGTGGCTGACTAAATACTTTTTTTCCCCACTGTATATGTATATATAATTTTTATATATGTGTGTATATATATGTGTATGTATATATATATATATATATATATATATTGTGATGTCACGAGAGGCTGTGTCCTGGAGGGACGTTACATCCCCCTGAGGTGGCTGCAAACCCAGACAGCTATGGCTCCATCTGCTGGTATGGTCGGGAACGCCACCCCTCTATGGCCAATCTTCCCACGCAGCTGAAACAAATCAGGAGCTGATGAGCTGAAGGTTTGGGAAGGGTAGAGACACAGTCTCCAACCTGGGCTCTCTGGAGGACAAGAGTGCTGCACGTCCACTTCCATGAGGAATATAAGGATTTGGAGATACTTACCTTTGGGAAATACTCACCTTTGGATATATGCACCTGTGGAAATACGTGAGAGACATTTGGAAGGACTTTTTGCTGGGTTGGCCACTAGCTGCAACGTGGACTACAGTAAGGCTGGGGAAAAGTTATCTGAGCGAGTGAGAATTATGATTTTGGATGTGGAAGAGACATCCCTGAACTGTTAACCCTTAAAGAGCCACAAGAGAACATAATTTTGTTATATTTTCGTTAATTTCCCAAGACCTTTAATAAAATCCTTGTTTTGTTTGAACCTTGTCTCCTTGCACTACTTGAGCAATCCCGCTGAAAGCCGTGTAGCCTCTCGTGACGTCACAGATGGTGGAGAACACGGGCAAGCTCAAGCGTTAATAGTGCATGTCAGAGGAGGATACCGAAGGTTTGATCACCCAGTTTTCCAAGTTGGCCGTAGGCTCCCCGCCGACGGAAATGGAGGACATATTGAAAGCCCTTGTTGCTGGCCAGCAAGCCCAGATGCAAGCAAACGTGGCTCTCTTGGAGGAGCAAAAGAAAGCCAACCTTCTGAAGGCAGAGGAATTGCAGTTGCAGAGACAGAGGGTTGTCCAAAATACCCGTCCAATAAAGGCAAGTGACTTTATATCTAAGATGGGAGCTACCGATGACATTGAGGCATACCTGCATGCATTTGAGGCCACGGCCACTAGGGAAGCCTGGCCCAAGCAACAGTGGGTTGGTCTGTTAGCCCCCTTTCTAACCGGGAATCGCTGAATGCTGTCCGGGACCTGGGCCCTGACCAGGTTACTGACTATGATGCCCTGAAGTCTGAGATCCTCAGCAGATATGGACTCACAAAGTTTGGTATGGCCCAGCGCTTTCACAGCTGGACCTTCCAACCAGACCAACCTCCTCGGGCGCAGATGCATGAACTTGTCCGAATCGCAAGGAAATGGCTGGATCCGCAGAGGAATACAGCAGCGGCGGTGGTGGAGGCCGTTGTGGTGGATCGTTACCTACGCACCCGCTAGGGGCCCACTTGGGGGTGGAGAAGACTAAGGAAAGAATCATGCAACGTTTCTTTTGGCCAGGAGTACACAAAGAGATAGAGAACTACTGCCGTAGTTGCCCTGAGTGTCAGCAGGTTGCGCCAAAGCCCACATATAGAAACCCGCTCATTCCCTTGCCCATTATCGAAACTCCTTTTGAGAGGATTGGATTAGACATAGTCGGGCCCTTACCGAAAAGTTCCAGGGGACATCAATACATTCTGGTCATTCTGGACTATGCATCCCGGTACCCGGAGGCCATTCCGCTGAGGAAGGCTACATCCAGACAAATCGCCAAGGAGCTGTTCCGTCTCTCAACTAGTCTGGGAATCCCAAAAGAGATATTGACGGACCAAGGGACTCCATTCATGTCCAGGGTGATGAAAGAACTCTGTGCTTTACTGAAAATCAAACAGCTGAGAACCTCGGTCTACCACCCCCAGACAGATGGCCCTAGTCGAACGTTTTAACAAAACACTAAAATCCATGCTGCGGAAAGCGGTAGGGGAAGATGGGCGCAACTGGGATCAGCTGTTACCATACATATTGTTTGCGGTGAGAGAGGTACCTCAGTCTTCTACTGGTTTTTCACCCTTTGAGCTCTTGCTTTCCTACAGACCCAGAGGACTGCTCGACATCGCCAAGGAGGCCTGGGAGGAGCAGCCATGCCAACAGCGGACACTGATCGACCATGTCGGGGCTATGAGGGAGAGAATGAAGGCCATCTATCCCATGATGCGGGAACACCTGGAGGCCAGTCAGCGGCAACAGCAAGCCTCCTACAACAGATCTGCTCAACCCAGGGAGTTTAAGCCGGGGGACAGAGTGCTGGTCCTGGTGCCAACCGTTGAGTGTAAATTCCTGGCAACCTGGCAAGGACCATATGAGGTCATTGAACGCATGGGAGAAGTAAACTACAAGGTGAGGCAACCAGATAAAAGAAAAACTGAGCAGATTTATCATGTTAACCTTTTAAAGAAGTGGCACGCCAGAGAGGCGATGTTCAGCTGTCTACCCCCACAGAGACCAAGGAACCGGCGCGAGAAGAGGTTCAGCTGGGTCCAAATCTGTCCCCACATCAACGACAGATGGCCCTGGAACTCGTGGAGCAGAACCAGGATGTCTTCTCCTCCCTTCCCGGTCACACAGAGGTGGTCCAACATGAGATCCGCACCCTGCCTGGCCGAACGGTAAACCAGCGCCCGTACCGCGTGCCAGAGGCTCGTAAAGTGGTTATACAGAAGGAGGTAAGGAAGATGCGGGAGTTGGGAGTAATCGAAGAGTCCCACAGTGCCTGGGCAAGTCCCATCGTACTAGTTCCCAAGCCAGACGGTTCAGTACGATTTTGTAATGACTATCGAAAGTTGAATGAAGTGTCTGAATTTGATGCATACCCAATGCCTCGTGTCGATGATTTAATAGACTCCTTGGGGCATGCTCGTTTCCTAACCACTCTTGATCTCACAAAAGGCTACTGGCAGGTGCCCCTGACCCCGAGCGTCCAAGGAGAAGACAGCCTTTGCCACCCGGGAGGGGCTCTACCAGTATACCCGACTTCCGTTTGGTCTCCACGGGGCACCTGCCACGTTCCAACGCCTGATGGATCGAGTCCTTGCGCCCCCACAAGAGGTACGCAGCGGCTTATTTGGATGATGTTGTTATACAAAGTCCGGATTGGGCCAGCCACATACCCCGGGTACAAGCGGTGCTGGATTCGCTCAGGGAAGCAGGGCTCACGGCAAACCCGAAGAAGTGCAAGCTGGCCTTCAGTGAGACAAACTACCTGGGGTACACCATTGGGCGGGGGTTGGTCAAACCACAGGAAGCCAAACTGCGGGCCATACAGGACTGGCCGCAGCCCATCACCAAGAAGCAAGTAAGGTCATTTTTGGGCCTCGCTGGCTACTATAGACGCTTTATTGCAGATTTTGCTACCATAGCTGCACCGTTGACGGAGCTGACGACCAAACGGCACTCACGAATGGTGAAGTGGAACCCTGCGGCGGAGGCGGCTTTCCTCAACCTGAAGCGAGCACTCTGCTCCAGTCCGATCCTGGTGGCACCAGACTTCAAGAAGGAATTCATTGTCCAAGCGGATGCTTCGGAGGTGGGTCTGGGTGCTGTCCTCACCCAGGCACATGACGGTGAAGAACATCCCATTCTCTACCTAAGCAGAAAGTTACTTCCAAGAGAGAAGAACTATTCAACGGTGGAGAAAGAATGTCTGGCTGTAGTCTGGGCCCTGGAGTCCCTTCGGTTCTATCTCCTGGGCCGACGTTTCATGGTGGTATCTGATCACGCCCCTCTGCAGTGGATGGCCAAGAACAAGGAATCAAACAGTAGAGTAACCAGATGGTTTTTGAGCTTGCAACCGTTTAACTTTTCTGTTGTCCACAGGGCTGGCAAGCACCACGGCAATGCGGACGCCCTCTCCCGGCGTGATGCCTTCTTCGCTGCCTTTACCCCGACGAGGACGTCGGTCCCGAGGAGGGGATGTGTGATGTCACGAGAGGCTGTGTCCTGGAGGGACGTTACATCCCCCTGAGGTGGCTGCAAACCCAGACAGCTATGGCTCCATCTGCTGGTATGGTCGGGAACGCCACCCCTCTATGGCCAATCTTCCCACGCAGCTGAAACAAATCAGGAGCTGATGAGCTGAAGGTTTGGGAAGGGTAGAGACACAGTCTCCAACCTGGGCTCTCTGGAGGACAAGAGTGCTGCACGTCCACTTCCATGAGGAATATAAGGATTTGGAGATACTTACCTTTGGGAAATACTCACCTTTGGATATATGCACCTGTGGAAATACGTGAGAGACATTTGGAAGGACTTTTTGCTGGGTTGGCCACTAGCTGCAACGTGGACTACAGTAAGGCTGGGGAAAAGTTATCTGAGCGAGTGAGAATTATGATTTTGGATGTGGAAGAGACATCCCTGAACTGTTAACCCTTAAAGAGCCACAAGAGAACATAATTTTGTTATATTTTCAGTTAATTTCCCAAGACCTTTAATAAAATCCTTGTTTTGTTTGAACCTTGTCTCCTTGCACTACTTGAGCAATCCCGCTGAAAGCCGTGTAGCCTCTCGTGACGTCACAATATATATATATATATATATATATATATATATATATATATATATGTACAGTGGGGAAAAAAAGTATTTAGTCAGCCACCAATTGTGCAAGTTCTCCCACTTAAAAAGATGAGAGAGGCCTGTAATTTTCATCATAGGTAAACGTCAACTATGACAGACAAAAATAGAAAAAAAAATCCAGAAAATCACATTGTAGGATTTTTTATGAATTTATTGGCATATGATGGTGGAAAATAAGTATTTGGTCAATAACAAAAGTTTCTCAATACTTTGTTATATACCCTTTGTTGGCAATGACACAGGTCAAACGTTTTCTGTAAGTCTTCACAAGGTTTTCACACACTGTTGCTGGTATTTTGGCCCATTCCTCCATGCAGATCTCCTCTAGAGCAGTGATGTTTTGGGGCTGTCGCTGGGCAACACAGACTTTCAACTCCCTCCAAATATTTTCTATGGGGTTGAGATCTGGAGACTGGCTAGGCCACTCCAGGACCTTGAAATGCTTCTTACGAAGCCACTCCTTCGTTGCCCGGGCGGTGTGTTTGGGATCATTGTCATGCTGAAAGACCCAGCCACGTTTCATCTTCAATGCCCTTGCTGATGGAAGGAGGGTTTCACTCAAAATCTCACGATACATGGCCCCATTCATTCTTTCCTTTACACGGATCAGTCGTCCTGGTCCCTTTGCAGAAAAACAGCCCCAAAGCATGATGTTTCCAACCCCATGCTTCACAGTAGGTATGGTGTTCTTTGGATGCAACTCAGCATTCTTTGTCCTCCAAACATGACAAGTTGAGTTTTTACCAAAAAGTTATATTTTGGTTTCATCTGACCATATGACATTCTCCCAATCCTCTTCTGGATCATCCAAATGCACTTCAGACGGGCCTGGACATGTACTGGCTTAAGCAGGGGGACACGTCTCGCACTGCAGGATTTGAGTCCCCTGGCGGTGTAGTGTGTTACTGATGGTTGGCTTTGTTACTTTGGTCCCAGCTCTCAGCAGGTCATTCACTAGGTCCCCCCGTGTGGTTCTGGGATTTTTACTCACCGTTCTTGTGATCTTTTTGACCCCACGGGGTGAGATCTTGCATGGAGCCCCAGATCGAGGGAGATTATCAGTGGTCTTGTATGTCTTCCATTTCCTAATAATTGCTCCCACAGTTGATTTCTTCAAACCAAGCTGCTTACCTGTTGCAGATTCAGTCTTCCCAGCCTGGTGCAGGTCTACAATTTTGTTTTTGGTGTCCTTTGACAGCTCTTTGGTCTTGGCCATTGTGAAGTTTGGAGTGTGACTGTTTGAGGTTGTGGACAGGTGTCTTTTATACTGATAACAAGTTCAAACAGGTGCCATTAATACAGGTAACGAGTGGAGGACAGAGGAGCCTCTTAAAGAAGAAGTTACAGGTCTGTGAGAGCCAGAAATCTTGCTTGTTTGTAGGTGACCAAATACTTATTTTCCACCATAATTTGCAAATAAATTCATAAAAAATCCTACAATGGGATTTTCTGGAATTTTTTTTCTCAATTTGTCTGTCATAGTTGACGTGTACCTATGATGAAAATTACAGGCCTCTCTCATCTTTTTAAGTGGGAGAACTTGCACAATTGGTGGCTGACTAAATACTTTTTTGCCCCACTGTATGTATATGTACAATATCTGACAGTAAAGTACATATATATATATATATATATATATATATATATATATATATATATATGTATGTATGTATGTATGTATGTATATGTACAATATCTGACAGTAAAGTACATTTTTGAAGCTGTGGTGGTTCTGTAATAGTTGACTGTTTTACACACATTATTTATTTTATTATGACACCACTATATCCTCAAAATAAGTAGCCAGTGAGTGTGTGGTTATTCATTTTAAATTCCTCCCCTCAGTCTCAAGACTGCAAGAGTCTTTACGCAGAGTCAATGCAGAGGGAGTCTACATGAGACGTCTGAGGCTGCGTGTATTAAGGCGACGGCAGTATTTTGTTCCTGGCCCAAACTCTTTGTGGCATATAGATGGCCACCATAGCTTATCAGGTCAGTGATATTAGCAGATAAACAATGCATCTTTCTATATGTTTCATTACAATTGTTATACAATAAAGTTATATTTTTCATGTGTTTGCAACAGGTGGAGATTTGTTGTCCACGGTGGGGTGGATGGATTCAGTCGTTTAGTGGTCTACCTGACTGTGGCCGGCAATAATAGAGCTCATACGGTCTTACAGAGCTTTATCGCCGCTGTTGAGCAGTATGGGCTGCCATCAAGGGTACGGTCTGACAAAGGGGGGAGAATGCAGATGTAGCAGAATTCATGATCAGAAGCAGAGGTACCGACAGGAATTCACACATCACAGGCAGAAGTGTCCACAATCAGCGGTAAAGAAATATGTTTGGCAACTAGGCTCACACAACTAACATACTAGTTGAATGTACTTTAGCATATGTCATAAATTAACAATTTCTCAATTTTATCCTAAACACAGAATAGAGAGGATGTGGAGAGATGTTTATGAACATGCCCTGGACCTCTTCTATCAGATCTTTACTTCATTGGAAGATCAGGAGACACTGAATCCAGACAATGAAGTCCATCTTTTCGCTCTGCACCGGATTTTCCTTCCACTGGTTCAGCAAAGCCTCGACTCTTTTCGAGATGCTTGGAACTTCCACGGTCTTAGAACTGAAAGGAATCAGTCACCACAGCAACTCTGGAGAAGTTACAGAGAGCAAGGCCCTGAGGAGGATCCTACTGAGGTTAACAATGAACTTTAAACACTTTCTTAAAATTGTTTCCCCAAAGGAATTATGGGAGAAAAAAATGGTGCTAAATGTGATACTTTAAATGAAACATTTACTATAGATTATTGTCTCTTTAAAATCTCCCGAGCTTTTAAAGATCAACCTGTAGAGCTGTAGTTTCTACAGTGCATACTATGCAAAGCTGTATTATTTTAAAAAACTGAATAAGTAACATTTCATTTCTCACTGCCTTGGTGACCAAAAATAACAATCTTGTGTAAGGACATGTCAAACTAGTTTTAAGTACAAGACTGATTATGCTTGTCATCCATTCAGGTTCCTGAAGAATATGGGATCGATTGAACGGACCTCACTGCCTTCATCGAGGCACTGTGTCAGTCCCCGAGGTTCAGCTGGCCCGTGAGCTCTCAGATGAAGAGGTTGCAATTTTGCCAGCTCCAGGAGTTTCTGTTACTGATGCACTTAGACTATATGTAGAGACTGTGGAAGTGTTATCAAGAATCTTAGACTGATGTCCAACCCATGTTTTTATTTGTTGTGTTAGAACAAGCAAGGAAAAACTGAAAGTTTACTTTCCTTTTAAAAGAAAGGAAAAAAAGCTGTTTCTTTGAAGCTTCCTGTCTCATTATGGTCCACAGAATGACTAACATTAATGCTGTACTGTTAGCACTGAAGGTGCAGAACAGTTTGATTTTAGTAAATGGAAGAAAAAAAGTCAACTACTGCACAGTGTGTTAATGTTTTCAAAGACACTGAACTTGTGTCAATTCATCTGAACTGTGTATGCATTGACATTAGGGCTGGGCAATATGGAGAAAATCAAATATCACATTTTTGACCTAACACCTTGATGTCGATATTGCAACGATATTGTAAGGTTGACAATTGGTGCATTCACAAAATATCTTCCACATTTAGATTTCGGATAAATAACTATCATATTGTGGATATAATGACTAAGTGGTAAAAGGCAAATAATAGAACAGCTAGAACAGTCTGGTAAGTTCAGAAAATGACATCACTTTACTGTAATGCAGCCTTTGAAACCAGGAAAAGACTAAACTTACCATGTAACGATATTACACTTCTTCAAAATCTAATGGTGCTTTTCCATTACATGGTACCTACTACGCCTCGCCTCGCCTTTTTGGTTTTCCATTACGAAAAAAGTACCTGGTACCTGCTAACATATACTTTTTTAGCACCTGCTCAGTCGAGGTTCCAAGCGAGCTGAGGCGAGCCGAGAAGGTAACTTTTAGACATTTTGTCCTGCACCTCACACAGCGTCTCAACATTGGGGCTAGCAGGACCGAGTCTTCTCTTGATTTTTAGCCGTTGCAATGAAAGTTCTGTTTAACCGTGTAACTAAACCAACGTAGAGGTGAATAGCGCCACCCAGTGTATTGGAATGTGTTCAGTAGCTCTGCATCAATCCATTATCCGGAATTGATTTGTCTTGGCTTGATGCAGAGGGTAACCAATCAGGCGTTAGGTTCCGCCTACCAACTTTTGATGGGTCAGTTTGACAGTTTTAAGTAATTCAGGAAGCACTCCAACGCAGGACCATGAAATGTAAATGTAAATAGTGAAATTATTATATATGTATTTTACATAAAATGAATCGGTATTTGAATTAATTAATGACACATTTAATAACACATTTATGTATTTAATTCTAATTTTAATTAATTAATGACACATTTAAGTAATTATTTAATGGTGTATTTATTTATTTAATTGTGGCACTTTTAGTCCTCCATACATAACAGTATGTTAGTATGGGTATTCGAACACAGCTATAGTTTCTCGACGGAATTATTAATATGTGACACGTTTCATGGAGTCCTGCATTTTTATCATTCCCCCTCGGCACAGGTCGAAACGCAAACGAAAGTGGTACAAGTTGTGATGGCGTTTTTAAAGGTTACTGCTCTTACATTATACAGTTTAAACGTATCTTATCAGCAGGCGGAATAGAGTAGGTAGCTAGCTAAGATAATCATTTTCAAGGGCGTTCTCCTAAAACGGTTGCTTGTCGTCACACTGTCAGTAGTACCACGATGCGAGCGTCTTGTTTTGACAGCTCAAGGATGACGATATTAATCGTTCCTAACTAGTTAACATTGCTTGCTAGCATATTTGTTTTTATACCAAATGCAAGATATTGATTAGCAAAGCTAAAGATGTCAGCTAGCTTGGCGTTATTGATTGCAAGATAGCTAGCTAACCATAAAATTCAACGGCTTGATTGGAAAGCGTTTATTTCACTGTATTTCTGTGCTAGTAAGCTAGCTAGCTGTCGGATCATTTCGAAAGCAAAAGTAGCTAACGTTACCAATATCATGCTGTCAATATCGCTACCATGAGGGTTTTCGAGACTGACACAAATGTATTTACATTTACCCTATAAGTAATTTATCTATCTATCTAGCTAGCTAGCATTTCTTTATCAATAGACCAAGGCAATTGTTTATCAAACACAACCTTATTTAGCTGAGTTATCTAAAGAAGTTGCTATGGTCCCAATTTGGCACAACATGAAGCCGTTAGGGAGAAATTGGATGATAGGACTGGGTGTAGGAGCCACCGCGGGTGTAGGCTTGATTACATTAATAATCTACAAAGAAATTAGTAGAAGAAGATCTCAAACATTATTACTCCAGACCAACCCCACTGAGTACTTGATAGACAGCCCAGATGGAACACCCCACCACATGGCGCCACATGAAGAAGGTAGGTGGTAGGCACTGCATGGCATAGCAGCAGAAGCTGAGACTGTGTGAATTTATGCATGTCCGTTTGTAAGTGTGTGTGTCCAGCGGTCTGCCTGTGTGTAATGAGTATGTATATCTTTGCAATGGTGTGTGTCTATTCCCCCACACACACATCTCTTCGGTCTCCGTTTGTCCCTTCACAGAGGCGGTGGCCCAGCAGCAGGCCCTGGCAGCGGTGGAGGCGGTGGTGCAGGGGCTGTCCCCTGAGCAGCAGGTGGAGCTGAGGAACCAACTGGATGAGGTGCTGACCTGTGTGTCCTCCCTCCGCTTCGAGGTGGCCGAGCTCAGGACCGGCCTGCAGGACATCGCCCAGCAGATCATCCAGGATGTCAAGTGAGTGGGGGTGGCCACATGAGTTCACCAAGGGGTCACTGAATCTAGGATATATCATGTGTCAGGTTTTTCGTTCAGTGTCTTTTGTTCAAGACATGTATGTTGAATGTCTCTCTGCTGCTCTGTGCAGGAAGGGTGTTGAGGAGAGCCAGAGGGCACGCAGACGTCGCCACGTCATCAGCCATCGGGAACGCACCGACTCCATGAGCTCCAGCTCTATCTATTTCTCTGCCAGTCAAGGCGTGTACGGAGGGGAGACCAGCGAAGGAGGGTAAGATCAGGATGGACTGCAATCACTGCATGGGATAGATAGCATTGTAAGAACATGAGCATAGGGCTAATAGTCCAAGGGCCAACCACCAAAAAAGGCTTCAGAAAAGGCATTCCGTGACCCAGGAAACAACCTCAAAGTTTCAACATCATTGAATATCACAATTTTGAAATCATAGCGCATTTTGGGTAATTTCCCCTAGCAGCATTGAGGTTGCCATGTTACACCTTGGTTGCAATTGTTACACACATTTCGTTGTCCATGCTTGCAGAAAGCAAGGTATGTACCGGACCTGAGGAATCCGAAATAATACGAGATAAGAAGCTGTTGAAAACTGCTAAATTGATTTTTCTCAGATGCCAGAACAGCGCTTTATGTAGCTGTCGGGACCTTAAATGTTTTGTGAGCTGTATTATCTAGCAAACGTTGTGCTGTCTTTAGTTTGTCTAGCAGGCAAATCAATGATGTCCCTTGTAGGCTAAATACAGCTGCCAAAATGTCTTATATTAATTGAGAAACACTGTACATGGTTAAAACATTTCCTCGTTTTGGGGTTCAACTGGATCAGTAAAGGATCGGTAACGTGTTGGTTGAGCTTATGCAAGGATGAACACTGACCTCACAAATAGTTATGTGTTCTGTGCGGCAGTGTGCAACAAAAGTAACCAAGGTGAAACATGGCAATGTCGGAACGTTGCTAGGGAAATGACCCAAGATGCCTATGATTTTGGTGCAAAAAATTGTAACTTTTATTAAAAATAACAAATGAATGTGCAACTTTTACAAGTGTTGAACCACACAGTTTTCATATTCATAACATTATCTACATAATGATTTTGACATTTCGCAGTTTTGTTTCCTGGGTCACGGAACAACACATTTTTGGTGGCTGGCCCTTAGACTATAATTCTGTAGTGACCTTAACTGTCTGCCTATACTGTCATCACTGTCTCAGGTACTCCACCGCCAACGCTGAGTCGGACTACACAGATCGGGACACGGATCGGGAGACCGACAAGGAGGCGGAAAGAGAGCCGGAGGAGGAATCCGAGGAGGATGAGGACAAGAGCTGCGCCACGACCATCACTCTACGCCAGGAGGACTCCCAGGAGGAGGGAGAGGAACCACAGGAGGAAGAAGATAATAATGATGAAGAGGAGGAGGAGATGTTGGAGGTGATGGCTGAAGTGCCAAGTGGGGAGTTGGCATTACTCCTGGCCCAGAGTGATATCCTTCATACGGGTGATGCCAGGCTGAAGGCAGAGGGCTTCCATCTGCTCCTTGCCAACAAGCTACAGGTCAGCCCAAATGAAAGGGGTCTGAGAATGTGGATCTTTTGTGGCAAATTTTGTTTTCATGTTGCTGAAGTTGTGTTAAAATATTTTTAGTTAAGCCTAGCTACATCTCTGATGTTGTATATTTTGTTTTTTTGTGATACCAGTATGGCGACAGCAGGGAGTTTCTATGGCGACTGGCCCGTGCCTACAGTGACATGTATGATTCCACTGAGGACAAGCAGGAGAAGAAGTTGTATGCAGAACAAGGTGAAGAAAACATTTGGTTTTGTAGAGAACCCTCACTTTAACATGCACTGTCAGATGTATCAGGTGGTTTGCTTTTGACCTTTGATCTATACTCCACAGGTCGTGAAGAAGCAGAATTTGCTCTAAAGAAGAATGGCCTGAATGCGGAATGTCACAAGTGGTGAGTCACTGAAAACTGTCAGAGATGTAGTGCCGACCCTTAACCCTTTGCAAAATGGTAAGATTAAATGTTTTTATCTCTTTCAATCCTCCACAGGTTTGCTGTTCTCACAGGCCTCACCTCCCAATACGAGACTATGCATGGAAAACTGAAAAGCAGTCACATTCTCAAGGTGTGTTTCTTACTCTATTCGGAATCCTATTGGAATAATGTCATCCAAGTCCTCCGTTTATAAAGTTTAATCTAAATCAGAAAACAGTTGTGTATGTTCAGATCTGCACTTTCCTAACACATTTTGTAAATAGTAACCCATGAAAACGTGACTTTTTTGTATGCACAATATTTACCCTGCCTTTTCGCTTTGCGCTAGGAGCATTTAGACCGAGCGATTGCCCTTAGGGACGATGACCCACTGTGTTTCTACCTACTGGGGCGCTGGTGTTATGAGGTAAGCAGAACAAGCTTTTTATCCCAAGTCCTTACATTGGGACTTGGCTGAAAAACAACATAACCATACAACCTGTCCTATGCTAACTAAAACGTGTCCGTTGTCTCCCTATCCCTTTTCCTCTGTAGGTTTCCACTCTTGGCTGGCTGGAGAGGAAGGCGGCAGCGGCCTTGTATGACAAACCACCAACATCTACTCTCCACGACGCCCTTGAAAACTTCCTCAAGGTACTTGATCAGTTGCCCAATGCCAAATTGACTCTCAGCCTCTATACAGAAGAAAAAAATCATTGAAATGTTGTTGTCATCAGTTTTATTCCACCTCGCCACCTTGTTTGATTTCAGGCGGAGGAGCTGAACCCGGGATTCTCTAAGACAGTGAGACTTTACATCGCCAAGGTATTGGAAAAACAATTCTGTAGACAAGATCAATTAAACGGTAGATTTCTCCAGTTTGTAACTAGTGTAAAAGGAAACTTTTCTGATCCTCTGATTGTCCTCTTGTTTGTGTTTTGATTTCTAGTGTCACAAGGAGCTGGGGAATGTGTCGGAGGCTAAAAACTGGGCCCTGTTGGCGTTGAAGACGCCTAGTGGCTCCAGTGAGGTAAGCAGACATTTCTTTGGGATGGAGATGAGCGCTCACTGTGCACATGGGGTTGACTTTGCTAGGCAGCACTTTTACCTTTCTTTTCATTCTTTAGGAGGAGGATAGTGCTAAGTTGGAGGCGGAGCTGGGAGCCTTGATTGACAAGGCGACTGAGCTCTCCCTCGCCGGTGGGGACAAATAGGGCGGGACACAGCGGTTGCCACTGGATGGCCAGTGGCAAACTAGTTCGCTCATCACAAGCCACCCAATCAGCTGTGTACTAGAAACATTCACGACAAATTTTCCCTCTCCTCAGTACGCCAAGTAGATACGCATCTTCCTATCATATTTGTCACTGAATCGATATGGAGTGATCAATTTATATTGGGAGTCAGTACCTTTTAAGAATGATCTTTGCCTTTTTCATTTCCTTTTCACAAATGTTCTTAGTATGCTATTATCATTTGTTTTCAAAGCACTTTTTCATCTAACCAGTCACGGTACTACTGTAATTTAGCATGTTTCAGAGTCTCTTGCTAGTGTTGTTGACCAAATGTGTGCAGAGTAACCTAGATCGGACTAATTCCCCTGTATAGACTCCAGTGAAACATCACCTCTACCGTTGTTTAGATGGTGTAGTGATGCAATGTTGACAACTTATCCTAAATTTAAAATCAAATTGGATCAAAACATGTCCTGAAAATCACTTAGCCTCACAGCTCACATAGATGGTATGATTATTTAAGATTTATAGTGCGTAATGGGTTTCAGTGAACTAAGCACAAGCCCAGTTTTAAGTCCATGTAATGGCATTTTAGAAGGAGCATGGACCCTTTCTTCTTAGGCTAACTACCTTAAGTACTTTTTTTTTGTCATTTAGCGGACGCTCTTATCCAGAGCGACTTGCAGGAGCAATTAGGGTTAAGTGCCTTGCTCAAGGGCACATCGACAGATTTTTCACCTAGTCGGCTCGGGGATTAGAACCAGCGACCTTTCGGTTACTGGCACAACGCTCTTAACCACAAAGCTACCTACTTAACTGAAGACAATCTACTTTATTTAATTCCAGAGTGTTATGCTGCCTTTGATTTGTTTTGAGAAGTGTTTACATTTGATTATTTATTTTTGTTTGTTAAAGATTACTTTTACTTGGCACTCATTGCATTTGTATTCTTCCATTTGTTAGTATCAATAGGGCAAGTTATAACTATTTTAACATTCCAATACATATTCCTTAGTCCTTTAAAATTGATGTTATATTCTAATCTTTCCCTGTGACAGTTGTGTGAAACTGGTTTGAGAAGCTTTTTACTGTACTGATCAATACTACAGGAAGGACTTAGTTGCAGTATATTCATGAGAACTTCATTTATTAAATGCATTCATAAAATTAATGTTTGTTTATCCTCTGGCTTATGGTATTCTGTCGCCAAAAAGGATCATCAATTCCTTTGTATTTTTTCCTGGTCATTAGTACAATTGGGAAATTATGATTTGTCAACTAAGTCAGAGTTCAAATAACTTCATAGATGTAGACCGGAGACAGGGTATCCTAATGATAAAATGTTTTAATACAATGCATCTTAAACAAAGTATAGTTCTGGAATGGACAAAGAAATAGGGAAAATTGAAGAGTGTCAAGGGGTCTGTACTGGTATGTTTATCCAATCAAACATCTGCTCTTAATAATAGAATAAATAGAATTGATCTGATATACAGTGGGAATGTCAAATTCAAACAATGGTTGTAATGAAAAACACTTGTAGAAAACCAGACATCCTTGAAAAACCAAAGTCACAATACTTTCAAAACATTACGTTTCTTAAATAATAAGTCCACATATCCAGTGGAGTTATTACAAAAAGAAAACAATCATTATTTTACAAGTCTGTTGGGTCGGTGAAATAAATTCCACACATTTGTGAAGCCGAGCTCCCTCTGGTTCTCAAAGCTTCTTAGAGCCATACAGATCTGTATACAGTGTTGGCCTAAGCATGTGCATCACTGTGCTCCTTAGGGCAATAGGCAACACTCCATGCAAAGTACCCTCCCATAGTGTAGGAATGCATTATTTTCTCAGTATGGAACGGTCCAAAATCATATCAACCGTTATGGCCAGCATCTCCCATATTAGCCATTTTTCTTAGCCCTTGCCTCAGGGAAGTGTGTACACAACACAAAAGAGCTGCCATTGTGCAAGTCTACGGTGGCCGGTGAGGGGCATGGCCTCATGAAATACAGCCATGCTCTCACCCTCTGGCATGGTTCCAGCTGAGCTCAGTCCTTGGCGTCACCCACCCCGTCTGCGTTAATGGCAAACATGGCTTCAGACTCAGGGAGGCAGGGCGAGTCATAGATTTTGCAGATCCTCGTCTCCCCGCGGCCTTTCCTCAAGTACAGTCTAAAACAGAGGAGAGGTTTATAATAAATAATAATATGCAATTTAGCAGACGCTTTTATCCAAAGCGACTTACAGTCATGCGTGCATACATTTTTTGTGTATGGGTGGTCCCGGGGATCGAACCCACTACCTTGGCGTTACAAGCGCCGCGCTCTACCAGTTGAGCTACAGAGGTTTAGTTTGATAGCTAGCTGAATTCTTCTAGAACACCAGGGGCTTAACAAGTGGTATGCTATGTTTGAAACCATTAGAACATAACATATTGGGAGCAGAATGTAAAAGACTGACCCCATTCCTTATTCTGCAAAGCCCAATGGGGTCAATGGAGCTACTCACCGTGTAGTGGACGCATGTGCCATGATGTTGCCCCCAATGGGTTTTTTAGGGTCTGCCGAGAACATAGCAGCACCGTCTACCTGGGCCACCACTTGATTGGTTATCACTACGGCAACGCCAAACTGACGAGGCGAGAGACAACGTTTTTAGCATTATGACCATACTGTGAAGAGTTGTGCACACACATAAATGGGCCCACAAAGTAGTATTCAGAACATTACTGACAGAAACATTGTATTTGACCGACACCAGTCATAGATATAAGAAATTCGGCAAACAGACAAAGCCCCTGTAATTCTAACCCTGGCCTTACCTCGTCTGCTAGCCTCAGCAGCATTCTCAGGAAGCGTCCCAGGTGGCCTTGCCGTGCTGCGAGCTCTCCCCTCCCTGAGTAGTCTGTCCTGTAGAGGGCCATGGCACTGTCCACTATCAGCATGGCATACCTGAGAGAGAAGGGGCCATATGGTTAGAGACCAATAGCGTTGCAGACTGGGTGACCAGAGGGTAGTGGCCTTATTCCAGATCACTTCAATTCATGTCATAAACAATACTATCAACATGGAAGGAAAACAAGGAATGTGAGAAATGGAAAAACATCTGAAGGATCAGAAACCTCAGGAATAGGGTTGAGGGAGGGATAGAGTCTGACCTGGACTCTGCCATCATGGCTGAGGCTTGGTAAAGCAGCTGGGTCTGGTGGTCTGTGTTAAATGCCCTAGCGTAGGCTACGTTGTCCAGAACGTCACTCCCAACAAGTCCATACCTAATAAAAGACAACAGTACATTCTACAGTTTTTTGAAGGAGTACTGCATGTATGATGGTAACTCTGAACAGACAAATGTATGTGTTTTATTCCTGTAGTGGAATAATGTTGCTCCAAATTTCAATCTCTGTCAGTGTCATATAACCCAGTAGTTACTCTATTATTGTGTTGGTCCATGAGAGAACTCACCTCTCTGCTACAGCCAGTAACCTCTCTGGCCTGAAGGTCCCCTCCGTGTCAATGTACATGGCTTTGCCCTCTCCACCACCCTGATCAATGGGCAACTGAGTTGGGGGAAAACGTTACACAAACAATGTCCTGAGAGTGCTATTGTCATACGATGTCAGCAGATGTGATTGGGATGAGATAGGAGTGTACAGCCAAGTCTACCTTTATTAGTGCGAAAAAGAATGGCATCATGACAAGTACCTGACAGGTGACTGCAAGGGTGTGGCACAGCTGTGTCTTTCCTGTCCGGAACTCTCCAAACATCTCTGTGATGGAGCCCGTCTCTATCCCACCTGAGAGAGAGTGAGAAAGCCTTTTATACACATGATAGCGACAAATAAAATGAGCAAGTGGAAAAACAGAGTCATGACAAAGGTTCTAGGAAACTGGTAAAGAGACGACAGCCTCACCCTGTAGCAGCTTGTCCAGCTCTTTGGACCCAGTGGAGATCTGGATGATTTCAGCTCGGCGTTGGTGGAACTCTGTTGCTGTGGTGAAGCCCATGGGCACTAGTTTGGCAGCTTCAGCCTGAAGGAGTTACCATAGAGGTAGGGAACATCATTCAGTCATAATATCAGGCCTAACATCAGCTGTGGGCAACCCAAAATGAGCAGAAAATAAAAACTCAAGAGATTGGTAAATGAAGGTGACCTAACCAGGACTTTGTCTGCTTTGGCCTCACTGATCCCCTTGATGTTGAGCAGCTCCTTCTTGGGGGCATAGGCCACTGCCTCAATGGTGTGGAAGCCTGCATCCTCCAGTTTCTTTAGGTCACTGGCACTGATGCCACATTGCTGTGTGGAGACATTGCAAATTACACTACCATCATGCATTTGATGTGAAGACGCAACATTTTAATATTGATCAGTTCGGCCTAGTACGTGGAATATCCTCAGTCAATATCAGCCAAACACACAGCTAATACTGTACCCAGATAAATTAGTATGGGCATAAATGCTCCAACACCTACCTCAAGTCTGCTCAGTGGCTGTGGTCCAAAACTCTCCTCCTCCTCCTCTACCTCTACCCTGGCCTCGCTCCTCATAGCCATCTTTATTTATGGACAGGCGAAGGTATGTCTGTTAAGAGTTCATAAAATAAGTTGTTTTCACAGAGGATGAAACTGAAAGGCAGATAGTAACTAACACAAAAGGAAACACCTGAGAGACACACACCCATATGCTATTAAACTTGATCAAGACAGGGTTATTTTCTTGTTGGAATGGAATCCAAAATGATTCTAGTTAGCAACAGAAGTTACACAACCGGTAATTGCAACTGGCTTGTTAACTTGTTAACTTGTTGATGTTGATCTTTCAACTCCAACTTTCATTTTAAGGCATCTTGTTATCACATCGAACGTTAGCTAGTCATCAAACAATTAACTTGAAAATATAAGACTTAGCTAGATAGGTGTTGTAGTGTCTTTTTTTGACTAACGTAAAATACTGGACTTGAACAGTCTTTGAATATGACCGATATTGTGTTATATGAAACGTAGTTGCTTACGCTATTTGTCCAGCTGAGCCGACAATTAAATCATCTGGCATGTCTGTGACTTGGCTTACTTGCACTTCACTAACGCTAACTGAGTTATCGACGTTTCGCTCAAAATAGTAGCTAACTCATGTTAATTTAAAGTGATGGAATAGGATTTGTCCAATGTTACAATAACAGCGTCCACTTACCTCCAGTTTATCTTGCTTGCCTTGAACAAAAATCTCCCGCTCGCAAATCAACGTACTTGTTGAGCGGCCTACGTAAATACGCTGTCCTTTCGAGAGCAGGGTTTTCACTAGTAACCACAGCCACAAAGTTGGCTCTATCGTAAAAACAAAAATTTGCTCTTTGGTCTTAATTCAAGGTTTGCGTTAGGCATAAGGCTAGCAGTATGTGAGTATGGTTAAGGTTACGGTTAAAATCAAAATTTAAGAAGATAAATGGTAGAAATGGGCGGGGTTTATGACTTTGTGTCTGTGGTAACTAGTGACGACCCGAACGCTGGGATTCTTCTCTAATATAATAGCAGTCCGCAAACAAACGTTAGAGGTGCATGCCGCCACCTACTGCACTGGAATGTGAAGTCAATCACAGTTTACAGATGTAAGAATTAAAGTAACCAAACATTAAAGGTCCAATGCAGCCTTTTTTATTTCATTATCAAATAATTTCTGGGTAACAATTAAATGTGATTGTTTTTCAATTAAAATTGTCAAATAGAATCAAAAATAGCTTCTTAGCAAAGACCAATTTCTTAAGGAATAATTTTGCTAGGACTGTCTTGGAGTGGTCTGAGTGTGGAGGGGAAAACTGAAAACTAGCTTTTATTGGCATAGAGGTTTGGAACTCTCTTTCTTATTGACCTATTTAGCGCCTGGTAATGTCACCAGGCAGGCCAAAACCACTGTGGAAATATACAGTACCAGTCAAAAGTTTGGGCACACCTAATCATTCAAGGGTTTTTCTTTATTTTAACTATTTTCTACATTGTAGAATATCAAAACTATGAAATAACACAAATGGAATCATGTAGTAAGCAAAAAAGTGTTAAACAAATCAAAATATAGTTTATATTTGAGATTCATCAAATAGCCACCCTTTGCCTTGATGACAGCTTTGCACACTCTTGGCATTATATCAACCAGCTTCGCCTGGAATGCTTTTCCAACAGTCTTGAAGGAGTTCGCACATATGCTGAGCACTTGTTGGCTGCTTTTCCTTCACTCTGCGGTCCGACTCATCCCAAACCATCTCAATTGGGAGGAGGTCGGGGGATTGTGGAGGCCGGGGGGATTGTGGAGGCCAGGTCATCTGATGCAGCACTCCATCACTCTCCTTCTTGGTAAAATAGCCTTACACAGCCTGGAGGTGTGTTGGGTCATTGTCCTGTTGATAAACAAATGATAGTCCCACTAAGCCCAAACCAGATGGGATGGTGTATCACTGCAGAATGCTATGCTAGCCATGCTGGTTAAGTGTGCCTTGAATAAATCACAGACAGTGTCACCAGCAAAGCACCCCCACACCATAACACCTCCTCCTCCATGCTTTACAGTGGGAACCACACATGTGGATATCATCCGTTCACCCACACCGCGTCTCACAAAGACAAAGCGGTTGGAACCAAAAATCTCAAATTTGGACTCCAATAAGAAGAAGAGACACGAGCAATGGACATTAGACCGGTGTAAATGTTTCCTTTGGTCTGGTGTCCTTTAGTAGTGGTTTCTTTGCAGTAATTCGACCATGAAGGCCTGATTCACATAGTCTCCTCTGAATAGTTGATGTTGATATGTGTCTGTGACTTGAACTCTGTGAAGCATTTATTTGGGCTGCAATTTCTGAGGCTGGTAACTCTAATGAACTTATCCTCTGCAGCAGAGGTAACTCTGGGTCTTCCATTCCTGTGGCGGTCCTCATGAGATACAGTTTCATCATAGCGCTTGATGGTTTTTGCAACTGCACTTGAAGAAACTTTCAAAGTTCTTGAAATGTTCCGTATTGACTGACCTTCATGTCTTAAAGTAATGATGGACTGTCGTTTCTCTTTGCATATTTGAGCTGTTCTTCCCATAATATGGACTTGTTCTTTTACCAAATATGGCTATCTTCTGTATACCCCCCCACCTTGTCACAACACAACTGATTGGCTCAAACGCATTAAAAAGGAAATAAATTCCACAAATTAACTTTTAAGAAGGCACACCTGTTAATTGAAATGCATCCCAGGTGACTATTTCATGAAGCTGGTTGAGAGAATGCCAAGAGTGTGCAAAGCTGTCATCAAGGCAAAGGGTGGCTATTTGAAGAATCTCAAATATAAAATATATTTTGATTTGTTTAACACTTTTTTGGTTACTACATGATTCCATATGTGTTATTTCATAGTTTTGATGTCTTCACTATTATTCTCCAATGTAAAATTAAAGAAAAAACCTTGGATGAGTAAGTGTGTCCAAACTTTTGACTGGTAGTGTATATAAAACACAGGAAAATCACGTTATTGATTGCACTGGGCCTTTAAGAAAACCTAAAACTTCCTACTCCTGCCTAATCCTGCACTACAAAGAAGAAAAAAAAGAGCCCTATTAACTTCTAACAAACCCTCCCCCATCCCCCAAAACCCTTCCAACCCCAATAACCCTACACATTCATCTTTCCCTCTCTTCCACATACAACAATACAACAGCACATGCTCCACCGTTTCATCAACCATACACGCCGGCCGGACAGAAACCATTCACATGCTTGCCAACCAAATGTAAAGACACGTTAAATGAACAATGTCCTTGGCGCAACCGAGCAAACATCACCTCTTCCTTCCTAAACTGACCTTTGAATCTTGGTCCACCAACCTTTCTTTGGGGGGCATATAAATGCCAGCCCTTGGGCTCGGAGTCCCACTTCTTCTGCCACACATCTATCAAAATGGCTCTGATCTTACATTTGGCCTCACCTCTACCCAGTGGAACATGAATATCAATTTTAACTCATGTTAAAGCCCTTTTGGCTATCTGGTCTACAATTTAATTCACTCCCACACCCGAGTGGGCTGGGACCAAACAGAATCGCACTACTACTCCCAGTCTAACGATTCTCCATAATAGCATTAATGCCTCAAAAAATTTATGACTCCTATTAAGATTTGCCAGATGACAAACTACTCAATAGAATCTGAGCATAATTCAATTCTAACAGGTTGAACGTCCTCCACCCACTGGAGGGCAACTACTATTGGCAACAGTTCAGAGTATACAGACAGTTCATCTGGAGCACTGAGATTGGACTAGCCCAAAGGCCGGCAGATGGCGACCTTGAGTCGTTTTATCTCAGCACTCTTATGACTCAATATCTGCCTGTCTTTATTTCAAATTTAATTTTTCAAGTTTTTAATGTCACATACACAAGTACAGTGAAATGCCTTTCTTGCATACTCAAAACCCAACAATGCAATAATCAATAACAATTTAATACTTGACAAAACACACGAAATACGAAGAAATATGAAGAATACAATTAAGTATAGCATACTATATACAGGGTCAGTTCCAATACCATATTTACAATGTGCATGGACACTGGAGTGATGGAGGTAGATATGTATAAGGTTAAGGTGACTAGGCAACAATATATAAGATAAACAGAGTAGCAGCAGCTTGTATGTGAGTGAGTGTGCGTGTGTGTAGCGTCAGTATAAATGTACATTATTCTTTTGACACTTTAGCAGACACTCTTATCCAGAGCGACTTACAGTTAGTGAGTGCATACATTTTCATACTGGCCCCTCGTGGGAATCGAAACGCCATGCTCTACCAACTGAGCATATTCTGTATGAGTGAGAAGATGATGGAGTGAGTGTGTGTGTGAGTGTGTAGGGCCCTGTGAGTGAGCATAAAGATACAAGGTTAACTCAGATAGTCCGGGTAGCTATTTTGTTAGCTATTTAGCAGTGGTATTGCTTGGGGATAGAAGCTATTCAAAAGCCTGTTGGTGTCAGACTTTATGCACCGGTACTGCTTGCCGTGCAGAAGCAGAGAGAACAGTCTATGGCTTGGGTGGTTGGGGTCTTTAACGATTTTCCGGGCCTGATATACATTATATATACAAAAGTATGTGGACACCCCTTCAAATGAGTCGATTTGGCTATTTCAGCCACACCCGTTGCTGACAGGTGTATAAAATGGAGCACACAGCCATGCAATCTCCATAGACAAACATTGGCAGTAGAATGGCCTTACTGAAGAGCTCAATGACTTTCAACGTAGCACCGTCATAGGATGCCACCTTTCCAACAAGTCTGCTAGAGCTGCTAGAGCTGCCCCGGTCAACTGTAAGTGCTGTTATTGTGAAGTGGAAACATCTAGTAGAAGCAACAACGGCTCAGCCACGAAGTGGTAGGCCACACAAGCTCACAGAACAGGACCGGCGAGTGCTGAAGCGCGTAAAAAACGTCTGTCCTTGGTTGCAACACTCACTCCCGAGTTCCAAACTGCCTCTGGAAGCAACGTCAGCACAAGAGCGGTTAGTCGGGAGCTTCATGAAATGGGTTTCCATGGCCGAGCAGCTGCACACAAGCCTAAGATCACCATGTGCAATGCCAAGCGTTGACTGGAGTGGTGTAAAACTCGCCGCCATTGGACTCTGGAGCAGTGGAAACGCGTTCTCTGGAGTGATGAATCAAGCTTCACCATCTGGCAGTCCGACGGACAAATCTGGGTTTGGCGGATGACAGGAGAACGCTTCCTGCCCCAATGCATAGTGCCAATTGTAAAGTTTGGTGGAGGAGGAATAATGGTCTGGGGCTGTTTTTCATGGTTCGGGCTAGGCCCCTTATTTCCAGTGAAGGGAACAGCTTTGTGGCAACAGTTTGGGGAAGGCCCTTTCCTGTTTCAGCATGACAATGCCCCTGTGCACAAAGCGAGGTCCATACAGAAATGGTTTGTCGAGATCGGTGTGGAGAAACTTGACTGGCCTGCAGAGTCCTGACCTCAACTCCATCGAACACCTTTGCGATGAATTGGAACGCCGACTGCAAGCCAGGCCTAATCGCCCAACATCAGTGCACGACCTACTAATGCTTGTGGCTGAATGGAAGGAAATCCCCGCAGCAATGTTCCAATATCTAGTGGAAAGCCTTCCCAGAATAGTGGAGGCTGTTATAGCAGCAAAGGGGGGACCAACTCCATATTAATGCTCATGATTTTAGGCCTCCTGTAGCTCAGTTGGTAGAGCATGGCGCTTGCAATGCCAGGGTTGTGGGTTCGATTCCCACGGGGGGCCAGTATGAAAAATGTATGCACTCACTAACTGTAAGTCGCTCTGGATAAGAGTGTCTGCTAAATGACTAAAATGTAATGATTTTGGAATGAGATGTTCGACGAGCAGGTGTCCACATACTTCTGGTCATGTAGAGGTCCTGGATGGCAGGGAGCTCGGCCCCAGTGATGTACTGGGCTGTCCGCACCACCCTCTGTAGCGCCATGCGATCGAGGCAGCGATGCAGCCAGTCAAGATGCTCCCAATGGTACAGCTGTATAACTTTTGAGGATTTGAGGGCCCATGCCAAACTCCTGAGGGGGAAGAGGCGCTGTCGCGTCTTCTTCACGACTGTGCGCGTTTGGACCATTTTAAGTCTTTAGCGATTTGGACACCGAGGAACTTGAAGCACTCGACCTGCTCCACTGCAGCCCCGTTGATGTGGATGGGGGCGTGCTCGCCCCCCCTCTCTTCGGGCTAGGATTGAGAAGTGTTGGGTTCTTTTATACGTCAATGGTTGGGTTGCATCTCTAAATCAACTTCCTCACCGTGTTTCATTCCCTTGATCTGCACCATTTAGAAATCTTTCTCTGCACTGATCTGGAAAAATACAGAGTATATGGAAGCAAGCAAAATTCAGTGGGCAGGGCGCACTATTATAGCTAGTCCTACTCATTACAAATCAGAGAAGATTAAGGGAAGGAGACAATGAGAGGACTACTGAGATGCAGCCATATGAGCATACCAGTATGTCAATGTAATGATACTGTTGACTTTCCATTCTATGAAATCATGTCGGTATGATGGCCAGATATGATCGTCAAAACAATATAACTTGATCTGTTTCCCCCATGTTCACAGAAAGGGTAATGAGGAGCCAACTTTACAGACACTGGTCTACCATAAAATTGTTATCCTACGGAAGAGAAAACATGGGTAAAAGTTGTATTAACATTTTAATAATGATTGACAATTAAGACTATTTTTGTTATTCAAGCTTTTTTCCAGTTGTCAATGTCATTCTCTCTATAGTTTTGCTAGAGGCAATACATAAAAGGTGATATGCAATTGCCAACTTTTACAATACAAGACAACTATTTATCCCTTAAACAAAAATGATACAATCATTATCAAAACTTACAGTAGACATTTAAAACTATCACATAGAAAACAATGGGGTATTGAACAGTATTAATAAATGGAACTGAAAAACATATACACTGAACAAAAATATATATGCAACATGTAAAGTGTTGGTCCCATGTTTCATGAGCTGAAATAAAAAATCCCAGAAATGTTCCAAACGTACAAAAAGCTTCTCTGAAATGTTGTGCCAAATTTGTTTAAAACCCTATTAGTGAGCATTTCTCCTTTGCCCAGATAATCCACAGGTGTGGCATATCGTCTGAAGAGGGGTGGGGGGACCTATGCCTGGGGAAAAACTAATTCTGATTGGCTGGGCCTGGCTGCCCAGTGGGTGGGCCTATGCCCTCCCCGGCCCACCCATGGCTGCACCCCTGCCCAGTCATGTGAAATCCATAGATTAGGGCCTCATTTATTTATTTCAATTGACTGATTTCCTTATATGAACTGTAACTCTGTATTTTTGTTCAGTATACATATTTTTCATTCACTACATGGAATGTAGCACAACTATTGACTGGAGCTGGTCTCACAGCAGACATTCATGGACCGCTTGACGATCTTGATCAAGTGGTTCTTGGCTGGTGTTACTGATGATACAATGTCCTCTGGTCTTTCCTGTATAGAAACAATGAAATTAGTGTTACAGTTGTTTAAGGTGCCCTGTTGCAACAAAGTACAACCAATTGCCTAGAAACAGGTGTGTGCGTGAGAAGATAAGCCTTAAGTCTTACGTTGTGTTTCCAATGTGATTTTGGAAGTTCTGCACATGAAGGAGACAGAAGGGGTAGTCGGAGGTAACATCTACGGTAATCTCAAACTTGGTAAATGTCTTGAGACTGGAGAACAGGATTCGAACTCTGAAATAAAGAAGAAAAATGTTGTTTTGCATTCATATATCTATTGTGTGTGTATATATATATATATATATATATATATACACATATATATACACATACACACATTTTAACAGTCAGTCCCATTCCAGTCAACATTCTCTGGTGGTCTGATATGAGGGTACATGTCCTTTCTATGAGTTCTATTTCTACAGTAAGGTGTGTGATCTTACCGTGTGTCCACACAGCTGATGTCCAGGATGTCCAGCCTCAGAGCACCCCCACTTCTTCATCAGGAGGCGACAGCGGCTCACCACCAGACCCACATCATGCAGCAGCTGGAGAAAGAGACATATTATAGCGCCAAAACAGAACCTCTGTGGACATAAAAAGGTGATTCTGGGAGATACACTTAAAACACCAACCCTCTTTCTGGGCCTTAGTGTGTATCCTCCTTAATAAATGTTTAACCAAGACCCACACTTACCGTGGGAATGTATCGACTGGTCGGGTACTTCTTGATCCAAGTGGTTTCACTGCCAATGTACTGGCATAGCAGGTTGTGCACAAGGCGAAAGTAGCAATGTGACTTTTCATCTGTGAGAAAGAGAAAAATCAAGGGAATATTCTACATTAAAAGAGTCATTGAGCTTAATTTCTCCCCACCTTCCATTTGGCGTTGAAATGTGATGTCCATGATGTTACGCTCAGTCTCTTCACACACATCTCCTGAATAAGAGCAAAGCTTTAGTAAATCATTGACATTTGTCTTGAAGAAACCCTTTGAAAGAAACCAGAGCAAAACTACCATAAACATACTAGCACCTTGGGTGCAAGAAAATAGTTACATCTTACCGCTAGGTTTCTGAAACTGCACCTACAACAGCAAGGACTCGTAGAGACTCGTCTTCCTGTCATCTTTCACCCCGAATTTCCATTAAACAAAAACATTTTATTCAAAGTAGAATGGAATGATGGTTGTACATGCGGGGGGGTCCCTGATATAACAGAAAATCAGAAACTGACCTATCCAGCATGGCAATGTGGTTCTCAAGTTCCAGAGTTTCCTTTCTGAGCCTGTCCACTTCGTCCACAGAGTTTTTCTTCTGCATTTCCAATTCACACATTTGCCTGTGGAGAAAAACGTATGTTTTCTATTTGTGCGCACATTCGGCGGAAGCGAGTAATGTAACACAAATCAAAATCTCTATAGAGAGACCATAGCTCTGGCAAAAAGAAAAACTGAAATGGACTAAATCTAAATTTATTTGCACTAAATTATGATTCAAGAAATGTCGGCCTACCTTTCACTCTCTGCAATTGCTTTGTTTACATTCTCCACCCCTGTTAAGAGTGTAATTCAACATAAATACGTCAAATACCAAGCACACCATTGATTAATAAAAAAAAAAAACTGAAGATTTTGTAGTATCACAAGTTACCTTGCTACCTTGATTTCAAAGTCATCTCACAGTTCTCTACCCCGGTGCCTTCCAAAGCTACAAGTTGTGTGGCAGACAGAAGACAAAAGAAGCATGAAAAAACCTCTGAAAATTCTAATCAATTACCACCTCTAATAACCCAATTATCTTAAGAGGATGACAAGCATGCATTATGAAAACTGATATTATGTCCATTGGTTCAAATTCAAATGGGATTACAGTGGAAAATATTGAAATTGTCAAAATGAACTAAAATCCAAAATACTGTCACGATCGTCGAAGGAGGAGGACCAAGGCGCAGCGTGGAATGCAAACATACTTATTTATTAAATGCTTACACGAACAAAACAAAATCGATACGTGACGTCCAAAAGTGCAAACACAAACCTACACAGGAACACGGAACAAGATCCCACAATACACTGTGGAAAACAGGCTGCTTAAGTATGGTTCCCAATCAGAGACAACAAGCAACAGCTGATTCATGTTGCCTCTGATTGAGAACCACACTGGCCAACATAGAAACACAAATGACTAGAATGAGAACATAGAACAAAACACATAGACTCTACACACCCTGGCTCAACATATTAGAGTCCCCAGAGCCAGGGCGTGACAGTACCCCCCCCCAAAGGCGCGGACTCCGGCCGCGCCAACCAAACACCACAGGGGAGGGACCGGGTGGGCACTCTGCCTTGGCGGCGGATCCGGCTCCGGGCCTGATCCCCACTCCCTCTCCAACCCCCCAAAGTACCCCTGGTCCGGTCTGGCCCTGCTGACCGGAGCTGAACTGCACACTGGTGGAGCGGATTGCTCTAGCTCCGGCGTGAAGCAGCTGACCGGTGCCGGACCAGGCACCGGTGGAACAGGCACGGGCCGTGCCGGACTGACGACGCACACCACTGGCTTGGTGTGGGGAGCAGGAACGGGCCGGACCGGGCTGGCGACGCTCACCATAGGCTTGGTGCGGGGAGCAGGAGTGGGACGGACCGGGCTGGCGACGCGCACCATTGGCCTGGTGCGGGGAGCAGGAACAGGCCGGGCCGGGCTGGCGACGCGCACCATATGTTTGGTGCGGGGAGCAGGAATAGGCCGGGCCGGGCCGGGCTGGCGACGCGCACCATAGGCTTGGTGCGGGGAGCAGGAACAGGCCGGGCCGGGCTGGCGACGCGCACCATTGGCTTGGTGCGGGAGCAGGAACAGGCCGGGCGGGCTGGCGACGCCCACCATTGGCTTGGTGCGGGGAGCAGGAGCGGGCCGGACCGGGCTGACGGGCGCACCACTGACTTGGTGCGGGGAGCAGGAATGGACCGGACTGGGCTGGCGACGCCGCACCACAGGCTCGGTGCAAGGGACAGGAACAGACCGGACCGTACTGGGGACACACACCACTGGCCCTACGCAGGGATCAGGAACGGGCCGGACCGGACTGGTAACACACCCCAGTACCTCTCGCCGTGCCTCTACACCTTCCTTCCCCTTTTTGACCAGTGGCCCCCGTAACCTGGCGGCCTCCTCTGCCATCCCGCTGGGCCGCTCTATCGCGGTCTCCTGCTGCCCCGTCGTCCACGGCGTGAGCCCCCCCCTAAAAATTCTGGGCTTCTCTCCTTCCCGTGGACCAGGTCTCCAGATCTCTCGCCAGCCTTTCGCCCTTCTGCTTCCAAGTCAAGCCCCTCTCTTGCTCACACGGCTTGACCCAGTCGAGGAGGCGCTGGATATCCGCTAGAGATTTCCCTGCCGATGGCTCCTGGACCCGCTGCTTGGTCCAGTTCTGGTGGGATCTTCTGTCACGATCGTCGAAGGAGGAGGACCAAGGCGCAGCGTGGAATGCAAACATACTTATTTATTAAATGCTTACACGAACAAAACAACAAAATCGATACGTGCCGTCCAAAAGTGCAAACACAAACCTACACAGGAACACGGAACAAGATCCCACAATACACTGTGGAAAACAGGCTGCTTAAGTATGGTTCCCAATCAGAGACAACAAGCAACAGCTGATTCACGTTGCCTCTGATTGAGAACCACACTGGCCAACATAGAAACACAAATGACTAGAATGAGAACATAGAACAAAACACATAGACTCTACACACCCTGGCTCAACATATTAGAGTCCCCAGAGCCAGGGCGTGACAAATACAAGCTTCCAAGTCATATAGACATCCATCAAGGTCTTTCAGCAACTTATCCATCTTCTCAATCTTTTCTCTCAAGTTATGTTGTGCCTCCTGTGAAGACGTAATGGGACATCAATGAAACAGTTTATTAGCCGAGTTATGCACACACACAAATGTGGAACGCGTAAGTATATTTCCGTCCAAAAGGTTACTAGCGCAACATAATTAAGGGATTCTCATTCTCATCAAGGGTCTTACCAGAGTTGTGTGCACAAGGTCAGAGTACAAAACGGCTTTCATTTCATGAGCGCACTTTGCTTCTCTTTCTGAAGAATGTCCTCCTCTCTTTCAACTTGGCACCAAAAAGCTGCAACTGGGGATAAGCCACAACATCAAGACGGGTTGTCCAAATGGATCATTTCTACATCCACCTTTGACTAGAAATAGCAAGAGGGAGACAAATCCACAAATAACCAAATAAAATAAAATACTCTTCATCTGAAAAGCTATTCACTGCCTCCCAAAGTGTCCCATGAACACTTTTCAGAAGATTGTCTTGGTCTCTCAGACGTGCTTTCAACCTGAAAATACACCAAATAGATATACATGGCTTGTTATTTACTAAAAGCAGGTTACAGATTTGAGCATAATTTTTTTACTTAATCTTACAGTAAATAAAATGATATATAAAGCTTTACAATGAGTTGGCAATGACATGTATCATTAAACATACCCCTCCACCATTTCTTTGAGTATCTGGCAGTCCGTCTCATATACCCGCTGTTTGAGATGGTTAATATGCTTCTCAATTAACAAGTCCTCTGTTTTGCGATCCAGATCTGGTGCAATCTATAAGAAGGGGGAAATCTGTATATAGTACCTTTATTATCTTTTGTAATAATTGCCCAAAAGTTAGTAATTACATTTTGTTAGCAAAATACAATTCTAAAAACAAAGGTTTAAGATTTACTCTGCCAGGCAGAATACTCTGACGAGGTTTATGGATGACAAAGTCGATGCTGAAGAGTTTCAGGAACTCAGCCACTGTAATGCTGCCATCTTGGAGTTTCTGACATGAAATGTGAAAGAGCAGTGAAAACACAGTATAGCTGAAATGTTAACAGGAAAAGTCAATGTAAAAGGGAGAGTTGATGACATTCCTTCCGTACATCAAATGTGTATCTCCCAGTGTCCTCAAGCTGTGACTAATTGGCTTTGTCTGTAAGCTGCAAAACGGAATCAAGTTAGTATTTCCTACCTGATCTAGACAATGCACTTTAAAAAGGGATCAAGACAGACAAGGGGATGTTGAATATGTTTGAGTGAGATAGAAGAAATGACAGCAGTAAAAGAGCCTCATAACTCACTTGACTCAAATGTTCCCTCACATAGGAGGTTGGAGTTGCTGATGGAAGCATCAGCTGCAGCTCCTGTACAGTTACTGTCCTACTGAACTACCTGTGTGGGTGGCATCTGTCAAGATAAAATGTAAAAGCATACAAATGTATTAACTTGTATTGATTACATTTAACAAAGAAAGGTTAACTGATATGAAAAACATAGCAATTACCATTTCTCTGATGTTTTCCATCGATGGCTTCCTCCTCTTTTCCTGGTCCATGGGGTCTTCATGGCCCTCTCCTGGTAGGGGTCTCTTCTGACTTTGGTTAGTAGTTAGGACCGGCTCTTTAAAAACCTAATTCTCCACAACATCCTCAATCACCTTGCCTTGGAAAAGATTTCCCTTGTCGTCGACCCTCTGAGGAGACTTTGTGTCCAAAGATTCTGATAAGTCTGCTTCACTGCTAATGTCTGGAAGCACTTCATCATCAATGTTGTCCATCAAGGTGTTGCTCCTCAGTTCATGAGTGCCAACCAAGCTATTCTTCTTCAGAAGTTTCCCAAAATCAGTCACACTATTGCACTCAGTATGGTTCAGAGGGTTTGGCCCTTTGTGGGAGTTTGGGCAGGAAACCACCAAATGACAGTCGTGATGTAAGGCTTTTACTCTTCAAGTTCAAAGTAGTAGTCATATTAGGTTTGTCATTGTGAATAATATGGTCCTCCAATTCATCGCTTGCTGGATTCTCAGTCATTAATCCCATGGTCTTAGACCCATAGTCTACAGCTGTTAAGGATTCCTTCTCTACACTGTGTTTGTCGGAGGTCCTCTCCAGCTGAGACAAAGGTGCAGTGCAGCTACCCATTACTTCAGTGGATTAATTTATCATGCGGCTCATATGATTAAAGTTTCAACTGGAGATCGTCCAAACTCATTCGCCTGGTCTTTGCCTTCTTTGAAGGTACATTATCATCGTCTTTTGAGACTGAAGAGGCAATGGGAGAACTTTCTGGTTTGTTAGGAATAATGGAGCGGTCTTCGTCTTTCAGATCAGGTTCATTGTCTGCCAATCCCTTTAGGTCAAAGTGTTCTCTAAGGTTAGTGGGGATTTCTCCAAGTTGACCCTCAGGTAGACACAAGGAAATTGCCTTTGTGGTGGATGAAGGGTCCTTCACGTCATCATTGGTGGGTGCATCATGTTGTTCAATTTGCGTTGTGACAGCCTTGGTAATCTCAATTTCATGATCCTCAGAAAATATTTGAGTTTCGTCTCTGATCATTTCCTTCTCCTCCAGGTTTGTGGGTACAGCTACAGGATTATTTCTAAAATGTGTCGCTTCTACTAGTCTTATCACTTCCATATCATTTGCCGGACTAATTGACACCTTTGCCACATTCCCTAATGGTGCATTTGTTTGGGAGGTAAACGTCATGTTAATCCATTTGGATTCAATTGCAACAGTCTGGCTCCTTGTCAGTTCCATTTCATCAGAGCCAGAAGATGTAGGTGTCTTACTGCTGCAGACGCTTTCAGCACCTAACTGAAATGCAATCTCACCACGTGCACTCTGCTCTGAGGGAGGAACCATCTACAAGGCCCACTCACACTGGATAAATGTTTCCTCGCTCTGAAAGGGTCATGAAGCCCCATCTTGATGTTGTCAGACTCAATAACACCGGTCTGACTTCTTGTCATATCCATATAATCTGAATCCAAAGACTGATGTTGATCGGTTTTGTGACCCACTCCAACAAAATGATTGCCCTTTTCTCCATTGAAATGTGTCTTTGAGATTGTGGACATCCTAGCCAAAGTCTCATTCCCATGGGCAGAATGGGGAAACATTTGCCCATATCTGTGCAGTGAGAGCTTGAGTCATCTCCATACCATTGCCATCTTCCCCGCAAAGTGTTTTAGTTGAATCCAACATGCTGACAGATCTTCCTCTATCACCTCGGAGTGAAGGCGTTGTGACACCCAAACATCTGGCGTCAATGACCCCAGTTTGGCTCATTGTGATTTCCATGTCATCGGTACTAAGTTCTGCTCTATCCTGGCTCTTCTCAAACCTCTCCTTTTGGTGTTTTGTTATGGGGAACAATCTGCCCGTGGTCTCATCTGTCATGTTCAGACAATATTTTCAGTGAGGGCCTCGGTCATATCCATACCATTACAGTCTTCTGTAAAAAACACACCTCTCTGAGAGGATTTCATGCAGGATAAACGTTTCCTTGTATTTCCCAGTAAGGGGATTTCGATTAGGCCTACACTTTTGGAATCAATGGCAACTGTTTGACATCTTGTCATCTGAGTTTGGGCATGAGGTGATATGAAAGGTCTGTTGATTTGGCTCAAAGGAGATCCACCTTTCTTGGTCAGAGCACACACATTCTCCCGGAGAGGTACATTGAGAGCTGCAGTCATCTCCATACCATGGTCATCATCTGAGAAGATCTGGGTTTTATTGGAATCTGATGTGAAGACCACACTTCTGCTTTCAATGTTCAGAGGGGGATTTGGGCCTATCATCCCAATGGCTTTGGAGTCAATGGCAACAGTTTGGCTCCTGGTCAACTCCATTTCATCTGGATCAGTAGAGACAGATACCTGGCTGAAAGTGCTTCCCCTAAGCCGTTGCTCTTCAGGCCTTACAGTTTGTACACACTGAAATACTCCTTTGCCATCTATCAAAGTTCTATGGGTTTTTGTCAGATCCATCTGATCCTGTTCAGTTTGCATAGTAGATGTATTCATGAACTGAGGCCCTAGCCTTTGAGGGCTAACTGAGGCCACTGTACAGTCTCTCTGCGTTGTCGACAAAGCTGGAACCTGATTCTCTTTATCAACTCTAGACCTGTGTGCATTGAGCGCAGCAAGGAAACATCTGTTGTCCGTTTTTTCTGGAGGGGATGCAGCTCTGTGGAATGCCATTGTTGTTGGATTGCCCCTGGGACCACTTGACTTTGTTAGACTGGCAAGGAAATGTTCAAACTCTGGATCTATATCTCTGGCTGAGGTGGTAGTTTTTAAAGGGGGCACAATTCTCTGTTTAGTCCTGAGAACACCCAGTCTCACTTTTCTTAATTGAAAAAGTAAAATCCATGTTGCCATAGTTAGATATATTTACATTGCATGTGGCAGAACAATAGATGATTCTGAATCATTGGCGATGAGTACTGTGTCCTCTCCTGTGAACATAATCGTTTTCTCCCCACAATCATCCTGGTAGAACATGAACATAAATTACTTTAGTGTCTCATTAATAACAAAGTCCACTACTACAAAGATTAACACAGTAAGTAGCACACTGGCATGGTAAATGATTTTTTGGGGGGGCAATAGTTAATACCATTCATATTATATTTTATTGTTAATGAATTTCTAAGTACCTATATAAACATTGGATGAATGTAGCTGTGTCCAGTTTAAAGAACCATCCCATTTCTCAGTCATAGCTTACCTTTTTTATTTGGTTTGAAACATGGAGGGGAGCATTCAACAAGGTTTATATGCCTACATTCACAAATGGAAGGCACAACAGTTCTGTAGCTCAACTGGTAGAGCATGGCGCTTGTAACGCCAGGGTAGTGGGTTCGATCCCCGGGACCACCCATACGTAAAAATGTATGCACGCATGACTAAGTCGCTTTGGATAAAACCGTCTGCTAAATGGCATATAATTAAATGCGTCTTGGTCACAGAATGCGTTATACTTAAGAAAGCAGAAAATCTAGATTTTAGGCCTACCTGTGATTGGTTGAGCCCCATTTTATTTTACCTTTATTTAACTAGGCAAGTCAGTTAAGAACAAATTCTTATTTACAATGACGGCCTACCCGACGCTGGGCCAATTGTGCGCCGCCCTATGGGACTCCCAATCATGGCCGGTTGTGATACCGCCTGGAATCGAACCAGGGGGTCTGTAGTGACGCCTCAAGCACTGAGATGCAGTCATCAATGGAACCCGTATGAACGCTTATGTTTTCTGCCTTGTGAGGATTTTTTTTTAGTGAAATGTCAGAGACATTCTCAATTTCCCCAACTGCTATCTATTTAACTTAGTCTTTACCCGACTCTCCTCTTGCTCTGGGCCAGTAAAGTTGATAGATGTCCGTGAAGCTTTCAGGATCTGATTAGATGTGGGTACAAAATTAATCCGGGACAAGGTAACATGCACAGTGAAATCTGGTCAGGGGTCCACAGCTGCATTAGGAACGGCAGCATGACCAGGGGCTCAGGTCCTCCAGGAGGGGATACACAGAGAGAAGGGGAATTAGTGAAGGCATGCCTACAATCACACATTACACCAGGGCCCATATTCACAAAGCATCCAAGAGTAGGAGTGCTGATCTAGGCTCAGGTCCCATCAGTCCATATCATTTCATTCATTATGATCTAAAAGGCAAAACTGATCCTAGATAGGGCCATCTAGGAAGGAGCTTACCCAACCACTCTGAGGCAGTAGTTGTGTGGCTAACAGAGGCAGAGTTCAGCAGAATTCTCTATTCATGCTGATGATTTGTACAACTTAAGACATATAGCAATACAGTACAAATAGATGAAAACATAACAATATGGAATGTAACACAGATAGGTGTTTTCAAATAATAATGTTACTACAGATAGCTAGCTCTGTCCATGTTTTCCTAGAAAATGTATATCTGATATTATAGCTATCTAGTTGATGTTGTTCTAGCTAGCTCACCCAAAGCAGGCATTTCTCCTCCTCGCTGGTCTGCAGATGCATGATCATGATGTTGTGGCCGTAACATTTAATAGACATTACACTAGAACAACTAGCTAGCTATATCAGATTTACATTTTCATGAAAAGCAGCTCATAGCAAGCCAATAAAATGTATTGTAATGACCCAGCTGGGTCATAAAGTAAAAGAGAGACGGGCACCAGGTGTACAGGCAGAACACAGGTTTATTCCTGATTGGGCTATTGTTCAGGAAACAGCCCACGCCGCTAAACCTCGAACGTACACAAATATAACATGTCAAGTTAAGGGTCCCGAACAGAAGAGAGAGAGATGAGACCGTAACCCCTATTTAAGCATTCCAAAACCCCGCGGGATTACCCATCATACCCCCTCAACCTTTCCATCTGTCCTGGCATATTTAACCCCTGCTAGCACCCATGAGAACGATAACACACCCACGAACACAGAACACAATACCGGGTCGTTACAGTATATTATTGCATTGGTTCGACATTGACATTAGCTATCTAATTAAGACAAAAGGTGAGATCTCAGATTTGATCTCTGTAGCAGTTTGCTGTCATCTCGTCTGGGTACTGCAACACCCCGATTGGAGCAACTGCACATCTAATCTTCTCCCCCATCCCCTCTTGATTCTACAGGGAGCTAGCCTGTCCTCCTCAAAACATCGCTAGCAAGCTAGCTAATGTTAGCCAACTTGAGCAGAGATCTCAGCTTGCTAACAAGCAAAGCCAACCAACTACACACCAAATATTAGGGCTATTGGTCGATTGTTTGGTTGATAGGCTGTTGGTCGACTGAGAATTATTTTGTCAAGCAGTTGCAAAAAAAAAATGTTTATGGCACGTCTTGATTGACGCCTGTCTCAGTGGACTAATCCATTGTGGTGACGGGGATGGCACAACAGTATCACCAGTAGTACCGTTAATTCCCATAATTTATAATCTACAATATTTGGTTACTGTCATTTCTGTTAATGCATTCAATATATTATTATTTGTCTTT
The DNA here is from genome assembly GCF_020615455.1 of Coregonus clupeaformis. Lineage (NCBI taxonomy): Eukaryota > Metazoa > Chordata > Actinopteri > Salmoniformes > Salmonidae > Coregonus > Coregonus clupeaformis. The sequence goes on from NC_059224.1 coordinate 24,970,311, forward strand.
CACAGTTCTCATTGTCAGAGTGGACACGTTGTTTTCAGAGCGTACAACCTAGGCTACACTTGTGAGAAACAAGTTTTGGTTTATTTCATTCCATTTACGAATTGTCCATTTTTTCATTGTGTTTTGTTTGGCGCGCTCCTGTCAATGTTGAGTAAGGACACGCACCTGATTATGCATAGAAGTAGGCCTAGTCTACCTGGCCTGCGAGCAAATGTAGGCTTATAAATGTGCCCATTTGGGGATCTGATACTATTTCTGATTGTCTTAACTCACCACCAGTCAAGAGCTGTTGAGCTTCTCAAAGTAATTTTTTCATCACCTCAAACAACAAGTAAACAAAGTCTGTTTTTCCATCCATTGAGAATGACAATAGTTCCTCAATGTAGCCTATTTGAAAAATATTTCCAGCTCTCTCCCTTCCCATAACCAATCAGCATGAAAGGGGAAACAAATGTAATGCTCTGATCCGGTGGAAACCTCAAAATAGGCCTACCTGATTACTTCAGCCTACAGCTGTGTCTGTCTGGAGCTCACTGGCACTGGAAACTAAGGGTCCAGATTATTTTATACAATGTTACAAGTTTGTTAGGGCAAGCTTCCAGCTGGACCAAGTTGATAGTTGATACAATGTTTCAAGTTCCTTGAAGACAGGCCATGCAAAGCCAATGTGATTTATTTTGATCAGGATATTTTCTACCTGCAGGCTGCAATGTTTTTATTTGTTGGCTTTATGTAGGCAATTTTTTATATCAAATCAAATGTTATTTGTCACATACACGTGTTTAGCAGATGTTATTGCGGGTGTAGCGAAATGCTTGTGCTTCTAGCTCCGACAGTGCAGTAATATCTAACAATTACACAACATATACCCAATACACACAAATCTAGTAAGGAATGGAATTTAAGAATATATACATACAGTGGGGAGAACAAGTATTTGATACACTGCCGATTTTGCAGGTTTTCCTACTTACAAAGCATGTAGAGGTCTGTAATTTTTATCATAGGTACACTTCAACTGTGAGAGACGGAATCTAAAACAAAAATCCAGAAAATCACATTGTATGATTTTAAAGTAATTAATTTGCATTTTATTGCATGACATAAGTATTTGATCACCTATCAACCAGTAAGAATTCTGGCTCTCACAGACCTGTTAGTTTTTCTTTAAGAATCCCTCCTGTTCTCCACTCATTACCTGTATTAACTGCACCTGTTTGAACTCGTTACCTGTATAAAAGACACCTGTCCACACACTCAATCAAACAGACTCCAACCTCTCCACAATGGCCAAGACCAGAGAGCTGTGTAAGGACATAAGGGATAACATTGTAGACCTGCACAAGGCTGGGATGGGCTACAGGACAATAGGCAAGCAGCTTGGTGAGAAGGCAACAACAGTTGGCACAATTATTAGAAAATGGAAGAAGTTCAAGATGACGGTCAATCACCCTCGGTCTGGGGCTCCATGCAAGATCTCACCTCATGGGGCATCAATGATCATGAGGAAGGTGAGGGATCAGCCCAGAACTACACGGCAGGGCCTGGTCAATGACCTGAAGAGAGCTGGGACCACAGTCTCAAAGAAAACCATTAGTAACACACTACGCCGTCATGGATTAAAATTCTGCAGCGCACGCAAGGTCCCCCTGCTCAAGCCAGCGCATGTCCAGGCCCGTCTGAAGTTTGCCAATGACCATCTGGATGATCCAGAGGAGGAATGGGAGAAGGTCATGTGGTCTGATGAGACAAAAATATAGCTTTTTGGTCTAAACTCCACTCGCCGTGTTTGGAGGAAGAAGAAGGATGAGTACAACCGCAAGAACACCATCCCAACCGTGAAGCATGGAGGTGGAAACATCATTCTTTGGGGATGCTTTTCTGCAAAGGGGACAGGACGACTGCACTGTATTGAGGGGAGGATGGATGGGGCCATGTATCGCGAGATCTTGGCCAACAACCTCCTTCCCTCAGTAAGAGCATTGAAGATGGGTCGTGGCTGGGTCTTCCAGCATGACAACGACCCGAAACACACAGCCAGGGCAACTAAGGAGTGGCTCCGTAAGAAGCATCTCAAGGTCCTGGAGTGGCCTAGCCAGTCTCCAGACCTGAACCCAATAGAAAATCTTTGGAGGGGAGCTGAAAGTCCGTATTGCCCAGCGACAGCCCCGAAACCCTGAAGGATCTGGAGAAGGTCTGTATGGAGGAGTGGGCCAAAATCCCTGCTGCAGTGTGTGCAAACCTGGTCAAGACCTACAGGAAACGTATGATCTCTGTAATTGCAAACAAAGGTTTCTGTACCAAATATTAAGTTCTGCTTTTCTGATGTATCAAATACTTATGTCATGCAATAAAATGCAAATTAATTACTTAAAAATCATACAATGTGATTTTGTGGATTTTTGTTTTAGATTCCGTCTCTCACAGTTGAAGTGTACCTATGATAAAAATTACAGACCTCTACATGCTTTGTAAGTAGGAAAACCTGCAAAATCGGCAGTGTATCAAATACTTGTTCTCCCCACTGTATATGGACAAGCAATGACAGAGCGGCATGGACTAAGATACAGTAGAATATTTTAGAATAGAATACAGTATATACATATGAGATGAGTAGTGCAAGAAATATAAACATTATTAAAGTGACTAGTGTTCCATTTCTTAAAGTGGCCAGTGATTTCAATAGGAAGCAGCAGCCTCTAATGTGCTAGTGATGGCTATTTAACAGTCTGATGGCCTTGAGATAGAAGCTGTTTTTCATTCTCTCGGTCACAGCTTTGATGCACCTGTACCTGCACCTCCTTCTGGATGATAGCGGGGTGAACAGGCAGTGGCTCGGGTGGTTGATGTCCTTGATGATCTTTTTGGCCTTCCTGTGACATCGGGTGCTGTAGGTGTCTTGGAGGGCGGGTAGTTTGCCCCCGGTAATGCGTTCGGCAGACCACACCACACTCTGTTGAGCCCTGCAGTTGCGGGCGGTGCAGTTGCCGTACCAGGCAGTGATACAGCCCGACAGGATGATCTCAATTGTGCATCTGTAAAAGTTTGTGAGGGTTTTAGGTGCCAAACCAAATTTCTTCAGCCTCCTGAGGTTGAAGAGGCTCTGTTGCGCCTTCTTCACCACACTGTCTGCGTGGGTGGACCATTTCAGTTTGTCAGTGATGTGTACGCCAAGGAACTTGAAGCTTTCCACCTTCTCCACTGCGGTCCTGTCGATGTGGATAGGGGGGTGCACCCTCTGCGGGGTGCACCTACTGCTGTTTCCTGAAGTCAACGATAATCTCCTTTGTTTTGTTGACGTTGAGTGAGAGGTTATTTTCCTGGCACCACACTCCCAGAGCCCTCACCTCCTTCCTGTAGGCGGTCTCGTCATTGTTGGTAATCAAGCCTACTACTGTTGTGTCGTCTGCAAACTTGATGATTGAGTTGGAGGCGTGCTTGTCCACATTTACATTACATTACATTACATTTAAGTCATTTAGCAGACGCTCTTATCCAGAGCGACTTACAAATTGGTGCATTCACCCTATAGCCAGTGGGTTAACCACTTTACAATTTATTTATTTTTTTATTTTTTTATTTTTTTATTTTTTGGGGGGGGGGGGCTAGACGGATTACTTCATCCTATCCCAGGTATTCCTTAAAGAGGTGGGGTTTCAAATGTCTCCGGAAGGTGGTGAGTGACTCCGCTGTCCTGGCGTCGTGAGGGAGCTTGTTCCACCATTGGGGTGCCAGAGCAGCGAACAGTTTTGACTGGGCTGAGCGGGAACTGTGCTTCCGCAGAGGAAGGGGAGCCAGCAGGCCAGAGGTGGATGCACGCAATGCCCTCGGTTGGGTGTAGGGGCTGATCAGAGCCTGAAGGTACGGAGGTGCCGTTCCCCTCACTGCTCCATAGGCAAGCACCATGGTCTTGTAACGGATGCGAGCTTCAACTGGAAGCCAGTGGAGTGTGCGGAGGAGGGGGGTGACGTGAGAGAACTTGGGAAGGTTGAACACCAGACGGACTGCGGCATTCTGGATGAGTTGTAGGGGTTTAATGGCACAGGCAGGGAGCCCAGCCAACAGCGAGTTGCAGTAATCCAGACGGGAGATGACAAGTGCCTGGATTAGGACCTGTGCCGCTTCCTGTGTAAGGCAGGGTCGTACTCTCCGAATGTTGTAGAGCATGAACCTGCAGGATCGGGTCACCGCCTTGATGTTAGCGGAGAACGACAGGGTGTTGTCCAGGGTCACGCCAAGGCTCTTCGCACTCTGGGAGGAGGACACAACGGAGTTGTCAACCGTGATGGCGAGATCATGGAACGGGCAGTCCTTCCCCGGGAGGAAGAGCAGCTCCGTCTTGCCAGGGTTCAGCTTGAGGTGGTGATCCGTCATCCATACTGATATGTCGGCCAGACATGCAGAGATGCGATTCGCCACCTGGTTATCAGAAGGGGGAAAGGAGAAGATTAGTTGTGTATCGTCAGCGTAGCAATGATAGGAGAGGCCATGTGAGGATATGACAGAGCCAAGTGACTTGGTGTATAGGGAGAAAAGGAGAGGGCCTAGAACTGAGCCCTGGGGGACACCAGTGGTGAGAGCACGTGGTGCGGAGACAGCTTCTCGCCACGCCACTTGGTAGGAGCGACCGGTCAGGTAGGACGCAATCCAGGAGTGAGCCGCGCCGGAGATGCCCAGCTCGGAGAGGGTGGAGAGGAGGATCTGATGGTTCACAGTATCAAAGGCAGCAGACAGGTCTAGAAGGACAAGAGCAGAGGAGAGAGAGTTAGCTTTAGCAGTGCGGAGAGCCTCCGTGACACAGAGAAGAGCAGTCTCAGTTGAATGACCAGTCCTGAAACCTGACTGGTTTGGATCAAGAAGGTCATTCTGAGAGAGATAGCAAGAGAGTTGGCTAAAGACGGCACGCTCAATAGTTTTGGAAAGAAAAGAAAGAAGGGATACTGGTCTGTAGTTGTTGACATCAGTGGGATCGAGTGTTGGTTTTTTTGAGAAGGGGTGCAACTCTCGCTCTCTTGAAGACGGAAGGGACATGGCCAGCGGTCAAGGATGAGTTGATCAGCGAGGTGAGGTAGGGGAGAAGGTCACCGGAGATGGTCTGGAGAAGAGAGGAGGGGATGGGGTCAAGCGGGCAGGTTGTTGGGCGGCCTGCAGTCACTAGTCGCAAGATTTTATCTGGAGAGAGAGGGAGAAAGAAGTCAAAGCATAGGGTAGGGCAGTGTGAGCAGGACCAGCAGTGTCATTAGACTTAACAAACGAGGATCGGATGTCGTCAACCTTCTTTTCAAAGTGGTTGACGAAGTCATCCACAGAGAGGGAGGAGGGGGGGGATTCAGCAGTGAGGAGAATGTGGCAAAGAGCTTCCTAGGGTTAGAGGCAGATGCTTGGAATTTAGAGTGGTAGAAAGTGGCCTTAGCAGCAGAAACAGATGAAGAAAATGTAGAGAGGAGGGAGTGAAAAGATGCCAGGTCGGCAGGGAGTTTAGTTTTCTTCCATTTCCGCTCAGCTGCCCGGAGCTCTGTTCTGTGAGCTCGCAATGAGTCATCAAGCCACGGAGCTGGAGGGGAGGACCGAGCCGGCCGGGAGGATAGGGGACACAGGGAGTCAAAGGATGCAGAAAGGGAGGAGAGGAGGGTTGAGGAGACAGAATCAGGAGATTGGAGGGAGAAGGATTGAGCAGAGGGAAGAGATGATAGGATGGAAGAGGAGAGAGTAGTGGGAGAGAGAGAGCGAAGGTTGCGGCGGCGCGTTACCATCTGTGTAGGGGCAGAGTGAGTAGTGTTGGAGGAGAGCGAGAGAGAAAAGGATACAAAGTAGGGGTCGGAGACATGGAGGGGAGTTGCAGTGTGATTAGTAGAAGAGCAACATCTAGTAAAGATGAAGTCAAGCGTATTGCCTGCCTTGTGAGTAGGGGGGGACGGTGAGAGGGTGAGGTCAAAAGAGGAGAGGAGTGGAAAGAAGGAGGCAGAGAGAAATTAGTCAAATGTAGACGTAGGGAGGTTGAAATCCCCCAAAACTGTGAAGGGTGAGCCATCCTCAGGAAAGGAACTAATCAAGGCGTCAAGCTCATTGATGAACTCTCCAAGGGAACCTGGAGGGCGATAGATGACAAGGATATTAAGCTTAAATGGGCTAGTGACTGTGACAGCGTGGAATTCAAATGAGGAGATAGACAGATGGGTTAGGGGAAGAATTGAGAATGACCACTTGGGAGAGATGAGGATTCCTGTGCCACCACCCCTCTGACCAGATGCTCTCGGGGTATGCGAGAACACATGGTCAGACGAGGAGAGAGCAGTAGGAGTAGCAGTGTTTTCAGTGGTAATCCATGTTTCCGTCAGCGCCAGGAAGTCGAGGGACTGGAGGGTAGCATAGGCTGGGATGAAGTCAGCCTTGTTGGCGGCAGAACGGCAGTTCCAGAGGCTGCCTGAGACCTGGAACTCAAGGTGTGTGGTGTGTGCAGGGACCACCAGGTTAGAGAGGCAGCAGCCACGCGGTGTGAGGCGTTTGTGTAGCCTGTGCGGAGAGGAGAGAACAGGGATAGGCAGAGGCATAGTTGACAGGCTGCAGCAGATGGCTACAATAATGCAGAGGAGATCGGAATGAAATTAACTAAACATCTGGGAAAGGAGAGAGCAGGCCTCCCTCACCAAAAAAAAAAAAAAAAAATATAACTCTCCCAACTTCCACCTCAGAAACTATAATTGTTTCACTGAACCACCCGAATAAAACTCTCCCAACTTCCACTTTAGAAATTAGAATTGTTGTAAACTACAGCAGACTGTTATCAGTAGCTGTAATTAAGTACAGCAGCTACCAACCACCTAACGTTAATGCCTCGGATAATGAGGTTAGAAAAACAGCTGAATAGTGGCAGCTAGCTGGCTCAATCACAGGTACTCTTAAGCATGAAATAACATTGGAAACAGCTAACCACAGTTGCTAAAAGTTACCAGTAGCTACCCGCTAGCCAGCTAGCTTTGTTGGTCCAAGTAGTGGGTAAGCTAGCCTCGTGCTTCGCCGGGGTCCGCCGAATACACTACTTACCTACAATAATTACCTACAATAACCTACAATAACCTACAATAACTACCTGAGTAAGCTACCTATAATACCTAACTACAATACCTACCTACAATCTAAATACACGCAGTCATGGGTGAACAGGGAGTACAGGAGGGGGCTGAGCATCCACCCTTGTGGGGCCCAAGTGTTGAGGATCAGCGAAGTGGAGATGTTGTTTCCTACCTTCACCACCTGGGGGCGGCCCGTCAGGAAGTCCAGGACCCAGTTGCACAGGGCGGGGTTCAGACCCAGGGCCTCGAGCTTAATGATGAGATTGGAGGGTACTATGGTGTTGAATGCTGAGCTATAGTCAATGAACAGCATTCTTACATAGGTATTCCTCTTGTCCAGATGGGATAGGGCAGTGTGCAGTGTGATGGCGATTGCATCGTCTGTGGATCTATTGGGGCGGTAAGCAAATTGAAGTGGGTCTAGGGTGACAGGTAAGGTAGAGCTGATATGATCCTTGACTAGTCTCTCAAAGCACTTCATGATGACAGAGGTGAGTGCTACGGGGCAATAGTCATTTAGTTCAGTTACCTTTTCTTTCTTGGGTACAGGAACAATGGTGGCCACCTTGAAGCATGTGGGAACAGCAGACTGGGAAAGGGAGAGATTGAATATGTCCGTAAACACACCAGCCAGCTGGTCTGTGCAAGCTCTGAGGAAGCGGCTAGGGATGCCATCTGGGCCGGCAGCCTTGCAGGGGTTAACATGCTTAAATGTCTTACTCACGTCAGCCACAGAGAAGGAGAGGCCACAGTCCTTGGTAGTGGACCTCGTCGGTGGCACTGTGTTATCCTCAACGCGGGCGAAGAAGGTGTTTAGCTTGTCTGGAAGCGAGACGTTGGTGTCGGCGACGTGGCTGGTTTTCCATAGTTGGCAATATAATTTACTTTTAGATTTGTATAATTTTCATTTAGATTTAGATATCATTTTAAAGTTCCTAAGTAAGCATACTATATACAGGAAATATTTAAAGTCAGTTCCAATACCATATTTACATGTGCAGGGATACTGGATTGATGGAGGTAGATACAGTGAGGGAAAAAAGTATTTGATCCCCTGCTTATTTTGTACGTTTGCCCACTGACAAAGACATGATCAGTCTATACTTTTAATGGTAGGTTTATTTGAACAGTGAGAGACAGAATAAAAACAAAAAATCCAGAAAAACACATGTCAAAAATATAATAAATTGATTTGCATTTTAATGAGGGAAAAAATGCCGTCTCCAGATTTGCAAATCGTTACACACCGCCCATCTCTTCCTTAGCTTCTCGCCGACCTCTCCCCCTTCCAGAAAGGCATCTACGTAATTTCCCGTGTTGATCTACAGTATTACGGAAGTGACGTTGCCAACATTTTCAAATCGTCGGGCGCGTTCATTGAGCTAGCTAAATTATAAAAGAACGGGCGCTTTCTAAAGTAAGTTTCTCCGTTTTCATCATTAAGTACAATATACGGTAAGGAAGCTTTGTTTTATTGCTACATTAATCAGCTATGTCAGAATATTACCCATTCAGTGTTTTATTCGGTGGAGGTGTAAATTAGAGTTAATAGCTACTTCTCTCCCTGCTGACAATAGGCCCTTTTCACGTGACGTCAGACAACTTCCGTTCTGCCGCGATGCAGGTTATGTTTACATCCGGTGTCGCTTAGGAACGCTTAGCTAGTAGCACATCATTATGGAGTTCACCCAGTCCCTTTCACATCTGCCACCAATACGACTTAACGACGTAGAACGACTTGCTGACAAGTGGTCCCTTACTTCAAGATCGAAGCTTGATAAAGGCTACAAGTTCTTCGTTGAAGGTTACCTGTTTGATTATGAAGGTACGTGTTTATCTTTATTTAGCTTAAATTAGCCCTATGCTAGCGAAGGTTATGAGCTGACGAAGTTTCTGTTTTGCAGCCTCTTTTTAATATTACTGCTGTTTGTATCGACCGTAAGATAAGAGTCAGTAATGTATTAATGGCTAATGCTGCGCCCTTTCTCCCAATCACTGTATTGAAACAGTCTCAAGTGTAGTTAACGGTGAGGTGACAGTGAGAGGGCGATGTTACAGGTCCATGAAGAAAAATGAGGAGGCTCATCGGCTTCAGGTTTCTCAGATAAACAGTTCTCTAACATTATGATAAGATAGGTTAAGATAGATAAGTTTTCTTTTTGTTGTGTTTTGCTGCGGTTGCAGATTTAATAAGAATGATTCCACAATGTTCCACTGTGGATCAGTTTGTTTCTCAGTCTGAGCTCTGATTTTGTATCATTAAACTTAATACACAACGAAATTCTTACAAACCGATGTGGGTTGTTGACGGCAATAAAGACTGGGAAAGATTCTGTGATAACTCAAAATGTTCAAATTTTCGATAAGTGTTGGCACTACTTGTCAAAGGTTTCAGAACAGCCAATTTTTCTTAATTAAAAAAAGAAATTGGGTTTTGAAAATTGTGTACAGTAGTTTATAATGAAACACAGAAAAAATGTTTTGTAAGTACAGCACTAATTGTTATGTCTCTATGAACAGGTTACACTAGACTCTGCAGAGGTTCCTGTGGTACTCAATCACATGTCATGTTCCTGCTCTGCTGGGAAAGCACTATGTAATCACATAGTAGCACTTCTTTTTCAAAGTGCTCACTATGTTACCATGGGCTTTAAGACAGTGCCATTGCCTCTGTCATGCACCAGCGCACTGCAGACCTGGCACCGGCCTAGGACACAGGTCAGACATTATTTGTTACACTGATGCAGAACTTTGCAGTTTGTATTGACTTTTGACAATGTATTGTTCATCATTATTATATCACAGGGAATTGTACCAGAGGCCACCAATGATATGGCGGTGTGTAAACCAGCGGCTAAGAAAAAAACAAGTGTCAGAGCTGGTGTGAAGTGCACACTGTACCGAGCCTATGATGGTGAGTCTGAATGAGCCCCGCCTGTACTAGAGCACAAAGACTTTAGTGCATTTCTAAAATAATACAAACATAAAAGTGATTATTATTTGTTACTTTTTATATAGACTTTCAGGGGATATTTTTTTATTTGTATTAGAAGCATGTACGAGACTGGATGAGTGTGGTTGTCTTTTTTAGTGAAAAAGATAAGGTGGCATTTAATGAAATCTAAACTTGACATATCTCACTTTCATGCCAGGGCCTATTCCGGATCCTCACGTCATGGCCAGTGCTGAGAAACTGAAAGACATCCGTCCACAACCAGGGATTTGCAAATTGCTGCACGGGCTTGAGGGCCTTAATTTGGTGGACTCTAAATTTGGCCCTGTGCCATTTGGGTCTGTGCTTTCTTACCAGTGCCCTCTAGAATTAAGTAGAGATATTATTAAACACCCTGGTGCCAGTGAGTTTCCTCAGTTGCCTATTGAAGGTTACAACTTTAAATTTCCCATTGATTTTGAGCCCAACTACATACAACAATGTCATTTGGACAGCCTGATTGTGTCAGAGGAGATGTCTGCTGCTATTGAAGCAGAAACAAGAATGCAGTCAGAATGCCAGCTGTGGAGCCAGGTACGCAAACCCCGACTGACAGCCAGCAGATTCCGTGAAATATGCCATGTTCGTGGGGAGTTGTCTGCCAAGGCTTTGGCAACCCGCATTCTGAGAGGAACTCCTCAGACAGCTGCTATGAGAAGAGGGTTGGATCTGGAACCTGAGATACTGAGGCAATATTCTGATTTTTGTGATGTCTCTCTGAAACAATGCGGGGTCATCATCCACCCTGATTCACCTCACCTTGCAGCCAGCCCGGATGCTAAAGTCTTCTGCCCAACAGAAGCACCACCATTTGGTCTTGCTGAGGTTAAGAGTTGCGATGTTGAAAATGTTACCCAAGTTAAACACCTGATCACAGTTAAAGGCCAGGCCTGCCTTAAGAAGAGCCACAAATACTACTATCAGGTTCAAGGCCAACTCGCCTTAAGCGGACTTCAGTGGTGTGACTTCATTACAGATACCCGCACTGACTTCACAGTTGAGAGAATCTTTAGGGATGAGGAGATTATCCACTCAATGCGACAGAAGCTTGATCATTTCTATTATAACATCTACATGGATGTCTTCTTAAGTTATAAAACATAAGGCAGAATTTTATGTGTAAATAGTGTTAAGGTAAATGTGGAAGGTGAACCTTTGACATTTTTTCTTTAACTGCAAATTAACTTGTCATATACTGTATATCTCCTATGTACTGAAACACACATTTTGAAAAGGATTGTGATGTAAATGTCGACATGTTTTTCTTTAACTGCAAATGAACTTAATTGTGTTATATACTGTATATCTATGTATTGAAATACAAATTTGGAAAAGGATTGCGATGTTGTAAATGCTCTTACCAAAATCAAAAGGATTGGAAGCAGTTGCTTGCAAACATATATTTAATAGTTCCATCAGTGCCATGACACATAAGCACATAACATGGTTAATAGTTGGATATTTTTACAATATATCACATTAGGTTCATTAATAGCTATGAAAAAGTTATTACCCTTAACAAAAACATACAGTATAACATTAGATCAATTAAATTACCAACAAAGTTAATTCATATTTACATTTTTTGTACATACAATACAGTAATATAAAAGTACTTCTATTTACAGCCCATCTAGCTTACTCAGGAAATATACAACTTCCAGTTGACAAAAACATCAGACTGGTTTGTCTCCTTTAATGTCAAGAGGTCCCTGATAGTTCGACATGAGGCAGCAGATGGCCCACAGCTGATTCACTGAACCCACTGTGGAAAGAGGAACAAGCCCATCCCAGATATGGTACTCCTTCACCCTCCGTATGGCCCTCTCGACTAAAATCCTCAGCCGGGCGATGGCCTGGGTCTTAAGAGTGTCCTCCCTGCTGAGCTGAGGAGATTTTTACGGGAAGATACGGGGAATTTCTGTTTGTTGTTTGAACAAAATGGTACACTGCAATAGCATCTTCTCGAAGATTGTGCCATGCTTCGGTGTTGGATGGGATACTGTTGCGATACAGACACCGGGAGAAAAGAAACAGCTAAATTAACATTCAGCTTTGACCAGGAATCAATATTTATCTAGCTATCATGCACAACTGTATTTGAATAGGTGAGTTACTATACATTCATGAATAAACTAACTGCCTAACAAAGGGTTAGATAGCTAGCTAAGTAAACTTGTTACATTACAGCCAGGCAGCAATGTAACGCTACCTTTTAACGTTATCGGTATCTGGTACTAAGTTGTTGTTAGCTAACGTTAGCCCACTTTTAAGTAACTAAGGCAGTGAACAATTATGAATTAACAATAACGTTAGCAAGTTACAAACCATTGCATATACGTAAACATTATTACTCTTAACTTTACTAATTTAACTTAAACGTACCTCAGAAGAGAAGTCTCAGGTTACGGGCGAACGGAAGTGAAGTTAACCTGCTACGCGGAAAGGCGGAAGTTAGATGACGTCATCGTGAAAAGGGCCTATTCTGGAGCTGGGACACACTCTTTTCATGCCACTTACATACAGCTACGACCGGAAGTGATTTTCATAGAAGGTTAGGAGAGCATTTTCGCTAACCCTTTTCCAAACCTTAACCTATTTATCCTAACTTGCTACGTTAGTTCTTCTAACCTGCTGCTTAAGTTCTCCTAACCTGTTATGAAAACGTCACTTCTGGTCGTAACTGTATTGAAGGGGCGTGAAAAAGTATATTCTGGAGTTTATAGCCAGTCACTAGCCAGCTGTTGGCTAGATATATTTATTGCTGAAAGTTGCCTTTTTTCGTTACAACAGTTTGATGGCATCGAAAATTCCTAGATGCGGACAGAGTAAGTTTAAGTTAATATTTTCCTTTACTTCAGTCTCTACATTGTCATTCACACAACTCGCCTCCACCTCAAGCCTCCTGGATCGCAGTATTTTCGGTGTTTGTTTTGTGATTCAACAAAAATGCAACTAGTAAACATGTTGGCTCATAGCCTGGAAACCCGACATTGAATTTCATTGAATTCTAGGTCTAGCAGAAATAAATCTTTGGCTCAGTACAATTCCTCTCACAACTAAGCCATGTTACATAAAATTATATTTTAACTTTACAGGTTGTCGGTGCAGTTTGTCCTTTTGCAGATAGGAATGTGAGACATATCCACATGAAAGTATAATTAAATAACGGTTTCAAGGCTCTGGTAGTGCATTCTGTTTTCTATAACCTGAAGCCTGCACATAAAATGAAACTTGCCACAGTCGTACACGTGTTTACATGGTTAAGTTGTTTTTAATTATACGTTCCTGTGGATATATTGTCTTCCATTCCTACTTGCAAAAGGACCAATTGCAAGGACAACCGGTAAAGTAAGTTAAAATATCATTTTAGTCAACATTCTGGCTTGTAGAGGTCTTGAGCTGAATCTTTCCTGAGCCAAATGCTAATTTATGGCCCATGTTGAATGCAATGAAATTCATCATCTGTCTCCAGGCTACTTGGATCATCTTCATTTGGCATTTTGTTCTTTATCAATTTCAGGTGTGCGACCTGCTGGCAGTGCTGCAGAAATGAAGAGGGCGGCCAAGAAATACGATTTCAAAGAGACAGCTGTACCGCCAGACTTCAATTTCTTTCCAAAAACTGTTATTCTCAAGCCTCTCAATGAGAACGTACCAAGGTGACTAACTTTAAATTTACAATGGGAAGATAACGAAGGCTATGTATAGGCAAGATGTAAAGACTAACTACCTTTTTCTTTTCTTTTCAGAAAGTATGTTGTAGCTAAAGTGTATAAAGGGTAAGATGTCCCTTTTTATAAGTTGGGAGAAATACATTAGAAAATTACATTCTCATAGCATTCTGTTTTGATAGCCCTTCCACCAGATATGGACAGCAGCAGTCAGAACTCAAGGGCCAGAATCAACTTTTAGTGGAAGCCAATGAGGAACTGCAGAAAAACCTTACAGAAAGACAGGTAAGTTTGTTAAAGGGATCATTAGCTACTTTCCAAATGTAGGCTATATGTGAACATAATGCACTAGGGTTTTTCTGTGGGCTGTTGAATGGAACGTCTTAGGAAGGAGAAGAGTCAATGTTCTCTCTGTTTGGTTCAGGGCTATCTTGTGCACTCTTTCCCTGTAGTCTGTGTTAGTTTGTAAACAACACAATTCTTTTTAATTTTGCAGCAAAAAGTTGCCCAGCTGGAGCAACGATACAGTGACCTCCAAGGAACCAATGCAGACATCCAGAAACAACTGAAGGACTGCCATGCGCTACTAGTCGCTGGAAATATTGATCCAGGTAATCATTCGATGACAGGAATTGGTTCACAGCTACAAGTTACACAGGTTCAGAGTGTTTATTTGGATCGTTTGGTGAGCTTTCTAAAGATTGCTTTAATCTTTTTTTCTTCTGACTTTATTTCTCAGTTTTGGGAGAGAAAATTGGAGAAACTGCACAGCAAAATGAGGATAAACAAAGAGAGGTGGTGGTAAGGACTTGTTTTGTTAGCCATATTGTTGAACTCCAGTCTTAGACTCAAATGTTACTCAGGTCCTTGTTTGCAGGAATCTGGCTTTGTAATTGTATTTAGTGATGTCTTTCAAATTGCTCTCCAACAATGCAGAACGTATCCCAAGATCTGTTGCGTGAACTGCAGACATTTGGTGACATGGCAACAGAACAAAGTGCACAACTAACAGTAAGTTCCATATGTTTGACATGAAAGCAGAGTTACCGGTAATCCTGTATGCCAGTCTGTTCTATCTAGAGCTCGTTTGCAATGCTACTTGTTTGTTAATTTCCAGGAAGTTCAAAAGATCATGAAGGCTCTCACCGATTCTCGGGAGCATCTGGTGCAGGAGAGGGAGAATTTCTCCTTGGAAGTTGAAGAAATGGAGAAGGCTCTTGAGGAAGCAGAGCAGCTATTATTGGAGTAGATACTGTGTGTGTGTGTGTGTGCTTGCTTTTAATGTAAGTATAAATAAACATTGAGTCTTTCGACTAACTTAATTTTGGTAATTAAACTCGCAAACTGAAAGTTGTTTTCACTGTCATATTTTATTTATCTGGAAGACTGCACATTTTAAGTTATTTAGCTTGAAGAAACAATTCATTCAATCTGACACATATATTGATTTCATTAATGTATATTAAACTTTGCAATTTATCTCATTTGGTAATTCAGATCCGTTGTCGTAAAAACAAAAAAAACGTTTATTTTATCAAAATAAAAGCCGCCTACCGGAAGTTAGACGCAACTCTACACACACTGCTCGCAGATTGACTACACTCACCAAAGAACCCGTTTTTGTCGGGATAGACTGAAGTAAGAAACCATAGCTACATGCTTTATTTTGTATCCTAAATACCTGTGTTGAATGACTGCATAACTGGCAACATACTGGCTGCAACTAGATTACCTTGTTAGCCTAGCTTGCCATTGGGCATTTGTAGCCATGTGTACATGTAGCTACTGTTAAAAAGGATTAGTCACATTCACAGGGTCGCACATATAATCGCAGTGTACAGTGAAATCTTATGCTCCAACAGTGCAGGTAACATAAATTAGTGCTAATATATACACATTTCCAACTAGCGATGATAAATGTCCATCGGGAGAGCAGCAGGGGAGAAGTGAATGAAAGAATAATATACAGACTTACAGCTGTAACAATGATACATTTCCGTGGGGGGCAGGGTACATGTTCGTAGAATAGCGGTAGGGGAAGCAGGTAGCTGCCTAGTGACGATTCAGCAGCCTGATGGTCTGGAGGTAGATGCTATTGGCCAGTGACAGTTGTTGCCATGATACTGCCCGCGTCTGAGTGATGGATGCGGGGAGAATAGACCGTGGCTCGGGTGACAGGTCCTTGATGATCTTCTTGGCCTTTCTGCGACACCTGGTGTAATGTAGGTATCCTGGAGGGCAGGCAGTGAGCACCCAATGATGGTGCATTCGGCTGAGCGTACCACCCTCTATAGAGTTGCGGGCGGTGGAGTTGCCGTACCAGGCCGTGATGCAGCCCGACAGATGGGAACAGATGCTGGCTTTCTCGGCTAACTACCTACCTGGGATGTGTTATTTATGTTAGCAGAGGTGCATTCTTGCCTACCTGGCTAGCTATCTTCGTAGCTAGCTTGGTCATTCCTATGCGGTGCCATTTGGACCTCAAAACCTTTAAGGGCCATTAATAAATATGGTATTCTGTCAAAAGGACAATTGACATTCAAAAACCCATATTGGTCAAGCTCAGGCACTTAACATTTTTGGGTGCATTTTCCAATTTGTTAGGTGCATAATTCTAGCAGGGTGGACATTTTGAGCCTAAATTAGCCAAAACTCTGTGTGAGCAAGATTGAGCTAGCATAATGGGGAACAGTTGAACAGGATTTAATCTTCTCTATCAAACATTTTAACATTTAGAAAAATATTTATTCTCTCGTTTAGCCTAACGGGGTGAAAATTTGAGTGGGACATACAGACCAACAACATGAAACATGGACAAATAGATTAAATTTAGTGTTTTAGAATTATTTAGCTTTGCGCCGTAGTTTTCCCACCAAGGAAATTATAAAACTTAATGAATGTTGTGTTATTGTAGGAAGGGGTTGTTTTCTTAAATATGAACTGATTTTTCCTGTGGACAGAAAAGGCACCGCCTAGTAGGAATGACACAGCTACTTAAGCCAGGGTAAAATGGTAGAGGCAAAGATAACTAGCTAGTTAACCCCTTTCATCTGTGGTAGAGGGAATATTTTCTTTCATTAATTTAGCTTTTTTATTTTAAGTCGATGCCACCATCCAAATGCAACTTTGCCTATATTGTGTGGTTTGTATTGTTAAAGCATTGATATCTTAGTTTGCTAGCTAGCTATCCACTTTGTCATGGGTAAGATGGAAATAGCCTATTGCATTTGACACTGTCTCCAAATGTAGACTTGGCAAAGCTAGAAATGCTAGACATGCCAATAATTCATTTGTGAATGAGACTGATGTGCCACTGCCAATTTCGTATAATTATATGCTGGATTTTGGCAGGAATACATGCTATGGAAATACCATATAATCACAGTTAACCAATTTATAGCCTATTCCAATGTCAAACTTTTTCAGTTGTATGTGTTTTTCTCTTAAATGTCTTCAATGGGGTTTCTCGTTTATACCTTTGAACCTGCTCTTTTCACATTATCATAAAGCAGTGACCACTTTCTCTCTCCAGCCATTTTTCTAACAGCTGCATGTAGTGTCTGAAAGGGGGAGGAAGTTTCAATATCAATTCACCCACTAACTCGGCTTGAAGCCCTTATTCTTGTTCGCTGTTGGTTTCCTACATTCCTCATACATTGTCCCTTGCTTCCAATTCTTTGGCAATGCAAACTTTAGAAGGGAGCGCTAATTTAACGACACCTCTGACGCACCACCCAATACCTCCAAAATGACCTTTTTTGGGCCCATGTAATGAGAGGAAGAGAAGGAAGGGTGAAACTTGTTTTAATTTAATGCTGCCTCACCCTACTTTATGACAAACAACATAAATCACAAAAGAATGGCTCTGGCTGTGAGGGTCAGCTCAGCTCTGGTATTTCTATTAGTTCTAAGTGGCTGTGCTAGTGGAAACACAGCTTGGCCATTCTAATTGTGGGACACTGTTTGTTGGGTGCCCCAAACTAGTTTGTTGGTGGAAGTGTTTCTTTCTAGTATTAACTCAGTATGCCTACTTTACATCATATGAACGTGACCAACAGCTCCCTAGCTAAGAGTGTTTGCTGTTCTGTGTGGGAAATAAGGCCTAATGGTTGAGAGATTGGGTCAGAGAACAGAAAGTAATAAAGCACAATAATAATCACACAACACATATCTTTTTCCCAGCTTTTTCTCAAATATAACTAGGGCTGGGAATTGCCAGGGGCCTCATGATATGATATTACCACGATACTTAGGTGTTGATACGATATGTATTGCGATTCGATACTGTGATTTTGTTGCGATTTTATGTTCCAAACATATTGCTTGCCATATGTCTGCTGCAGAGGGGCAAGAGAGAGCCATGAGAAAAATGAGTTTTCATCAGTCATGGAAGTTAAGTACTGAAAACGAATTGGTTCCCTATTTAAAAAGAAATTGGAGAACAAGCTATGAAGGAAAAATACTTGGTACAGGTATAGCCCACTAGCACAAAAATAATATTCAGATATGTAACTGTATAAATGTTTTCCCCCATCATGAAATATAACCTCCAGGTACAAGATGCTCTTCAATAACATTGAAACTGGGTTTCTATTTTGGACTAAATCTTTGATTAGTATTCATACACATGAGTTTAGCCTAACTTTGTAAAGAACCAGTGAGAAAGAACACATGTTTTTGTTGATGCAGACATTGAGACATGAGCCTTGCTCTATAGCCTCTTTCCCCTTAGGGCCTAGGGTAGTGGAATGGTTCTAGTACAGCCATGTGGCTTCTCCTCGCTCCCCCACATCATTAAAAGAGAATCCCTGAGTCTGAGGCCCAGGAAGCCCCAGTGCGTCTGTTTGCCCAAGCACAGACGCCTCAGGATTTACTACGGGAGTAACTTATACAGATGGGGGTCTTCCTCCTGGGGTTACACACTATCCAGTTCCCAACACTGCTGCTGGATGGCCCCATTTTCCACCCCCTCTAGATAAAGATGTTAGGATGAGAATGGCCTGCCTATTACATAACAGACTGATAGTTGAGAAAACAGAATGGGGTAGACCTAATTTTATATCCTGCTCTGAACATAAGTCTGAAAACTGGGTCTTTGGGCATGGATAGGTCTACTTTTGTCTCCACTTCAGTCTCTGAAAGAGCTGGAAAGGAAACAACCAGCATCTACTGAGAAACAAAACGAGTGGATTATGCTTGCCACTCAATGGATGAAGTAGTTTAGTTTATTAAATGGTCAACATTGAATTCTTATATACATCTAATGTTAAACGGTAGTGATAATGGTTGCGATGCTTTGCATAAAGTGTTGTTTTTTGCAGTTGAATTTAGGCTATATCGGCTTAAATATGTGACTTAAGAGGAATGCTGATCCCTTCATTTCTTCTAGAGATGTTCCCTTATCCACTCATGTCACTGAAATATGTATTGTACAGTATTTTTGTTATATAGCCTAGCCTTCCAACCAAGGTTAGAGAATGCGGTGCTCCACAGAGAATCCCAGAATACTCCACTGATTAGAACTCTACTTTGTCAATGCCATGTTTTTATCAGGGATTCAGGAAGCCAGTGGAATGAGATCATATGCTGTCAGAACTGGAGGCCAGAGCACAGCGATTAGGCTACATTCTGGCATGGTCTGAGAATTCCCAGTAAGTACTTTTTAATAATTAATGCACACAAGCCAGTCACAACCTAATAGAGGCCCAAAGGTAGGCTCAGAATTTGCAACATTGTTTTATTGTTTAGCCTAATGGAGTATGTTTGTTTGTATTTTACTCATTAAAACATTTTTCATTCAAAATGATAGACTTCTAGAATGGTCACAGAATTTAGCAGTTTTCAACAATTCCCACAAGGGGGTGCTCAAATGCTAACTAAACAAAATAGTCTGTCTAATAAGCTATGGTAGAAGGAGAAACACTGCTATGATTTCCTATTTCTGGTGGGGAGGAGAAAATAATTTGCCTAGTTTGTAAATATTTTTGCCAATGGAATCCTCAACCAATACATTTTTATTTGTTCTTCATGAACACCAAGTTAACTGAACCAACAAAATAAATATGTGGATAGAAAAACAGATGTGTTCAGCCCCGAGTATTTTATGGAGCAAGGGACTCAAGAAAATAATCTGCAAAAGGCATAAACTCAGAGGTATACTCCTGACTGGCTGTAGGGACTGTGAGGGTGAGTGAGAGGAGCACATCCTGGCTGGTGGATAGGGTTGGGGGGATTCAAGCTCAGTGTCCAGGTGCTCCGAAGAAAAATGGGATCCAAATGATGAAGTATGTCTAAGGATGGTTCGTCTTTTTATATGATGGAAGTTGGAAGAGGGATTGTGTCTTATTGTGGAATGTCAAACGTATTAAAATGCCTGTAGCATAAACAATAAATGCATTTTTGAATTATCAGAGGAAGCGTAAATCACCACCAGAGTCACTTATTTTGAAGATTTGTAAGACCAAAAGTTTTGTTTTGAATCTGCTTATCTATTTAATCCATCAATAAATAGGTTTTTATTAATAACTAATACATCCTGATGATATGCTAATGGTTAAACTGAGCAGTTCAGGGCTTTGGAATGGCTCGTCCTCATAAAAGACAACTGCAGCCTTTGTGGACTGCTGTGTGGACTGTGGCCTTGACTGTAAATACCTCTTGAGTTTAGCATGCTTGGCCAGGTCCAGCTCAAGACACATATAAACTGTTAATGTTCCTCTCTGTGGACTGTCTGAGTGCTGTCCTGTCCTATAGAAGGAGCATCTCGGAAGGGTCTCTTTCCAAACCTTTTTCCACCCATGCCACCCTAGGACAACTGGGCCGGACAGCAGCTGATGGCCACATTTTTTAGATGTACTGCTGCATGAATATGCCCCAGTGGCGATCTGGAGCTATCAGCATTCTCAGGACTCACCATAAAGCTCTCTTACTGTAATTTGAAATATAAGAAAAGGCTCTGGTGGATGTCTCTGTCATTTTCAGTAGCCCAATTTCCCCACCCCCAATTTGAAGTTAGGCTAATCTTAATTTGTCTAGTTTTGACATCTTCCATCTAGTGGTGACATGGGTAAAACAGACTGGTTGGTTCCACTAAAGGCTTGACTGCACACTTGCTGTCTATAACTCATCATTGGCTCTTTCATCTAGATGAGAGAGAGAGACAGGCGGATCCAGCCCCTGCTCCCACTTGAGTCAAACACATTGCCATGTCTAATCTCCCTGTAGAGACGTCAAACTGAAACAGGGCTTGGATTAACCACTTTGTTATTGCCAGGCCCAATGCTGTTGAAGTAAAAGTCGTACAGTAATGTAGAGTTCAGTCTTTTGTGAAGTGTAACTGATTGGAATACTGAAATATCCCTTGGTTATTGGAAATACCAAGAATGAGCAAGATTGCACGACTTCATCTGTCAGATTGGACTGAGATTGGAGTAGTTCAATTGTATACAGGCATTAGTCAAGTCGACCTGAAGTTCCCTGCAAGTTCATGACCCTTCAACTTCAAGCCAGTGGCTCTGGAGGCAAAGCCAACTCTTAGTGATATTTTGACCTCAGCAAAGTAGCAATTGACTGCCTGACAAATGCATCTTAAGCATTGGAAAAAGCTGAACGGAAGTCTTACGTTTGAGTCATTTCACCATTCTTTGTAGAGGCTATTGGGCTGGGATTAAATACGGGTTTGATGGTAGTGGAACTGGAATGATACATTTTACAACTGATCGTTTTATATTCAACTGCCACTCTTTATAGCTGTTTTCCTCTCCTGTCCTAAATGTGGAAGAACTCCAAAGTCCCTTAAACTGCTTTCACATCCACTTGTCTTTAACCTTCTGTTACAGTTTAATGAATCCCTCCATCAAATCTAGTCTGAAGTTTACGATATTAATTTGTAGACGCCGTCCTCATTACTGAGAGAGAGCACCATGTTATCACAAGCATTTCGCTACACCCGCTATAACATCTGCTAAACACGTGTATGTGACAAATAAAATGTGATTTGATTTGATCACTGTCACCTCACTATATCACTGTCCTCTATGATAAACCCATAAACCTGTCCTAGCTTGTTGATCTCTATAAAATTCCCCTTAGCATTCACCTGGTGCGATGGCATGTGGGTCGTCAGCAGGCAGGCAGGCGGGTGGGATGGATCCTGGCATCTACCAGGCTGTAAATCACACCAGCTCTATCACAGGGCTTTATGGAGCCCATAATTGAAACCAGGCTGCCGATAGGGCTGCTTCTCTGAATCTCTGCTTAGATGGGAGAAATCGATAGTGCATGCTGTTCCTCAAAAGCCATATGTTAAATATTACAGACTTAACCATTACACTCTGTTCTCAGCTATTTGACCTGGGCCCATAAGATAAAGCAGAGAGAACAACGCATGGCTCTGTCTTTCGCATTGCCCGGTCCTGCTATCTCAGTCTGCGGCGCAGCTGTCACTGTCTGAATATTTGATATACTGGGGATGCTGAAAAGAAACAGGTGTTGAGTATTAGTTCTACTATTTTATTTCCCGAAAAATGTGGACTGGAGTCAATAGAGTTGTCAGAGCACATTATTGTAATATATGGCAATCTGACTTTTATATTGACCATTGCTACAAACCATCAACACCCCCCCCACCCCTTTCCCCAGGAAAAAAAGCAGGGAAAATAAATAATGCAGTTCAGGTGGACTGACCTCAAAGAGAGATCAGAAAGATGGGACTCTCTTTGAACCATAACTTGTTTTTAAACGCTTTCAATAAGTTATATTGATTCCCTGCAGGAAATATTCTACCTAATACCCCGGTAGCAGATATTCTCCTATTTACATTCTTTCAAAGTTCTTGCAAACATATTGGATGTGCAGTAGGCTATTGTTTCAGTATGGAAAGAGCACTAAAATCATTTGTCATACTGTACTTGTAATCATTGACGTCAATGACCTGTGGTCAAACTCTGATCTCATCTCAGCGAAATGTGCCAGATATTCATTCATTCATTATCTGTAAGTAAGCTATTCCATGAACATGAGTGATGCTAAGGAGGATCCAGCCTCAACAACACTCAACCAAGGACACATTTCCAAATGCTTGTCTTGCTTTTGCCCACATGAATGCTATTTGGCTGTGAGGCCTGGGGTTGTGAGGGGTGACTGCATCTGTGTTTATCTTACTGACCCGATCCCCAAAGACAGGGCCTTATTCTCCCACAGAAAAATCTCATTAGGATTTGTTGCACAAAACACAGAATGCTGACCCCTCGCAGGTTTTTTCTCTGGGACACATGTTTCTAACTGCTGCCTGACCCGGGCTCTTGAGCTTGTCAAATCGCATTTGGCTCATGTGCCTCCGAGCCAGGGCTCAGTTACCCCGCACCCTTCTCAAAGGGACATATTCTTATTTCTCTCCCTTTCGGCATCAATAGAGACAGATCCATTTGGTAGTTTATAGGGGCGGGGGCGTTTGATGGATGAGCACCTCATTGTGTAGGTGTTTTGGCTTGTGTGTTATTGTGATACATCATACTGTGTGAGTAGAGAAGACAGTTGCAGCTTGTCTTTCTCAGTTGCATATCATCAGTGTAAAAAAGGGCATCCGATCCTCACCTGCCCGATCCTACCAGCCACTGTCTCTTTGGTGTCTGATAAAGTGGCTGTAAATTAGGCCAATGACATCAGGGCACTGGGCTGACGCCATGCATAAAAGACTTGCTTTAAATTCATGTCTCGTTCTCCACCTGAGATTTTTACATTTTAGTCATTTAGCAGACACTCTTATCCAGAGCGACTTAGTTAGTGAGTGCATACATTTTTCATACTGAGATGACAATCAATAATGCTGGACTGAGGATATAGCAGCCACCCTGCTTGACTCCAGTCGCACAGCCATTAATTGAATTCAGTGCTTTTCAGGTATTGTTTGATGGAGAAGTGACACTGACCATAAAAGGCGGGGAAGAAACACACACACACACACACACATACTGCAGCAAACTAAGAAAAGGTGCTCTGTGTGAGCCCATTAGTGCTGAATGGTGAAGGTCGGGTCCCCATAGGAATCAGTGGAAGCCATGTTGAGTAATGGTGTGCATATGGAATATGTAACTCAGTAAAGAGGCACTTTCAGCACCTTGCATTCCAAGTGACTTCAGGAGGCAGGGTTTTTGCCTATTTTTACAAACTTAAAATGAAATGTATTTAAGTTTAGAAGTGATTGTGTTTTGCCTCTTTTCATTTTCAGAGGAAATTAGTCTTATTTCCTACGGTTTCACAGTTTCACGCTAATGGATTTTTTTTTTTGTAGTCATAGTTTATAGAAATCAATAAACTTGATGTTGACCGGTCGGTCGGTTGGGTTCAAAAAGCTGCCTTGAGGCTGAGAGCCCTCCATCCTCCTCCCCTTACGGGCAGCATGTTTGGAACAGGTGTTTGGTGACAGGTTCAAGGATGCATTTTCTGATTAGTGTCTCTGGTTTTTCTGCCAAAACAGTTAGGTCTATGTGGGTATATGGAGGACCCTAGAGAGCCTGCTGGCCCCAGCAGCTAAAGCATGGAGACATATGGTGTCCCCTGACAGACGCCCAAAGTCTGTTCTCACTCCCTGTGTGCTGGAATCAAACGGCAGCTCCACATGCAGACTCTTTCAAAATAGCAATTAGCTTGAGTATAGATCATCATGAGATGGGCTCAGTTTGGTGAAACTGATGAAGTTACATAGGCTTTTTCAAAGTAGGATTTCATGAATATATCATCTGGTAGTCCCAAAATGGCGGAACTCTCAATGAATATCCAACCATTTTTGGTTTTTAAGATATTTTCAGAAAATGTCTGTTCCCAGCAGACCTCTTCTATGGAATTTCTGCACTATGCCTGCGTTGTTTGAATGAACCCTCATTCGTTGGTTCTTTTTGGCATCCGAGCTGCCCCAGTAATACCACGGAGACCCATTAGAATATGCCTAGTGATAGAATTCAGAGGCTGTGTTGATGGAAACATGGTCCTAATGATCATGTCAGAGACCCAACCAAAGCAGAGGCTGCTCTTATCGTGGCCAGACGGGGCCCTAACCTGTTTGCCCTCTCCATTGCTGACTCATAGCCTGAAACTTCTCTTTCATAACCAGGCTCCCATCATTTATCACGTCTGAGCTGAAGCCTTTAAGAAAAATGTCAGTGCTTTAGTCCTCAACATTTTCTACTGAAAGGCGTCCAAGAGTCTGAACCCTTAATTCAATAATAATAATGCAAATGTAAGCCGTATTCACTGGCCAGAACCTAGGAGTGGGATTTTATTCCCCCTCGCTCTCTGTGCTGTAAATCTTCCCAAAGTTCCATGTTCTTGGCTCCAAACAGTTAAGGAACTGCTCATTAGACTGACACAAACCAGAGAGAACCATGAGGATGGGAAGTGGCTCTCTGTACGCAAGAGTCTTGGACGAGGCCCAAAGTCCCCCTGAGGGCCTGCTGATTTGGTCACCATGCAGAAGGTGGGGACTAGGATGGGAAGGCTTTGGGTTCAGCTTAATCCATTTCTTTTGTTTCAGTCAACAGAGACCTTTGTAAAGTCTGAGCCTATCCATTCATTGAGTTAAAAGGCACAGCGGCTGCCAAGCAAATGATTTAGCTTGCGTTCTGTCACCTCTGAGGAATACTGGTTTTGATAGCAGTAGCCAATATTTTCGCTGAACTGAAGTATTTTATTTATTTGTAGTTTAAAACTGTGTGTTTAATTTCACTACTGTGAGCTGACTGTTTGCTAGAGTTTGATTGATGGACATCCAGAAATGTTTCTATGTCAACCAATGGAATTCAAATATTTTTGGATGTGGTTTAGCGATTGATAAAAAGCACATTCAGCAGACAGGTTCCGATAAGACCTCTTCACACACACAGCGAAGGCGACATTTGGCTTGCATTTCCTTTATCGTTTTGGGGGGTAAATGGTAGCCCGTAAGGGTAACAGTCAGAACTTCAAAGGTCTTCTCTCTTTTTTAGTACTGCGTTAAACTGATGCTCATTTAGTTTTTGGATTCCTGGTGGAATGGCAGCTCAGCCTCGCTCAGTAAAGTGGATGACTTGACGTTGCCCAGCGCCCGGCTTTGGGGTTATTTCTTTCGTTAAAGAGGGAGCTCTGGTTAAGCCACAGTCAAGGCCTTGTGTCATTGTTTACTAAATGCGATTCTCTGGAGCACTGGCATCTCTTCAATCCCCATTATATGGTCTGTCTGGACCCTGATTGTGTAGCGTAGTGGAGGAGCTGTTTGTTTTCTCCTAGTCCTGAGCTCCAGAGATGGAGTCTCCTTCTGTGTTTCTTTGCACGCTCCTGGCCAGGTCGTTACTGTAAAAAATAATGTGTTCTTAATGGGGTACCCTGTTAAATGAAGGCAATATTAATCTCATTCCTCCTACTCCTCCTCTTCCTCCTCCAGATATCATAATTTGGAGTGAACAGTAAAGGGAAATCGTTGTTTAAGGGTAACCTGATAGGACAATGCCTTTTGGCCTTGACTTTAGCTTGACTTTATTTCCTCTCCTACTCTCCTCAGTCTACCCTGGTCTACGTAAGTGATAACAGTGAAGAAAGGCTCATTTCCTCATAGGTTCCCAACATTTGGTACAAAATGTCGTTTTCTATTTTTATTTCTTCAGCTCATTACCTCTTTTTGTCAGAGACGAGGACAGTCGTTTTTTTAAATATTTCGAAACAAAGGTCTTTCAGAGAAGAGCTAATATAGCCAGCCAGCTTTTTACTGACACCATACTCTCCCTCACACACATTTTTGAATTTACATCTTAGTCATTTAGCAGACGTTCTTATCCAGAACACACACACACACTTGGCAAGGAGGCAGTAGTCTTACCTCACCCTTACACTGCTGCTGCTCTTGATCGTCCCTGGCTGCCAGAGCAGAGCGGACGTGAGCCCTCTCACAGAATCACCCCAGGTGTCAAGGGCACCTCTTGAAGTTTCCGGCTAGAGGGAGTGGCGGGGTGAGGGTTAACGCTGACGGACTGTTCCCTGTTGGTGCCCTTGACGTGGGCTCCTCTAGGTTATCACCCTGCCTTTGGCACTGCATGTGTTCTCATTATACTGTTGTGGAACCTTGTAGCCATCTGCAGCAGTTCCTACAGCAGGCCAGGCCACTCTCTCTCTTTCTCTGTGGACCTGGCGTGCTACCAAGCAGCCCCCTCATCCGTTAGAACGAGAGACTGGTCTTTGTGAGTTGTCTGCTTGTACCCAGGCTTGCCCCTGAGTTATGCCATCCCTCCTGTACTGTAAACACAGGGATTTGATGGACCCCTGGAGACCAACTGGATGACCTCTTCTTTTATTACTTCACAGTGAATCAACTGGTTGCCATTAGCTGGGAAATATGTGCTTTATCTCCAAGGCCTATGTGTCCAAATAATTTCAGTTCAACTTTGTTTTTAGTGCTCACTTCTAAAAGTAATATTTTCCTATTTTCCTCTATAATTTTTGTTAATATAGAGCAGGTCATTTTGTTTGACAAGAAACTTCTCAAAGGTCACTGGTCACCATCGCTGGTTAATCAGTTCAAAACCCTTCTGGTTCATTACATCTGTTGTTTTGCGTGTGGAAACATGAACTTTCTGTTATTTCTGCATAACTAAATCTACAAATATTCTAAAACGTCTCTCCCCATTTTTATCATGGTGGCTTCAAACAATGGGTGTTATTTTCGTAAGCGTGCTTTGAATTTCATCCTCCCGGGCCGCCTCTTTCCCTCCCTCTCTCCGTCCAGAAACAGAACCAGCTTTGTTTTTGTAATGATCAGTTAAATTACATTTCCAAAGCTCAAGGTCAGAGCGACTTCCCCTTTCGGTTTGATTTAAGTGGCACCTAGCCACGCTACTGTAGCTAATCAAAAGGATTTATGGAGTGCATCACTTTGGTGTGGAATAAGGGATGTTTGTTGACACCCTCCTCCAGGTGTTTTGGACGTTTTTTACTCACTATTATTGTAGCTGATGGAAGGCAGCTGGGGAGACCTTCCACTTGTTTGGTTTAAAGGGGTTGGCAGAAAGCGCAAACCTCTCCTCCCGCTTATCCGGAAAGTCTGTGTGTAAGCTTCCATAATTACATTGATCTTGAGAGGGTTTTACGACCTGCTGACGCAATCTATCACATTTCAACATGGCTCTTGTTAACGGCCCCGGTGTTTTGCATATTCCAAGTTCATGTACAACCGTGTGTGCTTCTCGGGTTTCCTGGTAATTGGGATTTTTCACATGTTCCTGAAGTAGAGGAGGAGAAGGAGGGAGGAGGGGACAGACAGGCAGACGAGGGGTGCGCTTTCGGGCCTCAGAGCGTTGCCAAATGGTTCCTCTCCTTGATTGAGTCAGAGAGACTGTCATGCCAGAGGCGTGGACTACGAGAACCAGATGTTGACTTCCCCTCTATATCTCCATAACCCTAAAGACGTATTACAGTATAGTCCTGGTACTAGAAGAATCGATAAAACGCTGTTTCGCAGCATTGTGTATGGTGCTTTTGTGTTTTGTTTTCTCTTTAAATGCAGGATGCCAGGAAGTCATTATTATTAGGCCCCCTTATCCGAGGAAATGTATCGTTCCCCTGAGTTTCCACCCGATCTCATCTTTTGGTCTGGTTTGAGTGAACACAACAGCCTGGGACAAAACCCTCTAAGCGCCCTAAATCAATCTTAGGCACTTATTTGGAATTTATGTGTGATTACTTACCATTAAGTGCCTAATAAGTGCCTTAGAAGGGTACCGGGAGGAGGATTTATGTCACAATAGAATGGGTGACGGGGGTAGGACGTCTTAGGCCAACTTAAGATGGACGACCACAGTAAATTAAAGTGAGCAGTGAAGGATGGGTCGGATTGAGAACCTTTAGTCAAACACTGCCTCTGGCTGAGCTTCGTAGCCCCCTGAGTCCCTCGAGGCGGCAGGCCATTGTTGTGTTCAAATATCCTGACCTTTAGTAATGAGAAGGCAGGTTAGCGGACGACCTGGAAGCGCTTTGTCTGCATCTCCTGGGAACACAAACACCATCAGTATGCACAGGAACAGCTGCAGGGCGCTCCATGTCAATGGACGTGTTGTGACACCTATTTGTAATTTCACTGAAAGAAAATTATGGAACTGTTTTTCGGGAGCCTTGCTGTGTGAGAAAAACAGATAGCTAAGGGTATGTGTTGTGGGAGCGGATAATCAGTCACTCAAATGTTTGATATTAAACTTGAGTCTAACAGTACACGTAGCCTAGGCCGTTGCCTAACATTAGCTTCCTAATAGTTAACATGTCATGGTTTGATGATTGTTCTGGATGTGGTGGAAAAATCAACGGTGGGGCGGTTAAGCTGATAAGTCGTTTTGCTTTTTGATGGGAGCTCCAGGTTTGGCAGAGATGTAGATTTGTGTGCCCTTTCTTCAAAATTCCTGTTAAAAATTATGTTATGTCACCTGATAATGATATAGGCTAGTAGGCATTGTGAGACAAGAATGGGTCCCAGACCCAATATTTGCTTGTCTGGTAACTCTCTATTCATGGCTTTATCTTTATAGATAATCCATAGGCAACTTTGCTAATAGCTGTTCCGCCCACTAAAGAATGAAGGTGTGTGTGTTTTGGTCTCAAGGTATTTCAGTAGTTCACAGATTCAATACTAAGGCTTGGATGTGATGGGGATTTAGTTTTAGGGCTGATTTTACTCCAAAAGGTGTCCCCTACACCCTCTTTTCATCCAGCCATTATTTGATTTGTTTAGAGGATTACTCAGCCTATTTTGGCTTTGGTGTTGCCTTTAGTTTTTATCTCTCCCCTCTGTGCTTTCATCATTGCAGATTTCCCATGTTGATATCCCCATGTATTCCGATCCTATTTTTCAGAAGCAATTTACATATCTAGCGTGAAATTGAACAGCTGAAATAAGGCACCGCGCAGAGATGTTTCTTGGCAGTGCTCCAGGAAGGGCAGCGGTTGCTAATCTGCTTTCTGGGCTTTGCTTTTTCCCTGTCCTTGGTTGTTAAGCACTTTAGGAAAATGCATCTTAAGTGCTCTTTCATGTGTTTTTGTTATACTTATTGAGTTTAGCTTGCATGCTATGAATGGAGGGGAGGAAGCAAAGTGCTAGAGTCATTCTTGGCATAGATCCTGGGAGATGTTCTCTCAAGGCTGCCTGCCTGGGTTTTTGCTCAGTATAGTTTATCCTATAGCAGAGGTTGCTTTGGCTTTTGGAGTTTTCTTTAAACTTTAAAGAAAAACAATTTTAACTTTGATCCAATACAATTGAGAGAGACATCCATGTTGAATATAATAAGACAATAAGACTGTAAGCCAGCAGGAATCCTAATGGTTATGACTCATTACTCAGATGTAAAATGATCTTTGAAAGCAAAAAGGGGATAACTTTTTCCTCAATGGTAGTCCATCTTTTCCACAAAGGCTTTCATGAGTTCATATAGGCCTACCTTTACTCAGTGGTGGAGGAGACCAAATACTGTGGCATCTTTAAACTAAAAACAAGGAGAGTTTTGGAATCTATTCAGGCCATTGGAAACTCCAATGTAAGCAATGCTTATGATTTAGAAGTGAACAGTTTTCTCATGTCATTACTTGTTTTGAACTCCCCCTGCCCCATTCATTCTCCTTCAGCAGACTGGGTGATTTGTTATTTTTCTTCTGTCCTCCTGGGGTTTTGTTGCCAAGGCAATGGTTGACAAATGCGGCCCTGGGATTTGTGTGTGTATGCGTCGGTGGAATGCCTGTGTTAAACCTGACCAGAGGATCCTATCAGACCCCGAGGCGCGGGAATAAGGGAGAAACACTGGTGTCTGAGGATGCCCTTCACTCAAAGGAAATGAGCCTGTGATACACAGGCATTGCCCGAATTCCTCCCCTTGTGTTGTCATTGCAAAAGCAAATACTTTGGGTGATGGTTTTGTTGCTAAATCAACAGGCTTTCTTGCTCAGCTTAAGAGGATAATTTCCCAGAATTGAGCTCAAATGTAAAGAACACAAATTTTTTTTCAGAACGTCCATTTTCATTATTTAAATTATCTTCGGAGAATGATACCCATCGAACTAAAATGTGTCTTCTCAGAAGAGGATTCGTACACAGGACTCAGTGATTCCATGGTTTTGAACTTGCCCAGTGAATTGGAGTGACTCCTTTGGAAATGAGTGCTGACTGTGACTCAAGCCAAGCCTCATTGAAGTAATTGGCTAGCACCATGCTGGGACACTGCTGTCCAGTGACCAGGCAGGGGTAGATGGAAATCATTTGTGAGCAGGATGTATGTGAATTAATTGGGCCTGTGTTTAGGACATCATCTAAATTTGTATGGAAGTGTTTTACCCTCAAAGATCTTAGACACATGTTTGTACCAACAGCAGCAAAGACCAACTCTGATCCAGAGGGAACTTGTTTATTAGTTTTGCCGCAAGAACCAACTGATGTTATACTGGAATATAAAGAAAATGTAGCCTACATAGAGCATTGTCTCTCTTACTACCCTTCAAAAAGTGACCATCTTAATTGTTCAGCAGACTAGGGCATTTTTTGGTGCCTTGGCTTTTCTTTTTGCGATGTAATAAATAAAGCCCAATTTTTTTCCCTTGTCAAATGCTAATGATGCTCCTTTCCCCTCCTCCTAATAAAGACCACATGGTCTATGTTGTAAATGGTAACATGCATAGAACATGCAGTCTACATATCTGGGAGACAGAAAATAGCATGGCATGTAGAAGTGGTTTCCATAAAAAGTCAGGTTGAACAACATAAAGATGCACTATGCAGAAATCGCTCCACCATTTCCTGGTTGCAAAAATTTGAATAGTTTCCCACAAAACAAACAAGGATAGTGTAGATAATTATTGTACCATCTAAACCGCTGTAAAATACACAAAAACAAAACTTAAGAATGGGAAGCATAGAAATAGCACACATAGACTTGTTTTAAAGGAGACACTTTTCTATGTGAATTTGGTCTGGTTGCCCCAAAACGTTACATATTGCAGCTTTATTAGATGTAGAATTGAAGCTTGCATCACTTTGTGGTGAATGTAGATCTAGGCCTATGTCAGAGAGAAGTTCAGGAGGTTTTGGACTGTTAGGCCTACTGTGTGAATTAAGTTGTTTAGAAAAAAAGTTAAGTAATTAAGATCTTGAATTTATATTGAAAGAATCTTAAACAATTTGAGGATCTTGAAGACTGCACATTTTTGTCCATTATGGTAATGTCCCTGTGACCTAAAGTGTTTACATCAATTTACCCAAAAAAACTCATCCGTCCACATTTTCCTTCTTCTCTTCATCTTCTTGTGGCTATCTCAGCACACCTTAGTAATTGGTGATGTGGACCATATGTTGGCTTTCAATAGCTCTCTGTTCAGTCAGTGGCACCAGGACCACTGGCACCAGGACCTCTCTTTCCCAGGCACATAGTTGTTGGCATCATGGTCAAGGGAGGGAGCGGGAGGAATAGCTTCCTCTCCTCCCCCCCTCCCCCTTTCCTCCCTCCAAACCCCTCTTGGTGGAGCGTTGGTTGGATGGGAAGCTGGCCAGTGGGCCGGCTGTTTTGAAAGAGGCTCCACAGCCCTGCTGCTGCCAGTGTCTGTAATCTTCACGTGACCTCCGTGACCTTATTAACGGGGCGAGAGCGGCAGGGCTGCTGTGACCCCTCCTCTCGGGGGTCAAGGTGGTTGAGGCGGGGAGCAGCTATTAGCTTGAGAGCATCCTGAGGAGAGGCTCTTTTGAAACCCCCAGGAAACATGTCACGTTCTCCTTTCCCTTTCTCCCCCAATTAAAGTCATTTTCCTCACTGGTGGTTTTTCAGGCCTGCGAGTTGGGAGTTGTTTTGAATCAGTATTTTTAGGGATGTTTTGTTGGGAGTTTTCTTTTTCTGTTGAGTAGGTAGACTATGTGAGGTCTATTTAAAACTATTCTATCACAATTCTTCGGAATAGCCTAGGAATTGTCGTGGTAGGATGCTTTTTGTTTGTTGGTAAGGTATCTTATTTGGGACTGATGAAGTTCAAGCATGCTTACTGGTTGTTCTTCTTTATAAAGTCTGCTGCATACACTGGCTCAGCTCAGTGTTGGCTTTGCTTGGGGAGCCATAAAACATCAAAAGTTCAAAAAGAGAGAAGTACAGTATATCACCATAGAGAGCCAGCTACTCGCCATCATGATGAGATTGCCAGAGTGAAACTTCCATTAAGTTTTGCTTAGAGACCCTCACATTTCCCAATGGTGGAAAAACAGTTCTGTTGTGGTTAATTTGGTATTTTTGTCTCTCTTACAGCTTACCCGTTGTGAAGCTTTTTCCAATCTGAACGCATGAACAACATCACTAGGTTGGACAATATCACTCCCCTGGTAAGACATTTTACTACATCTTTCTCTTTCCTCTAATACAAGAAGCAAAAATAATTTACTTTACAACACTATGCATGTTTGACTGATAAACAGATATAGGCCTAAATCCTCGGAACCAAGTACATACCTAGTACTTTTTTTCTTGACATTTCAGTTACTTTTAAAAGTTACTTATCCGTTAGTTAAAATAAACAAACGCGTGTTTACTAATAGTTGCCAGTACTTTGTCTTCAAGAGTTGTTGGATAATAATGATTCCAACTTTAATGTAATCAGACACGGAGTATACTTTTCACATTGAATACACTCCATTGTACCCTCTCCCCCTTTGCCATTCCTCTCTGGCATGCCCAGACAGGCTGTCAGTAAAAGTCAAACAAAGGTTGTTTTTTTCTGCTCTTGCTACAACTGGATCAGTGAGAAGCATAAGGTGAACATGTTTACCTACAGCTCATGCAGGCTGCCCTGCTAAACCACTGAACCTGACTGACATACACACACACACACACAGCTCCTCTCAGCTTAACATGTTGAAAGGCCTCCAGAGCCATGTCAAAAAGCCGACAACTGTTACTTTTTTCGAGAGGTTTCCCAAGTTCATGTTGAAGACCAGACTGACCACTTTCCTTCTCTTTGACTGTCGCTTTGATTCATAAAAGTCTATCAGACAAATAAACAGGTGTGTCTGTTTGTGTTTGTGTCTGTGTGCCAGTGTGTGTGTTGCGGTCCAATATCTGTGCGTGTATGAAAGGTGGAGAGGATCAGAATGGAACAGCTGGGTCTGCTATGTTGGCTTGTTTTGTATTCAGAGCAAAGCTGCATGCTCTACACCTTTCCTGCACAGCTGCAATGATTCTGCTCTTAATAAGGCCCACTTATGTACCCAAGACAAAGCTGGAGGGGACGGGATGGGGGGTAAGGGGTTGGAGGTGGGGGTGTACGTAGGTGGGGGTTGCAGTGCAGCTCACAGAGTAAAAATATGGCTGCCGCCTGTGAGGGAACCTAGCAGCTGTGTTGACCGTCTCGTCTGACTGCGAAGAAAGGCACTGATTATAAAGTGCAACATTCTGGCAAGCCAGCAGTCTCAGCGAGGAGCAGCTTTGATCATTTAGCATTGTAAACTGCTCCATCATCTAAGGCCTCAGGTAATACACTGGTGTATTAGCTTAATGAAGGGGTTGAAATCTTTATCTACAGTACTGGGCTCTCAAGCACTTTTGATGCCAGCGCTGAAGAATCCTTTTGGCAACGAGCTCAGTGTTTTCCCTATATTCAATTAGCAGCGGTGGGCCACCGCTGCTAAATCGTTGCCACCACTCCAAAAAATGTTTTTTTCAATGTATTTTTTATAATAATTTCCGGGATGGTAAAAAAATTTTCAGTGTAAATGTAAACGACTCAAACCAGATATAAAGTATGTAGAAAAGATAAGGGAGCTATATATCTTTTGAAATAAGATCATATTTTTTTCTCCCAATCCCATGACAAAATGTGTAGAATTGCAGGAAACTAGCTTTAAAACTGTAACATTTCCTCTCCGCCCCATGGCAAAATGTGTAGAATTGCAGAAAATGTGCTTTAAAACAGCAAACTTTTGTCTCTGCGGCCTCTACAATGTGGCCTGTGGCCTCTACTCTGTGCCCCCCCCCAAAAAAAACAAATCCAAGGGGATACACTGGCGCTTTTGAGCAGTTTGTTTTTGCTCATTTGTGGCAGCTTGGGAGGAAGATATACTAGGCTACTTAAAGTTTATTATCTGTAGATTTTGATACACGTTCGACAATGAGCTTGTTGATGAATGTATTGAGAAAGTATGAGAGAGTTGCCAATTGGTAGTCGGCAAGATGACTTTGAGTAAATTGAGTCATGTGTGACCTTCATGAAGGGCCTTGGATGTTTCAGACAAATGGAGCCCTGAGGTAAACTGATAGTCTAGATACCAGATGGCCCACTGCATGCTGCCAGAGCTGCTCCTCTCTGCTTTGACACGTTCAAACCCACAAAGCATACAAACTCTCTACCCGCCTCATGAATGATTCAACCATAACAGCAGATTATTCACCTAATGCTCAGTCACTGCTTATTTCTGACCAAGGCAGTGATCCCATCTGTGTTGGACACCACACCACTGACTCCAGCATAGGTGGTGTAGTGAGTATATTTGTTCAGTAACGGAGGCCCGAACTCTGAAACTCCCGGTCGGTCACTCTGATTGGAGTTTTCTTTTCCCTTATTGATTTTCAATGACAAATTGGAGGAGTTGGGTTCCTTGCAGTCCGAGAGGTTTCATCAAACGGCCGATGTAGGCTATTCATAGCTAGGGCAGTACTCTTCCCTATAATTCATTTTGGCTGTTGTTTTGTCTCATCTTTGGTCTATTGTGGTGGCAGTTCCGCTGGTGGTCCCATGTAAACAACTCTGAAAGGGGTTCCCCTCTCCTCCTCTCTCTCTCTCTCTCTCTCTCTCTCTCTCTCTCTCTCTCTCTCTCTCTCTCTCTCTCTCTCTCTCTCTCTCTCTCTCTCTCACTCTCTCTCAGAGAGCCTGTCTCTGGTTTTAATGGGGTAATTGATGGTAGAGGATGCCTGGTCCTGGTGTTGGGTGCCAGGAAGGACCAGCTCTGTGTCTCTGACCCCTCCAGTACAAAGGGACCTTCTCCTCATCCTCCTCTCAGAAAGCTGGGAAGAGTAAATATTTAGCAGGCTGCACAACAATGGCTGACCCAGAGAGAGAATGCGACTTTCACCAAAACTCATGGCTAAAGGGACATTTGGCTGAGGGGGGAACTAGGGGACTAGTTGGCTATTTCTGGAGGAGGGTTTTTTAGGGGGAAAGGAATCTCTCATGCTGAAGTCTCATTTCTAGGGCGGGGTTTTCACCAGAACCCACAGCAGCCACTAAGGGGACTTTCTGTCTAAATATATATTTAAGATCTTTCACACTGTTTGAGCGATCAGAGATCCTTTCTGTCAGCGCTCTCTCTCCTCTGTTTGGAAAACTACTTAAGCTCCATTATGGCACACATCTTGCTTTCTTCCATTATTTTACCTCCCTCTTTGACATTCTAACACTGACACAATTGTGTTTGTGTGTGTGTGTGTGTGTGTGTGTGTGTGTGTGTGTGTGTGTGTGTGTCTCTGTGTGTTTGTATTTGTCTTTTTTATAAGCAAAGTTACCAGCCTTCCTTTAGACACACTCTCGATTTCCTTTCTCACACCCCTCCCCCTCTTCTCTCCTATGTTAGATTAATTGTTAAGTTGTAAACCTTTATACAGTATGCCTACGTCACAATTAATGCCCACACAATGAAAACGGGGGTTCCGCTGTCTGTCTGTCAGCCGGGTTCCATTGGAAAGGCCTTAAAGCAGGTCTTTGTCCGTCCCCCCCCCGTGCCAGGCAGCCAGCCAGTGGTTTATGAGCCGCTCTCCTTCACTTGTTCCATAACACTCTCCCTGCTTGATTATGGATGTGTAGCCTTGGTGTGTGTGAGTGTGTACGTACATGGGGGAGGTATTGCATATGTGTTTATTAAAGGAAAAAAGCGTCTCCTCGTTACAATGCCTTTTGGGGGAGGCCTGTTGACCCAAAGCATGATGTAATTCAATAAGCCTGTCACTATTATTTTCCCACTTCTTTTAATGGGCAGGAGATGAATCCAGGTCCTGTAGCAGGGCCCCATCATTTTCTCTGGGTGAGGAGTTTTTTCCTGCTCCATCCATTTTACTGTCATATTTCACTGTTTATAAATATTTATGCACATAACAGCTAATAAAGTCAGGTCTGACTAGGAACTGGACGGCTTTCCAGTTTTCATTTTGAAGATCTTATATATTGCTGGTGGAGATGCCAAAAAGCTGTACCCACCCTTATTATTATATTATTATTATTATTATTATTATTATTATAACAGCTTGTTTTCTCACGTAAAAGGAAAATGACAAACAGACCCCTATAAGTATGCATATAC
Source organism: Coregonus clupeaformis (assembly GCF_020615455.1). Lineage (NCBI taxonomy): Eukaryota > Metazoa > Chordata > Actinopteri > Salmoniformes > Salmonidae > Coregonus > Coregonus clupeaformis. The sequence goes on from NC_059224.1 coordinate 25,007,367, forward strand.
ATACTCTCTCTTACATACACAAACATACCCTCATATGTCCATGTTTGCGCCATACCCTGATGCTGTGAAGTGGGTGGATGGATGGATGGATGGGCCGGGGCATTCTACACAAACACAGGGAGTTGTGAGGAGACACCTGTAGCTCTCGGGCCTCTTTCTCATCGGCTCCTGGTACAGCAACAGTGTCCTTTTGATGTACGATTTGTTATTGGTTTTGGGGCCCGGGGTACCAACGTTTCAAATGTGTTAAGTGGATGGGCTGTCAGAAAGTACCACAGCCATTCTTTGTGAGTGATTTATTTTTGTATTATTTGTTTTTACTTTAAGGATAGGGACTTTGAGATTAGCCCCCTCAGCCCACCTCTTCTATCACATTGAACCCCTCTCAACACACACACACTCACACCCCATCCTCCGCACCCGCAGTATCAGGGCCACATGTGAATGTGACAGACAGGAGTACACACGTGAGTATTTCTAGTCTACATTTGTCAAAGCGCACATTTATCATGTGGCCCACTGGTGTCAGTGCTGCGTTCCCATGTCTCTCTCCCTCTGCTGGTATTCACCGTGACACCCAGCACCTGCACACCTGATACACACACACACACACACACACATTTTGCCTTACGTTGATAAGTGCACCCCTCACCACAGAAATCACCCTAAGTGAGAGAAAACTCTCAATCTATCCAGTCTGGTCCAGGAGAACTCGATGGGCCTAACTTTTCTACAGTCATTCTGTTGTTTGGTGTTAAGATTGTAAGGGGAAGAATTTGAAAGGTTTGCTCCATCAAACTTGCGACGCTAGCCATCCACTACATATGGCAAGGATAAGCCTTAAAGAGAGAGAAATGTTGTGCCTTCAGGGCTGAAGTGGTTTTATTTGGAACACTTAAGATATTCACCTGTGTAAAATTGCTTGTTTTGGCAAGAATGGTTTATAACCTCTTGGGCCTTTTAACCAATCATAAAGTCTACAGAACTGTCTTAGAGTGCCCGTAAAAGCGTAATTAGACCAGTCTAAGACCAGCTTTTGACATTGGTTGCCATTCTTTACGAAACCCTCGTAACAACGTATAGCTGGTTAGCTGCCAAGAGCTAGCTGAATGCCATTACGCACTCATTCTGGGAAAGGTTAATGCACTGTTCTGTACTGGTCTTGAGGTGTATATAGTATTATTACTTAGCCGTGAACAGATCTAATAACTGGGCCTGCACTTAACGTGTCAAAAAAAAGAATGAGGGGGGAAGGAAGAGAGATGTGAAACGCTTATTGTGTTAAAACGCTTATTGTGTTGAAACGCTTATTGTGTTAAAATGTCAACACTTTTCCGTTTTTTTCTGTTCTGGAGGAGCAGCTGCGAAGGCCTAAGCCCCGTCTCACTGGTTTACTCCCCTCCGTAGGGAGCATGACAGAGTCCAAATGCCAGCTCTGCCCCAACCCTCCTAGAACCAGAGAGACCCATTAGTTAGGCTAATACACCCCAACCCCGTCTGAAAGCCTGCTTGTCCTTGGGCTGCTGAGTGAGATGACACAGGATGAAGTCACTCCATTTATGTTGGCACAGAGACCGGGCTGATGCCAGGCCTGCCAAGAGTTCTTGGACACGTCTCACACTGGTGAGAGGGACAGGAATCAAAAGGTAGCGTTTGTGTCGCATTACGGTGGACCCACATCCAGCATTGCCTTTGTAAAGCCTGTGTTGAAAACCCCACTGAAATAAGACAAGTGGTGATGTTGTAGAATGCATGACGATGTAAGTTGGGAGAGGTTTCTGTTCATGTCTCCACTTTTTTATTTATTATTATTTTGGGATAATGTGTGGACCTTATTATCCATAATTCCATTCATTTTGCGCTCTCCCAGTATTTCTGACTGACACTATTATGACAGTGACGTGTGATCTCACACCTAGACTGTTTTGCCACAGAAAATGTAGCGTCATGATTTTTCCTCTCTGTGTCCGGCACTGTGTGATTCACCCACCGTGGAATCAGAGGGTCCCAGAGAAATTTGACATCCCCGTCCCAAAAGGTAGCTAGCGGAGGCTGGAGTTTGACAGACATCCCCTCACCCCATTTCCTTCCCATCAGAGGCCCAGAGAGGAGAGGAGCTGCCCTGTCCTGTGTTTGTAGAGCAGGGGCTAGGGGGAAGTTTGACTCTGGAAAGCTTTGGCTGTGTTTGGGCAATTCATCAAAGGCTCATCTGACCTGATGAACAAACGCTAAATTTGTGCTTCTCAAAGAGTCTCTTTCCATTACCCCCACCGGCCAACACCAGCCTCCTCCCCTTCCTTCCCCGTCGGCTCGGCTGGACTGCCCTGTCTGTCTCAGCCCTTCGTTAGCATCTCAGCAAGCCCAAGATCAAACAACAACTCCTTCCTTCCACTGTCACTCTGCTCTAGTGTCTGGAGTGCCAGCCTCTGTTTGCTAGTGCTCTGAGAGCCCCCTTCTCTGAGAGGCTAGACAAGGATTAAAACTGTCATCGACCAGACGAGGAAGTATACGAAGGTGGCTCCTCTAGCGCTTCAGGTTTTCTTCTGGATCAAAAAGGGGCTTAGGTGTTGGGCGTGGCATGGGCCGTGGCAGGGGCGTGGCAATGAGCGTTTGCATTTTTAAGCCAATTTCCTGCAATACTACACATTTCTCCATGGTGCTGAGATTGATTTGTTTCAGTTTTAAAGCAAATTTCCTGCAATTCTACACATTTTGCCATGCAGCTGAGAGAAGATGTTGCAGTTTTAAAGCAAATTTCCTGCAATTCTACATATTCTGCCATGGAGCTGAGAGCTGCGATTTTATTTATTTTCATTTTAAAGCTAGTTTCCTGCAATTCTATGCATTTTGCCATGGATAATGCTGTTTTGCTCAAACATAATAACAAAATGAATACTGCTAAATGTTCAATTCTAGCAGAATGTTGTTATTATATATATATATATATATATTTAATTTTTTTACACAATGCATAGGAGGCCCGCCCAAGGATTACAATGGCAGAAAAATCCCTGCACTTGACAAGAAGAGGAAGAAAAGGGATAGAGGTGGAGAGAGAGAAAGCAGAGGGTGCACTGCCGCTGTATGTGAAAGGAGGACAAAGGCCCAGTCCAAAGCCCTGACACCATGTAAAATCCTTTGTAAAAACAACTGTAATTAGAGGGCAGAGCCTGCTTTTGTGCTAAAGGGCTTTGTGAGGGTGGTACTGGTGGGGTGGGAGGTTACTTCCCATTCCAAGGCTGGAGCAAGGCTGAAGAACAACCCACTGTTAATTGTGTTCTAAGAATCCTTTCCCCTTGAAACATACACATCTAGTTATTTATTTTTGGGGTGTGTGTTCTTGGATTGTCAAAGATATGGCCTAGCAATTCATTGTGACCAAAAATTAGTTTGTTCTTGATCATCACGATAATAGGCCTATTCCATCCTGAGAGGACTTGAAATGAAAGGACGAATCATTTAGCAGCAAATGACAAAAATTTCACTTACATTGGCTCTGCCATCAGTCTGTCAAAGTGAGTATAGAACAGGTGCTTGTGATCTCATTCACACCTCCAAGCTGTCCATAAACACCTATAAGAGGAATGTAGATTATCATTACGGCCATCCAGCTACATCACCCCGATATCTCTTACATTTCAAGGTTTTTCCAGCCTATTTTCATGTTTTTCTTTTCTTCTCGTCTGGGACATGAAGCAGGTCATATGGCTACAGCATGTAGCTAGTTGTGGTTGCACTTTCTCCAGCTACTCCAGCAACTCCTTGCACTTGTTCTTTGGTCCCTCGAATCTCCAGCTAGACAACGAGGATAATTCAGCACATAGGCTATTCTTCTAACTGTTTGTGGTCATGGGCAGAGGGGAGAGGTGAAGCCATAGTTAGTGTATATAAATGTACAGATTTAGGCCTAACCTAGAGTGTTCTCTTTAGGCCTTGTCTGCCTCTGGCAGTAAGTCCTGGCCATCCCTGCGGACTTGGGGAGCGTTAATCGGGTGGGAGATGTCCGTCCTCATTCCGGAGGTGTCAGAGGGATTGGGTTTCCCTGGGTTTCCGAAACATAGACTCACAGAAGCCACAGAGCAATGTGAGCAATGCTGCAAGAGGAGAGTGATACTACCCCCCCCTCCTCCCTATTACCACATGCAGGGGTAACTGCAATGCACAATGGGGTTCTAACATTACCTGACGGACGGTTCCTGCCTGATTTCAGCTTTCATGATTGTCTATTTCTATTAGGTCACCGTAAATGTGCTTCCAAATCAAAAACGTGTTGGATCATGTCTAATTTATAGCAGGAAGCCTTTGTGCAGTGCATGTTTTTTTCTCTCAGCTGTTTAAAGTTTTATGTCCTTGGAATGTGCGAGAGGGAGCGGCTTTGGCTCTCTACCTTGGGCATTTGTGCTGCATTTTGTTTAAGCATAGGCCTAAATGTATTCTGCATCTGTGCAAACCTGAACGTGTATCTTTTGTAAGAGATCCTTCAGTTGTCCTACAGTATTTTTTGTCACCCTAATACTTTCAACATTGCTTTGACCCTTGCATTTAGGAAGTACAAGCTCCAATAGAGCAGGCTATTGCAAAACTTTATCAAATTTCCGTTGGTGCTCCAAATCATAACAGGGAACATGAAACAGAAAAAGTTTTTGCCCGTTGTTCTTACAACTCAATCTTACTCCAAGTCCATTCCTGGAAGTATTTAGAAAAGTCTCTCTCCTTTTTCTTTTTTCATTGTTGGCTGACCCTGTCCGTTTGATGAACTGTGGGTGATCAGTGCTGGGACCAGTATGCTTTGATTACAGCTTCATCCCGTTACTGTGCCCTTTGATGTGGTTTCCCTGCAGTCCAGGGCCGCAGTGGCCGCCAGCCAGCCTCTTGTTATTTCAAAGGGGGCATCCTCGCTCGACTCGGATGGCCTGGGCTGACCAGGCACATGACCACCACAGGCATGGCTGGATACTGATACACCAGGCTTTAGTGTGATAATCCTAGCCACTCATGGGGTTTAATGGGGCTATAGGCACTGCACTTCAACCATAAAGCTGTTTATTCACACTGAGCTAACTAGCCCCTGCAGTGGTTCCCAAACGTTTTCACTCTGGCCCCCTTCCAGCATTGGCGAACATCCCGCGCTCCCCCTGCACGTGCGCACCACGTCTATTTCTATGGGCACAAGCACTGTTCATGACACAAACTGTTCACACCCCTCGTTGTTGGAGAGAATTTTGCAGGTTTAAAGCTCATTTTTTGAAATTCTACACATTTTGTCATGGGGTGCAAATAATATTTAGCAGTTCTAAAGCACATTTCCTTGCAATTCTATACATATTGTCATGTCTAATGTGTATTCATGTCATATTTGAGTGACTAAAAAAATACAACAATATCTATGGGCTAAAAAAAGGAAATAAAAAAATGTTACCTGACATGGGCTAGTTGATCTGAACATTTCTGACAAGTTATAAATAGCTCTCTAAGGTATGCAATGACTAACATGGCCAGAGGAACTGATGATGCACTACCCAAACGTCGAAATTGCACCTTGTGCATTCTACTATTACAACTTTCAAAAGTAAGTTTAAAGCTGGACTGAGTTTCCCCTGCGTCCCACAGTTTGGTAACCACTGCCGTAATGTTAACTCAACTGTATATAATAATCATGTTTGGTCACACGCACAGGCTTTGTTGAGTGGGACTTTCTTGGTTCTGTGTTATGTTATTTAATCAAATTGCTTGTTATTATTTTCTTTGTGTAAGTACAGTAGCCTACGTAATAAAGTGTAGGCCTACTGTATTTCTGCTTTGCAAGTAGGCCAACATTAGGCTATATTGTTTTTGTTTGCTGGTAATCACTTAAACATGGTGAGTGTTTATCGAAAGATTTGTGTTGGATGTTCTGCTAGGTTAACATTAGTATAGCTTATTGAAACTACAGACATGTACATAACAAACTGCAGCAGTTATGACTCAGTTGACCTGAAAGTTTGCTGCTGGTAAACGGTGATAAACACAACTGTTCTAAACAAAGAAAACCTAGGCTACTTTCCTTGGAGCCAGCACCCTACTGCAGTGCAGTGCATATTATGGTGTGCTATATGAACTGTGTCCTGATGCTGGCAGACAACTGAAATTAAAGCCAGGTATAGCCTCTCCTTTTCCATGATTCCATGTGATGAAGAACCACCCCTGCTGAGCAGAATGCTCTGAGCACAGAAAGTGTCCAAAGATTTTCCAACAGTCCGGAAGACATGCTCTTTCCTTTTTTCATCTTTTCAATGTGGGAAAGATTGTGATATTGCATGGTGGTGTAATGGACATGTAACATGGGTGCAAAATGTTCTTGAAATAGTCCAAAGGATATGGTAAACATTTTATTGTGTGGTGGCCGCCCAACTGTTGGTTGAGTATGGTTTTATCAGAAAGTCCACTGTGTGTTTTGAATCAAACCACAGTTATTTCAAGGGAATGGGCAGGGCAGAGAGGTCTGACCTAAAGGGGAGTATATTTTAGGGGGTTATTCAATTATAGAACCCAGCCAAAGGACTGAACACATCTGGACTGTAATCTTTAATTTGGTGTAGGACATGACATGGGTGGGGTCATAATGAAGGCTTTTGAGGTTAAATTGGTTTTTTTTATGATACTAAAACCGTGATTATTTAACGATTTAGCCGTTGACAGCTGATTCTATTGGTCAGTTTCATTTGTAAATTTAGTGTTACGTCATATTTCTCTCTCACACATCCCTCTGGCTGGAAATCCGCGTTATAATGCGCTTGACATTTAAAGGTATAATATCCGATTGAGCCGAAACCGTATGCAGCGTTTATCTTGAATGCAGGTAGGCGACAAAGCGCGATCGGATTGAATCCTGTCCTTAGAAACGTCTCGATAATAGTCAGTGATTGTCTGAATAACATCCTAAAATAAGCTCCTCAAATGATTTTCATTTTCCTGTCGTGATTATGAAATGAGTCAGACTCATAACACATATTGTTTCTGGTCTAGTTTGTTTTGCTGTTTACTAGCTAGTAGCCAGGTCGAAAAACGACGTGATTTTTAAGGTATGGCAACGCGAGACACATGCCGCGTTTAAAACAACTGGGAACGCGGAACTGGGACATCTCCGACTCCCGACTTCAGTGCATTCGAAATAACTGGGTACACAGGGAAAAAAACGAGCTCTGACTGGGAAAAATCGATTTGAACGGTCATCCAACTCGGAATTTCAACTATCTAGAGCTCCGACTTTACGACCTGAAGATCACTGACGTCATGTTTTGAACTCGTATTTTTTTTAGTGATGATAATACTAATGATGATGATGATGGTGGTGGTGGTGGACCTCCGTTCCTCCAGCTGTTGTGTGCTGCAGATGCATTGATTGGGTTAAAAGTCTCCAAGCATCATCATGAACATCCTATCAGTGGGCTAGTGCGCAGTCCCAATCCCAGCCCACCGCCTGCGTTTACTGAGACAGGGTGCATGTATGTGTCATTCTGGCAGTCCGCTTCTCAGTGAGAAACAACCTTCTTTCCCCACGACTTGTTGCTCTCTTTCGGAGTGTTTTGTTAAGCAAGTGGTGGATACTGTAAACGTAAGCTATTTTCAGTTAATACATTCAACTTCGACGAGCACGAACGAAACGCATCCAGAGCTTCAACACTTCGATAAGGTACTGTATCAAACATCCGTTAAATGTCTAAGTTACTGTGCATTGATCCTCTGGGGAAAAAAAACTGTTTTAAAACCCATAATCTTAATGGTTTATAAATATATATTTGTGTCTGTTGTTCCAACTGTTTTGGCTACTAAAGTGGGAGTTTAGAATACGATATAGATAGCGGTCTCCGTTGTTACAAAGTATTGGAACGACATAATGAAAAGTGATGTTTCGCTGAATGGGATGCACCGGTCTTTTGCTGAACACCGGTGTAGATTCCTCTCGGAATGTTTGTTAGACGCGTTTAGCCTCATCATGTAACCTACATAACTTTAGTTGATCAACATTATATTTGGTAGGCTAATATGGCCGTACACCGACATCGACAAAACAGAGAAGCTTCTTCAGTGTGACAGCAGCTTAGTTTTAAAGTGGTCACTCATAGCCTATTTTTAAAGTTGAAACAAAACGAAATTTGACTAAAATTATTTAATATGGTTTCATATCTCATAGTGATGCAACATTATAGTTTATTTTCTTATTTAATCCTAATGCTCTCTCTGGAGCAATGCATTGTAATACATCATGGTTAATGTATAAAATAGAAAAAATAAAAGTGCTGCTTATCTTCATTTGAGCTAAACATTGATTAGTCAAGGCATGATGATGGTATGACACCAGACCAGTTTATGTACCTATTTAACTTGAGACAATGCAGTAGCCTTGAGCGAGAACTTCATATAGGTATGTAAAACCCAGCTGTGGAAATGGGCCAAAGTGGCAGGCTTGTTATAAGCTTCTCAGACACTATTAGAATACGAAGGTCAAAGTTCTCATAGTCCTCTCAGGCATGTACTTGTAGCTCCCAGGATAAATTCAGTTATTAGGCTGAAGTTATTAACTGTCTTGACTGAGTCCTCATAATTACTGTCTATTAGCTTTAATTAAAGGGATGAGGTACTTTGCCTCCTGCTGCGTACCTAGTAGTTGCACAGGTTCACCCAAAATGTATCATAAACTCAACATGAAAGCAGAAAAACACATCCGTTATTCTCAACCTTTGCAGTGTCCACAGACCTCATCATGTGTCGGTCATAGGCATAGTGTGACTGTCAGTTCTTAATACCACTGCACTAAAACCAAAATGTGTAACATCCCAGTGTTTGCAGATACACACCAAAAAATAAATATATAAATAGTTTATTAATTAAATTATTATGAAGGACATGTCGTCAGTGTTCTTTTTGCAGTCGTTCCACACTGTAATCTATCCGTTATTTCCTGAGGGGCATAAACCCCTGTTTGTGTCAGACTGCAGCCTGGCCTAGATGTCTCACCTGGATTTCAGCGCTCAGTATTGGAGCACCCACAGCCTTCTGAATTCCTGTGGCCGTGGAGCAATGTTGAAGGAAGATGTGTACAGGTAGAGGGATGCAACTGATTATTTAGCCAAGAATAGTCATAATTTTCATATCACAAAGATCCAGGCTACACTCTTAAGTCTCTTTTTCATACTTCTTAATCATGTTACCCCCTTCCTTACTCATGTTGAGGCATCGCAGAACACATTCATTCACATTCACTGCATCACGGCTGTTTCCCTGCATGGATAAAAGGTTTTCCTAGAAGGGTATATTATACAGTCGTGGTCAAAAGTTTTGAGAATGACACAAGTATTGGTCTTCACAAAGTTCGCTGCTTCAGTGTTATGAGATATATTTGTCAGATGTTACTATGTTATACTGAAGTATAATTACAAGCATTGCATAAGTGTCAAAGGCTTTTATTGACAATTACATTAAGTTTATGCAAAGAGTCAGTATTTGCAGTGTTGACCCTTCTTTTTCAAGACCTCTGCAATCCACCCTGGCATCCTTATTTTAGCTCATTGGTCACCATAGCAGCACCCACCCGTAGTCTGCGCTCCAGCAGGTATATCTCACTGGTCATTCCCAAAGCCAATACCTCCTTTGGCCGCCATTCCTTCCAGTTCTCTGCTGCCAATGACTGGAACGAATTGCAAAAATCTCTGAAGCTGGAGACTCTTATATCCCTCACTAACTTTAAGCATCAGTTGTCAGAGCACCTTACCGATCACTGCACCTGTACACAGCCCTTCTGAAATTAGCCCACCCAACTACCTCATCCCTATATTGTTATTTATTTTGCTATTTTGCACCCCAGTATCTCTATTTGCACATAATCTCTTGCACATCTAGCATTCCAGTGTTAATACTAATTGTAATTATTTTGCACTATAGCCTATTTATTGCCTTACCTCCATAACTTGCTACATTTGCACACACTGTATATATATTTTCTGTTGTATTTTTGACTTTATGTTTTTTTTTGACCCCATATGTAACTCTGTGTTGTTGTTTTTATCGCACTGCTTTGCTTTATCTTGGCCAGGTCGCAGTTGTAAATGAGAACTTGTTCTCAACTGGCTTACCTGGTTAAATAAAGGTGAAAAAAAACAACAACAAAAAACTGTCAGTTAACTTCTGGCCCACATCCTGACTGATGGAGGCCCATTCTTGCATAATCAATGCTAGGAGTTTGTCAGAATTTGTGGGTTTTTGTTTGTCCACCCACCTCTTGAGGATCGACCACAAGTTCTCAATGGGATTAAGGTCTGGGGTGTTTCCTGGCCATGGATCCAAAATGTTGATGTTTTTCCTGGAGAGAAGTGGCTTCTTTGCTGTCCTTCTTGACACCAGGCCATCCTCCAAAAGTCTTTGCCTCACTGTGCGTGCAGATGCACTCACATCTGCCTGCTGCCATTCCTGAGCAAGCTCTGCACTGGTGGTGCCCCGATCCCGCAGCTGAATCAACTTTAGGAGACGGTCCTGGCGCTTGCTGGACTTTCTTGGGCGCCCTGACGCCTTCTTCACAACAATTGAACCTCTCTCCTTGGAAGTTCTTGATGATCCGATAAATGGTTGATTGAGGTGCAATCTTACTAGCAGCAATATCCTTGCCTGTGAAGCCATTTTTGTGCAAAGCAATGATGACGGCACGTGTTTCCTTGCAGGTAACCATGGTTAACAGAGGAAGAACAATGATTTCAAGCACCACCCTCCTTTTTAAAGCTTCCAGTCTGTTATTCTAACTCAATCAGCATGACAGAGTGATCTCCAGCCTTGTCCTCGTCAACACTCTCACCTGTGTTAACAAGAGAATCACTGACATGATGGCAGCTGGTCCTTTTGTGGCAGGGCTGAAATGCAGTGGAAATGTTTTTTGGGGATTAAGTTCATTTTCATTCTTTGCAATTAATTGCAATTCATCTGATCACTCTTCATGACTTTCTGGAGTATATGCAAATTGCCATCATCAACTGAGGCAGCAGACTTTGTGAAAATTAGTATTTGTCTTTCTCAACTTTTGACCACGTGAGGGGAAAAAAGTATTTGATCCCCTGCTGATTTTGTACGTTTGCCCACTGACAAAGAAATGATCAGTCTATAATTTTAATGGTAGGTTTATTTGAACAGTGAGAGACAGAATAACAAAACAAAAATCCAGAAAAACGCATGTCAAAAATGTTATAAATTCATTTGCATTTTAATGAGGGAAATAAGTATTTGACCCCCTCTCAATCAGAAAGATTTCTGGCTCCCAGGTGTCTTTTATACAAGTAACGAGCTGAGATTAGGAGCACACTCTTAAAGGGAGTGCTCCTAATCTCAGTTTGTTACCTGTATAAAAGACACCTGTCCACAGAAGCAATCAATCAATCAGATTCCAAACTCTCCACCATGGCCAAGACCAAAGAGCTCTCCAAGGATGTCAGGGACAAGATTGTAGACCTACACAAGGCTGGAATGGGCTACAAGACCATCGCCAAGCAGCTTGGTGAGAAGGTGACAACAGTTGGTGCGACTATTTGCAAATGGAAGAAACACAAAAGAACTGTCAATCTTCCTCGGCCTGGGGCTCCATGCAAGATCTCACCTCGTGGAGTTGCAATGATCATGAGAACGGTGAGGAATCAGCCCAGAACTACACGGGAGGATCTTGTCAATGATCTCAAGGCAGCTGGGACCATAGTCACCAAGAAAACAATTGGTAACACACTACGCTGTGAAAGACTGAAATCCTGCAGCGCCCGCAAGGTCCCCCTGCTCAAGAAAGCACATAAACATGCCCGTCTGAAGTTTGCCAATTAACATCTGAATGATTCAGAGGAGAACTGGGTGAAAGTGTTGTGGTCAGATGAGACCAAAATGGAGCTCTTTGGCATCAACTCAACTCGTCGTGTTTGGAGGAGGAGGAATGCTGCCTATGACCCCAAGAACACCATCCCCACCGTCAAACATGGAGGTGGAAAAATTATGCTTTGGGGGTGTTTTTCTGCTAAGGGGACAGGACAACTTCACCGCATCAAAGGGACGATGGACGGGGCCATGTACCGTCAAATCTTGGGTGAGAACCTCCTTCCCTCAGCCAGGGCATTGAAAATGGGTCGTGGATGGGTATTCCAGCATGACAATGACCCAAAACACACAGCCAAGGCAACAATGGAGTGGCTCAAGAAGAAGCACATTAAGGTCCTGGAGTGGCCTAGCCAGTCTCCAGACCTTAATCCCATAGAAAATCTGTGGAGGGAGCTGAAGGTTCGAGTTGCCAAACGTCAGCCTCGAAACCTTAATGACTTGGAGAAGATCTGCAAAGAGGAGTGGGACAAAATCCCTCCTGAGATGTGTGCAAATCTGGTGGCCAACTACAAGAAACGTCTGACCTCAGTGATTGCCAACAAGGGTTTTGCCACCAAGTACTAAGTAATGTTTTGCAGAGGGGTCAAATAATTATTTCCCTCATTAAAATGCACATCAATTTATAAAATTTTTGTCATGCGTTTTTCTGGATTTTTGTTGTTGTTATTCTGTCTCTCACTGTTCAAATAAACCTACCATTAAAATTATACTGATCATTTCTTTGTCAGTGGGCAAACGTACAAAATCAGCAGGGGATCAAATACTTTTTTCCCCTCACTGTATATCGTAATGGATGTCGGTTGAACACAAATACATCCAGTTTAGTTTGGCATCAATATATTTAATGTAGCCTACGATTGTGTGTGTGTAATGTGTTCGTATGCGATCACATGGAGCCAAGCTGAACTTGGAGAAATGGGTCCGTAGTGAGTTTGAGGGAACGTCATTTGCAAGAAGCTGTGTCAAGAGTACAGTAAAGAAAGTAGTCTTAAAAAAGTTGCATAGTCTATCAAATAGGAAAATAAAGAAGAATAGAAGCTACATTAAGTAGATAGGTTTTTAAGGTAATATGTTACACCTTATGATATGGTAGTAATAATGTGTTGTGATGTACTGGGGGATTTTCTGCACTGCTGTACATTTCCATCTTCTAGTGCAGTTCTATTTCTTTCTTTCGGTCCTAGGCGTGATGTGGATGAAGTAGACAGTATTGCGTGGGAACTGGTGAGAAGTTGTTTTTTCTCACCACCTCAGCTATTAGTTCTTAGAGGGAGATGAGGTTCTCTCAGGACTCACCGTCACATAAGACTTAGAGCAATTTATTTTTCTGGGTTCACGTCAAATCTGTTTCAGCGGGGGTTGGTGTTGGGCAACCTTCCAACTTCACAACCAACCACAACCGTGTATTACCTGTGAAAGGCAATTCACTACTTTTTGAAGTTTGTCAAGCCATATCATGGCAAAACCGCAGACTTTACATTTTCTTTTTTTTTATCTTACTCCAAAATGTCCCAACAGAAGTCAATTTACATTACACAAAGCCTGAATGTATTCTGTAATAAGTCATAGGGGCTGAAATGCTAGCAACATGAACACTTGAAGACCTCTGCTTAATCTCATTCTGTTGGAACCATTATACTTTTCATAATGTAGAAATAGCCTATCTCAATCTCCCTGAACACAGGCTGCCAATTCATACCCTATCGTATCATATTCATACTTTATAAATCACACTATTCAGACAAAAATGGCAGTGAGGAAGGTAGAGAAATATGGTAAAGTGACTAATATTTCCCATTTAGCTTTAATTCAGTAAATCAATGAGGATTGATCCCTTCTTAACTTTTGTATTGCTTGTATCTGTTCCCAGTCTCCTCCTGGCCTAGAAAGAACAAGTAAATAATCTGTTTTGCTGATTGCTCATTGCATTCTGTTTTGATCAGAGTTTTGAGTTTGAACCCTTGTATTGGTTACTGTCTCATTCTCTCCCCTTTGCCCACACTGCTCCCTGGCTCCAGGCCTCCTTTCCTCTCGCTGCCCCACTCAGCTCAGCTCACCAGCTCTGTGTGAATAGAGTCAATGTACAACTGAATGTCAACATGACCGGCTACAGTTAAGAGCTAACTATTGGCCTGTCTGTTCTTCCTCCCCTTTTTGTTCTGCAGAGGAGTGGCAAACCCTGCGCCAGGCCGGCAGGAGGAGGACCATGGCCCTGAGCAATGCCAATGGTGACCTCCTGCTCCTCAGCAATGGCAGCCTGCCACCCAGCGTCACTACGATGGCCACTGCCACCAGCGGCCCAGAGGCCAGTGCGAGCCTCAGCAGCACGGGAAGAGGGGACGTCAGCGTTGTTTCCACACCCAGAACACAGCAGAGGCAGAGGCACCAACCAAGGCCAACACCACCGCACAAGGAGCCCCAGCAGAGATCCAGAGTGAGTCAGAATGGAGGCAACATCAAGCAGAACGGTTCCCTAAGGGCCCCTTCCTCTTCCTCCTCCTCCTCCTCCTCACACCTCACAGACTCTCAAAGGTTGTCCAAGCTCCTGCCCTCCACCCTCTCCACAACCTCTTCCCCCTCTCCTCCTCCACTGTCTCCACCTCCCCCGTGCTGCCACCGCTGCCCATTCCACCCCCCCCTGTGCTGCCATGGCAACCAGCAGGAGTGCCACATCTTCCAGACCCCTGCCCTGCCCCTTCACCCGGGCTCCTGCTGCCTGCAGGCCTCTCCTCCATCCCTCTGTTTACACCATGGCTGGCAGGAGCACCTCCAGAACCAGCCCAATGTGGCTGGCCTCAGGTACGTGTGTGATGACTGTGTGTTTGTGTGTATGCGCCTGTTCATGCTTCTCTTTGCCACGGGGTGGCCTCAGGCATATCTCTATTACCCTGCCTCTCCAACAGAAGCCCTTTCATTGCGTTTCCCTGCTGAATGGGTGATGACTGAATGCTTCCTAACATATCACAGTATTTAGGGATAATGTTAGGGGTGCTATGTACTACCATTATGTACATGGCTGTTTAAGAATATGTACATGCATGTAACTGTAGCCTTGACTCTTTCCCCAGTTATGCCTCAGAGGAATGCGTTTTGAGTCAACTGTTTATGTAGACCAGGTTTTAAGTTCTGACCCTGTATTGAGAAATCGATACATAGTGTGATTCTTTTCTCCTAACACATATCTAAATTCAGCTCTATAATCTTTCTGCCTGCCTGTTGACCCATTCCTGATTGTTCTGCTGTGTGGAGGTCAAGGTGATTTCCTAGGGAGATAACCTGTGGTCCCAGGGGTGCCAACCCAGCAGATGCAGGGAGGAGGAGGGGTCAGCCAGCCAGACACCCAGGGACCACAATACCAGCCCCAGAGCCACCCCGTTTGCCCTCCCTGCACCCCCCAACCCCAATGAAAGAGAGCTTTGAGAGCCCCAGGGGCTGCAGGGCCGCTGTCCCTCCTCAGGCCCCAGCCCGTCCCGTCAAACCACAGGGACTGTCCCCCTGGCCTCTCCTGAGCCTCCCCTCGCTCATCGGCACTGAGGCTCTTCTAGGACAGGTGCTGATGGTTTCATGGTCTGGCTATCCTCTTTCCCAGGCAAACACAATACAGACAGTACCAACACACAGCTCAGCCAGACTAGATCATCTCTGAAAGTATGTCTGGCCGGGGTCAGAGGTTTCCTTCGTGCGGCATCTCCCTGTTGTCATGACTCAAATAACTTTGCGTAATTTAACCCCTGTAACTGCCATTTCCTGCAATCTAGAACAAAAAAATACCCATTAGGGTGTGGTGCCTGGCCTTAAATTATAACAAATAAAGTAAAACAAAAAAATATATATATATATATGTACACATGCATACACAGCGCTGCAAGAAAATCTAAAAACCTTTTTTTTCTTTGTCATTATGGGGTATTGTGTGTAGATTGATTAGGGGGGAAAAAACTATTTAATCAATTTGAGATAAAGGCTGTAACGTAACAAGATGTGGAAAAAGTAAAGGGGTCTGAATACTTTCCGAATGCACTGTACGTACGTACGTACATACATACATAGATACAAACAAAAGTATGTGGACACCCCTTCAAATGAGTGTGTTCGGCTATTTCAGCCACACCCGTTGCTGACAGGTGTATAAAATCGAGCACACAGCCTGCAAGCTTCATAGACAAACATTGGCAGTAGAATGGCCTTACTGAACAGCTCAGTGACTTTCAACGTGGCACCGTCATAGGATGCCACCTTTCCAACAAGTCAGTTTGTTTAATTTCTGCCTTGCTAGAGCTGCCCGGTCAACTGTAAGTGCTGTTATTGTGAAGTGGAAACGTCTACGCGCAACAAGGGCTCAGCCGCAAAGTGGTAGGCCACACAAGCTCACAGAACGGGACCGCCGTGTGAAGAAGCGCGTAGTGCGTAAAAATCGTCTGTCCTCACTACCAAGTTCCAAACTGCCTCTGGAAGCAACGTCAGCACAATAACTGTTCGTCGGGAGCTTAATGAAATAGGTTTCCATGGCCGAGCAGCCACACACAAGCCTAAGATCATCATGCGCAATGCCAAGCGTTGGCTGTAGTGGTGTAAAGCTCGCCGCCATTGGACTCCAGAGCAGTGGAAACGCATTCTCTGGAGTGATGAATCACGTTTCACCATCTGACAGTCCGACGGACCAACCTGGGTTTGGCAGATGCCAGGAGAACTCTATCTGCCCAAATGTTTAGTGCCAACTGTAAAGTTTGGTGGAAGAGTAATAATGGTCTGGGGCTGTTTTTCATGGTTCGGACTACAGTGTACAATGACATTCTAGACGATTCCATTTAATGCTTTCCTTAGTCATTTACGTACTTTGTGTAGTTCTATATTTATCTCCAACTCCACAGCATACAAAATAAAAGATAAATATTGCAGATGTCATTATTTACTCACGTCAGCCCTTCTTTAGAATTCATTCTAGACGATTCTGTGCTTCCAACTTTGTGGAAACAGTTTGGGGAAGGCCCTTTCCTGTTTCAGCATGACAATGCCCCCGTGCACAAAGCGAGGTCCATACAGAAATGGTTTGTCGAGATCGGTGTGGAAGAACTTGACTGGCCTGCACATAGCCTGACCTCAACCCCATCGAACACCTTTGGGATGAATTGGAATGCCGACTGCGAGCTAGGCCTAATCGTCCAACATCCGTGCTCGACCTCACTAATGCTCTTATGGCAGAATAGAAGTTCCAACAGCAATGTTCCAACATCTAGTGGAAAGCCTTCCCAGAAAAGTGGAGACTGTTATAGCAGCAAAGGTGGACCAACTCCATATTAATGGCCATGAATTTGGAATTAGATGTTCGACTAGCAGGTATCCACATACTTTTGGTAATCTATCTATCGATCGATTGAACTGGAAGCATAGAAATGACGCATATAGAACAGATCTACCGCTTCTTAGACTTGCTTTCAATGAGAATGACAGATCTATAACTCACATTTCTATGTGAATTTGGTATGGTCGCCCAAAAAAGTTACAAATTGCAGCTTTAATTGTACATAGTGGCGCAGCCAGTCCACAAGGTGGTGCAGAGCCACTCTTACATTCTTAGGGGAGAACCTTGTCACATTTGTTGGCAAATATTATTTTAAGCGAGAAGCATTTAGCAAGTCGTTTTCCCCACCTTCCTGCAAACCACAGACTGAACTATATTTCATACTAGAACCATTTAATGCTTTCCTTAATCATTTACGTACTTTGTGTAGTTCTATATTTATCTCCACAGCATACAAAATAAAAGGTAAATATTGCAGATGTCATTATTTACTCATGTCAGCTCTTATTTATGGTAGCAAGTAGTTGCAGAGAGGTTAGTTTGTGTAAGACTATATTTTTGCTTACATCTTTTCGCATGGAAATTTCCTACCGAATTGAGTTAGATCCCTGTAACTTAATTAAAGAGAGTTGCTCTGTGGCTGTGAGAGATTAGGTATATACTCGTATCGGGTGCCGGGGTGCCCACAGCAAACTCCATCCACGCACATTATGCAGTTGGGTGGGCAAGGTGTGTCAAAGGATATCATTGCAGCCATTTGGATGCATTCACTGGCATCTGTGGCTTTCATTTATTTATTTATTTTTTAATGTCTGAATAAAGAGCTGATGTTCCTCAGCCACTGTATTTAATAAACAGGTCCCTCTTGTTCTGTGATGACAGGTTTGAATTACAGGCTGACGTTGAGTTGCTCTCAGTTCCGATCCCCTGTACAGTGGTATTGTGTCTCCAGAGAGATTGGAGATAGAAGGATAAGCCTGGCTGTCTGGTACACAGTCTCCAAGTCCCTGGCTGGCCCCAGACGTTCAGGGCTTTGAGCCTCTCCTTTTACCTACGTGTTGGAGCACAGTGCGCCAAAGAATCCCTCCTCGCATGGAGGGAGAGGCTTTTTAATGCCTCTAATTTGAGGGTACGCCGTCAGACAAGATTGTGTCAAATATCAATTTGATCTCAAAGGCTGTGATCCGTGAGATTAGGCAGGGGATTACGTGTATGATTACAGCACTTGGCCGTTACGCCCTGCTTTATAGAGACCCCCTCTTCCCCCTCCCGATAAGGTTGCACTGGAGTTCCTTCCTCAGGCATTTCAGGCCTTTGTGTGTGTCCAAGAACTTAACATTTAGGAACTACAGTATATAACTCCTGTTGAGATACATACAAAGTATTAATCCACCCATTGTAAGATTATAGTCTCTCTGTGTGTGTGTGTGTGTGTTTTACTCTGAGAAGGAAATGGACTTATCCTTGAATGTAATGACCAACATCCACTATAATGGAAAAGGCCAGCTCAGCAGATCTATTGAGTAGAGGAAGGATCTATCTGTCTGGGTCTGTGAAATCCATTAAGATTGTCAGTGTTTGAATGGTAGGATTATCCTTCATGGTGACTTAGTATTTTTATGATTTGAGGATCAGGGGGAAACAGTCAGAGCAGAGGATGAGTCTGAGTCTGTGAACTTGAAGTCAGTCAGTCAGTCAGGCGTTTGACTGCAGTTAGCCTCATCTCAATAGGTTTTCAGGCGTTGGTTTCTTCCAAGCCTGTAATTGTCTTGATAGAACACTCTCAAGGCACCTTTTTTAGCTCCTGCTGCACTCCCAGAGAGAGAGCGAGAGAGCTGCATCTACCTGTGCTGCCGAGACTGGCCTGACCTTCCAAGGCTGAACAATCCCCAAAGAGCCCGCTGACACTGAACTATCCAGGATCATGTCATGATTGTAACCTCTCCCTTCACACTCCACTCACCCAGGGAGGAGTTTTGCCCATGCGTTGCTTCCTGCTACATTCCTGTTATTGTAGCGGCCACAAGTTTGGATTGGTTTCATGCTTTCTCAGATAGCAGGTATATTTTTATAATCTCATGCGTGTTTGATTTTATACCAAGTACCATTTTTTGACTGGAGGCAGGTGGTTTCCATGGTGTGCAGGAAAACGTATAAAAACATGACACCTCATTCGGCCGGAATGTTTCATCATATTGGATGAATTTAAGAATTCCTATCAGTTGAATACGCGATTATGACTAGGGGCCGTATACGGAAACATATGCACAAAAGCCTTAATATGAATGCATAGACCCTCTCGTTTCTGAGAACTCCCTTAGGTTTCCCTTAAATGTTTTATATTTTATCACGCCTCAGATATCTTTCCCCCAGTGAGAGATCTCTTTTGGAGACATTAACTAATATACCAAGCTGTCTGACAGCTGCAAGCCCAGACTGGCCAGGCGGCCTGAAAATGATCTTTGTGCTATGGATTTCAGGGTGTCAGTTTGACAAGGCTTTGCACATTATCAAGAATAACAACTGTTTGCTATGCCTGCTGCGGTCTGAGGGGGCCTGGAGTCCTGGACCTCGATGTGAACCCTTGTGAATTAGCGGCAGGGCTCTTCACGCTACCGTTTTATCCATTTGGCCCATTAACCACTATACAGAGACATCCATCACGCCCAGCCTCAGCCCTGACTGATGAAGAAACACCCTGGTGTCTCTGGGGAGATCAGGGGAAAGGAGAGATGAGTACCTCCTGCCCTAGAAAGACACAAAATATGAGGGAAGGAGGGAGGGAACCACCCAGTTTGCTTCCAGAGCCTTCTGTTGGCTTCTTAGAACAGGTCTGCATCTATGTGGAGTGATTTAAGCACAGGCAGTAGCCTAGTACACCAGAGCACACCCTCCATCCAGTACAGCTGACTCCCGTACCTGCACGGATGGATAATAACAGAGGGGTGAGCTCCCAGTGCCCCTGCTCCAGACCGCGCTCCAGTCCATGCTCTATACTGTATGGCCCCTGAGCATGAGACAAAGCAAAGCCCATAAAGGTACCCACCCAAGCTCAAACAGCCATACTATCCTATAAACCATGATCAAAGCTGGATCTGAACAGCACTCTGTCATAACTTCAAATTAGCTTGCTCTCTTTTTTCTTTCTTCTTCTGGGGAGCAGTTAGTGAGGCTTCACACTTACACTCTGCTCCTTGGGGGATTAGGCCTAATGGAAGATTTGATGAGATGTGTAATGCTTTATAAATAGTTACTAGCATGTAATATGATCCCTTATAATGCCCTTTTAACAGCCTGTCCAAATGGTATATAAGTTGAAGGCACAATCGCTCAATCATCTACGTACAACATTGCATGGTATATTTAGTTTATAATGGACCTTCATCTAGATGGTTCCAATAGGTACACTGTGCTACAGTGACTCCCCTATATTTGTTCTCATAGTAGTTCAAAACCAGTCTTGAGAATACACTGTATTATTCTTAATGGATTTCAATTAATATTCACACATTTACATAACAATGCATGCAGCTTGGTGTACTAACGTCATTCTGATATACTGTAGATGTGAGGGTTCTTATGAATCACTTAGTTTCTCCAGCCTCTACGCACTTGGTGAACTTAGCTAATGGTTGGAATTTTCCAGCTCGGCCGCCCCCCCCCCATCCTCACACTCACTCTCTCAGCTCAGGGAGGACAGGTCAGACTTCATTACTGGCCTCTAACTGACGCTAGCCCCAACAGCCGCTGGCCCTGGTCTGCTACTCACCAGACAGCTGTGTCACCAGACACCTCCAAGATGTTACAGCGCCGTCTTGCCAAACCCTCTTTGTCAAGAGCTGCGGTTAGAGCTGGAGAGCCTTCAGACACTGTGGCCCTAGATGGGCATTGAACATAGATATAATAGTATAAAGAGGAGGTGGGAGGGATGAAAATGTATCTCTTTACTCCAAAGATACCCTGATATCTCTGTGAGATCAGTCCCAGGACAACAAACAGGGGCATGCTGGATCAAAGAGACCCAGGCAGGAGCTAGAGGCACTGCTGTGCTTGACACTGGATATTGTAGGTAAACAAAGAGGAATATGTGATGCTGGGCTTTTTACATGAGTTTACCTTTCTGTCTAGACATGTATGCACCTTATCACATAAGTCTTAATGGAGGGCGTACCTTGAAATTGGGCCACATTATGAGGGGTAGGTTTACTCTCAAAATGGCCTCGACTACAGGCAGGGAACTCTAGCCTGGTTACCATTATGTTTAACTGCTCTAGCCAGCATGACAACTGCAACAGAGTTGGCTAAAGCAGCAACAGTGTGTCAACTAGGGGTGGGCAGCTCATGTCAATCATGCGAAACTTCCAGATCTCCTTACCAGGCAGCTTCCAGGACTTAATAAGTTGTTGGACATCTTCATAAAGGCACTGGGAGAGGAGTTGATGGGTCAGCACAGCTGCTTGCCGTTGGTTCCGCTCCTTGACTTTGTGCAGTAGAGGAATCCTGGTCATGTAAGCAGCAAATGGTAACACAGCCTCCCTTCTTGCAGAAGCCCGGTCCTCAAGGTCTGAATGCGGATGTTGGATGTGATGTGTTGGGGCTGGTTTGGGCTGGCAGCTGAAAGCCATTGGTTCCACTGCTGGAGGTCTCATGGAGCTTCTTGTACTGAATGTGTTCAGCAATAGAGACTTTGACCTGTTGTTCTGCTACAGGAATAGGCCAACATGCAACACACTCATCTAGTACTGCCTCCGTTAAATCTGTGTCAAGACTGACATGAAGTCCATCATCATGACTATGAAATTAAAAGTTTTGGTATTGTTGGTATATTGTAGGAATTATTGCTAAAACCGGTTAAACTGCTCATCATGGATCTAGCCTATTGAGCAAATAACTTATGAACACCAAAAGCGACTATGTTAATAATTCATGACACATTGACATACTTATTGGCATAATGACTTATCGGTATCGTTAATTCGCCCTGCTCGGCCTAGCTGACAAGGTCTGTTGGTTAGCTCAGTGCAGGGTTGGTGATGGCATGTGCAATACCCATACATTCCTTGGGGTTGGTTCTGAAGCCCCTGGACTCAGGGGGTTAAGCTGGTTGCTATAAAGGGAGCGAGGTCACAGGATAATAAAGACATCTCTTGGACAGCTTGTAACTATTGGCTACAGTGTTGAAATCTGGCCTGTAAGCCTGGAATTTGTATACGCCCATATTTCAATCCCAAGAATGTGGAGATGGCAGGTGTGACCTCCAGACCGGATGCACTGGTGGATGTAGCTGTCCATGTCCCTTCTACACACACACAAACAAAGAAACTGCGCGTAGACTCATTATACAGCAATAATCTCTTATTCAGACTCACATTTTCTCATATACACTTGCATCCAGAGGCCTTGTTCTCTCCCCAAAATAACTATCAGAGACCTGTGCTGTGTAGATAGCTTGTAAATACAGTTTTACGAGCTTGTAAGAAGTAATACTGTACCTCATAAATCTATTTAAGGTATACCGTGGATGTTGATGAGCCCTGACTTTGGTGGCTACTGCCTAATGATCAATACTTTTTTAAACTCAACATTTCACTACAGTATGTTATGGCTATGATATCGTGCTGATATTTGGATTTCACCCTCAAGCCACTCATACAATTCCATAACTTGAACGAGACTAATTGTGTGCAGTGTTCCAGTGAGTTTTAATCACAGGAGCAAATAATTGAGAGTTGACAGTAATTGGTCTGACTTGAGCACTTCATGCAGCCCCTTATTACAGAAATATATGCCGTGTCTGTTAGCAGTTTTCCCCCCTCAGCTCTAGCAGTTTTCCCCCCTCAGCTCTGTGACCCCTGACCCCTCTCTCTCCTCCCTTCACGTCAACATGGCCATTGCGGCCTGACCCGGCTGCTGCTCCCAAGTTACTTTATTAATTAACCCAGTGATCCATAAACATTCCCCTTTCGGGTAAATAGAATAACATTTAGGAAGGGTAGCTGTTGTAAGTTTGTGGAAGAATTGTGGGGAGTTTGTTTGAAGGGGACTGGGATCAGAGGGGAGGAAACCTGACTCTGTGGGTTGTCATCCTGCTGGATTTAGAGCCTGTGATCATCAGTCAACAGATTTCTCCTCCCCACCCCAGCACCTCCTCCCTTCTCCTTTAGCGGGTGTTATTTCAAGGAGTTAGTCTGCGTTTCTTCACATTACTACTTCCATTGACAGATTGGAAGAAAGAATTGAGACACAAATGCCAACTTTTTTTAAGAGAAAAATATTTTAAAGTTTGCTTCATGCTAAGAATATGCTGAAATACTATCGGAGGATTCTGACGTCTGTCGTAAATCCAAAGTATAGGGCTACCTCTGTTTTAGACATCTTCTTATTCGTCTGAAATGTGGTCATGGTTCGGAAAGTTGCAAATAGATCCAGAACAGATCTCGCAAATAAATAGGCAGCAGTGCTTTTTTTGATGGCTCCACGAGTAAAGATGTTTTATAAATCCAGTCCAACAATTTCCAATAACTCTCCTTCATTCTGGGCCATATCTCCGTCCCGAATTCCGCCGTTCAAAGCCCGTACATGGAAACTATTGGACAGCATAGAATAGCAATAAATTAGGTAGGGGGAATGTGTTTTTCACTAGGCATTGTTAGTATCAGGCTCTCACATTTTAAAACGTGAATAACTGGCTAGTTGAATGCAAAAAAATTGCAAAGAGCTTCACTCCAAGTTGGTAGGGTTGATGGGACTCACCTTGTGTCTACAATATGCAGATTGTTCAAAGCCTATGCCATACAACATCTGGTTGTCATATTAACATGTCCAGCTAACTTTAAAGGGGATTTACTGCTTCCCCAGAAGTTACCCTGTGGTGAAAAATTCCTGCCAATACCTTTTGTTCCTCTGTGCCTCACGGTGCCATGGCAACCACTAATTATAGCATTCCATGGATTCCCTTTTAAAGGGGAGAAGGAGGAAAAATACAACCACCTCTTGGCACCTTGGCCATATTGCTCCAATCACGCTGAAATATCCTGTGTGTGTGCACTGTGATTGGCTAATGCAGAGAATCGTCTGAGCTCACTTCCCTGTTTGGAATACTGATTTCCTTGTTTACGTTTCTTGTGTAATCTTACCTAGTCCCTGATGTGGGCTGTGAAGCTTGTGCCAAATTGTGACCTTGGTAGTGCAATACTCATGCAGGTTGCAGTGATTAGAATGAGGATGAACATGTCAAGGTTGCAGTATAAAGCAATGACGTATATCGTCCCTAGGACATAATGTTAGGACAGTCTGTCCACAGTTCTACAGATTTCATAGCCACCGGCCTGTGTGTATGTGATCATGTGAGTCTGTTACTGTCATTCGCTGTCAGTTTGACCATTCAGAGTATACACTGAGTGTACAAAACATTAGGAACACCTCCCTAATATTGAGTGTCACTCCCTTTTGCCCTCAGAACAGCCTCAATTCGTCGGTGCATGGACTCTACAAGGTGTCGAAGGTGTTCCACAGTGATGCTGGCCCATGTTGAATCCAATGCTTCCCACAGTTGTGTCTAGTTGACTGGGAAACTGTTGAGTGTGAAAAACCCAGCAGCGTTGCAGTTCTTGACACTACTACCATACCTCGTTCAAAGGCACTTAAATTTTTTGTCTTGCCCATTCACCCTCTGAATGGCACACATACACAATCCATGACTAAATTGTCTCAAGGCTTAAAAATCCTTCTTAAACCTGTCTCCTCCCCTTCAGCTACACTGATTTTGTCACGGAATCAGCCGAGGCTGCTCCTCCTCCTTGCTCGGGCAGGCTTTGGCGTTCGTCGTCCCCGTAGTACTAGCTGCTACCGATCTATGTTTCTGTGTTTGACTTGTTTTGTCTTGATTGTGTACACCTGTTTCCTATTATGTTGTATTGTATTCCCTATATAACCCTCTGTCGTTCATTGTGTGTTGTGTGTGATTGTTCTCGTCATTTTCGGCAGTTGCTATTGTGCGGGTATTCTCCTCCCTGTTTGGAGGTTGTTTTGTACTCTGGTTACTTTGTTAGTAAAAGTACGTTTCCAGTAGCTCGGTGTCCTGCGTTTGACTTCGCCTACCGCATTCACGTCGCACTTTGACAGATTTTAAGTGGATTTAACAATTGACATCAATACGGTATCATAGCTTTCACCTGGATTCACCTGGTCATGTTCCTAATGTTTTGTACACTCAGTGTATATGGCATGTGAAGACATCTCAACCTAGGGCTGGGCGGTTGACTGCATTTTACGATATACCAGTATTGATGCACAGACCGGTTTGGGTTTTTACTTTACCTTCTATAACGGTATTTGAATGTTTGGTTTGTTAAAATGTGATACGCTGTTTGTAACGTCAATTTTTATAGTTTACTTCACTACTTCAGTCCTCTCTCTCAGCTCTCTCTCCATGGCGCTTTCCACACACACCTAGCCCCGCCCCGTCACTTGTCTTGTCTTAGCAAGTTGGGGCTAAATCTTGCTAGCCACTAATTGTTAGCCACTAATGCTAATCGCTAGCTAATAAATGTACTGAGTCAGAGCAAACGTAATTAGCTATACAGCCTAAATGAGCATGTTGTTTGTGCAACAGCATCTTCTAAATCAAAGTGGAATACGCAAAGTAAGAACATGTTAGCTACATGAAGTAGCTAAGAGAACATTAAATGTAGCCAAAGATTATAGGGTCTCCTAGGAAACACTTTGCTTCCTACCGTGTCACAATAACTCCTCCCTGGCTGTCACGCCATGACATAGAGTTCGCTAGTTGGTTTGGTCAGGGTGTGAGTATCTATGTAATGTGTATATCTATGTGTAGATCTAGTATGTTTAGATCTATGTTGGCCGGGTGTGGTTCCCAATCAGAGGCAGCTGTCGATCGTTGTCTCTGATTGGGGATCATACTTAGGTAGCCATTTTGCCTATCTATGTTGTGGGATCTTAACTCTTGTTTGGCTTGTTTGTGTGTAGCCATTGTGAGCTTCACGTTACGTTACGTTGCTTTGTCGTGTGTTAACTTAGTGAATAAACATGTATGCATTCCACGCTGCACCTTGGTCCAATCCTGTACTCAACGAACGTGACACTGGCATTTTCATTAATTGTCATGTCAAACAACACTGTATTCAAAGTGCCCACTATTGTACAGTGCCTTCGGAAAGTATTTAGACCCCTTGACTTTTTCCACATTATGTTACGTTACAGCCTTATTCTAAAATTGATTAAATTGTTTTTTCCCCACGTATCAATCTACACACAATACCCCATAATTTCAAAGCAAAAACAGATTTGTATACATTTTTGCTAATGTATCATTTTAAAAACCCGGAAATATCACATTTTACATAAGTATTCAGACACTTTACTCAGTACTTTCTTGAAGCACCTTTGGCAGCGACTAAAGCTTTGAGTCTTCTTGGGTATAACGCTACAAGCTTGGCACACCTGTATTTGGGGAGTTTCTCCCATTCTTCTCTGCAGATCCTCTCAAGCTCTGTCAGGTTAGATGGGGAGCGTTGCTGCACAGCTATTTTCAGGTCTCTCCAGAGATGTTCGATCGGGTCCAAGTCCAGGCTCTGGCTGGGCAATTCAAGGACATTCTGAGACTTGTCCCGAAGCCACTCCTGCGTTGTCTTGGCTGTGTGCTTAGGGTCGTTGTCCTGTTGTAAGGTGAACCTTCGCGCCAGTCTGAGGTCCTGAGCGATCTGGAGCAGGTTTTCATCAAGGTTCTCTCTGTACTTTGCTCCATTCATCTTTCCCTCGATCCTGACCGTCCCTGCCGCTGAAAAACATCCCCACAGCATGATGCTGCCACCACCATGCTTCACCGTAGGGATGGTGCCAGGTTTCCTCCAGACGTGACGCTTGGCATTCAGGCCAAAGAGTTCAATCTTGATTTCATCAGACCAGAGAATCTTGTTTCTCATGGTCTGAGAGTCTTTAGGTGCCTTTTGGCAAACTGTCATGTGCCTTTTTACTGAGGAGTAGCTTCCGTCTACCATAAAGGCCTGATTGGTGGGTTGCTGCAGAGTTGGTTGTCCTTCTGGAAAGTTCTCCCATCTCCACAGAAGAACTCTAGAGCTCTGTCAGAGTGACCATCGGGTTCTTGGTCACCTCCCTGACCAAGGCCCTTCTCCCCCGATTTGTTCAGTTTGGCTGGGCGGCCAGCTCTACGAAGTGTCTTGGTGGTTCCAAACTTCTTCCATTTAAGAATGATTGAGGCCACTGTGTTCTTGGGGACCTTCAATGCTGCAGAAATGTTTTGGTACCCTTCCCCAGATCTGTGCCTCGACACAATCCTGTCTCGGAGCTCAACGGACAATTCCTTCGACCTCATGGCTTGGTTTTTGATATGACATGCACTGTCAACTCTGGGACCTTTTTATAGACAGTTGTGTGCCTTTCTAAATCATGTCCAATCAATTGAAGTTACCACAGGTGTACTCCAATTAAGTTGTAGATACATCTCAAGGATGATCAATGGAAACAGGATACACCTGAGCTCAATTTTTAGTCTCATAGCAAAGGGTCTGAATACTTATGTAAATAAGGTATTTCTGTTTTATATCTTTAATACATTTGGAGAAAAAAAATTTAACCAGTTTTCGCTTTGTCATTATGGGGTATTGTGTGTAGATTGCTGAGGATATATATATATTTCTAATCCATTTTAGAATAAGGCTGTAATGTAACAAAATGGAAAAAGTCAAGGTGTTAGAATACAGTGCCTTCGGAAAGTAGTCAAACTATAGAATTAGAATAATCCGTTTATTTCCATGATTCCAAAAGTTCACCCAAGTGTTTTGCTCTGAATCGCAAGTCAAATCGCATTTGCAAAATTTGGTTAAAAATAAGGCCTAGTATCAAGGCTCAGGATAAGACCCAGATGCAGACAGTTTGAAATAGCAAAATGTTTATTTACAAAAACGGGGCAGGCAAATGACAGGTCAAGGGCAGGCAGAGGTCAGTAATCCAGAGCAGAGTCTGAAAGGTACAGAAACGGCAAACAGGCTCAGGGTCAGGGCAGGCAGAATGGTCAAATCCGGGATAAACAGGGACTAGAGCAAATAAAACGCGGGTAAGCTTGATGAGACAAGACGAACTGGCAACAGACAAACAGAAAACACTGGTATACAGTGCCTTGCAAAAGTATTCATTCCCCTTGGCATTTTTCCTATTTTGTTGCATTACAACCTGTAATTTAAATGGATTTTTGTTTGGATTTCGTGTAATGGACATACACAAAATTGTCCAAATTGGTGAAGTGAAATGAAAAAATTTACTTGTTGAAAATAATTCTAAACAATAAATAACGGAAAAGTAGTGCATGCATATATATTCACCCCCTTTGCTATGAAGCCCCTAAATAAGATCTGGTGCAACCAATTACCTTCAGAAGTCACATAATTAGTTAAATAAAGTCCACCTGTGTGCAATGTAAGTGTCAAATGATCTGTCACATGATCTCAGTGTGTATATATACACCTGTTCTGAAAGGCCCCAGTCTGCAACACCACTAAGCAAGGGGCACCACCAAGCAAGTGGCACCATGAAGACCAAGGAGCTCTCCAAACAGGTCAGGGACAAAGTTGTGGAGAAGTACAGATCAGGTTTGGGTTATAAAAAAATATCAGAAACTTTGAACATCCCACGGAGCACCATTTTAAATCCATTATTAAAAAATGGAAAGAATATGGCACCACAACAAACCTGCCAAGAGAGGGCCGCCCTCCAAAACTCAAGGACCAGGCAAGGAGGGCATTAATCAGAGAGGCAACAGAGAAACCAAAGATAACCCTGAAGGAGATGCAAAGCTCCACAGTATCTGTCCATAGGACCACTTTAAGCCGTACACTCCACAGAGCTGGGCTTTACGGAAGAGTGGCCAGAAAAAAGCAATTTGCCTAAAGAAAAAAATAGGCAAACACGTTTGGTATTCGCCAAAAGGCATGTGGGAGACTCCCCATATGGAAGAAGGTACTCTGGTCAGATGAGACTAAAATTGAGCTTTTTGGCCATCAAGGAAAACGCTATGTCTGGCGCAATCTCAACACCTCTCATCACCCCGAGAACACCATCCCCACAGTGAAGCATGGTGGTGGCAGCATCATGCTGTGGGGATGTTTTTCATCGGCAGGGACTGGGAAACTGGTCAGAATTGAAGGAATGATGGATGGCGCTAAATACAGGGAAATTCTTGAGGGAAACCTGTTTCAGTCTTCCAGAGATTTGAGACTGGGACGGAGGTTCACCTTCCAGCAGGACAATGACCCTGAGCATACTGCTAAAGCAACACTCAAGTGGTTTAAGGGGAAACTGTTAAATGTCTTGGAATGGCCTAGTCAAAGCCCAGACCTCAATCCAATTGAGAATCTGTGATATGACTTAAAGATTGCGGTACACCAGCGGAACCCAACATCCAACTTGAAGGAGCTGGAGCAGTTTTGCCTTGAAGAATGATCAAATATCCCAGTGGCTAGATGTGCCAAGCTTATAGAGACATACCCCAAGAGACTTGCAGCTGTAATTGCTGCAAAAGGTGGCTCTACAAAGTATTGACTTTGGGGGGGTGAATAGTTATGCACGCTCAAGTTTTCTTGTTTGTTTCACAAAAATGTTTTGCATCTTCAAAGTGGTAGGCATGTTGTGTAAATCAAGTGATACAAACCCCCAAAAATCAATTTTAATTCCAGGTTGTAAGGCAACAAAATAGGAAAAATGCCAAGAGGTGTGAATACTTTCGCAAGCCACTGTAAATACACAAGGGATAACGGGGACAAATGGGAGACACCTGGTGGGGGGTGGAGGCAGTATATAACAATCAGAATGGAGAAAGACTCATTGAAATCACTTAGAATGTATGTGTTGCCACCCTAGGGTCACACTACTCATGAAGCAAATTTAGAACTTTTATTATTCAAAAACCTAAAATACAGTCAAATTTTGTCATACCATAATTTTTTTTTTTTTATACCGTGATGATATTCTGTCTATATCACCCAGCCCTATCTCCGCCTCACCTCTTCCCTCCCTCCTCTCCCCCTGCCCTCACCCTTCTGGCCTTGCTCTTATCTGTCTTGGGCCCTGTGTGATCCGGTGGCCGTATCTGATTCCCTCTGACTCGTGCTTGCAATCTGGAGGCTTCCCACTGTTCTGGGAAGGTGCTGATGGAAAGTCCAGACAAATCCGGCGCAGCTGAAAGCTTAATT
Organism: Coregonus clupeaformis; assembly: GCF_020615455.1. Lineage (NCBI taxonomy): Eukaryota > Metazoa > Chordata > Actinopteri > Salmoniformes > Salmonidae > Coregonus > Coregonus clupeaformis. Next base: position 25,037,778 of record NC_059224.1, read on the forward strand.
TGGCAACGGGGAAGCCCAGTGCTGATCCTCTCTGTCTGTGTTTATGGCACAAGAGAGATCGCACCAATGGGACTCTAGTCCTCTAAAACTCCTGAGGGTATGTACGTTTGAATAGAGCTAGTTGTTCCACACAAGATGTGTGCTGCATTGCTGTTCAAAAACCTTTCATGAAGAAACATGTTCCCCCTGCACCGATGCTGAGGCAAATCTGGTTTTGATTGGATGTTGCTTTGACTTCTAAATGTAAATCTGATTTATCTCTCTTTTGTTTTTCAGCCCTGCAAGGCCTTTTCGGTTCCCCAAAAGGTAAGATCTGCCAAATATAATTATTTTTTGTGTGACAAAAGCTCTCCTTGAGTCCATTAATACCCTGCCGAGCTGTCATTCCTGTGTAGTGAATCATCACAGTTATCGATGTAAAAAGGGCTCACTGTGCCTGGAACCTGCTAACCACCTCCCATACTCCTCTACAAGACATGCCTTCCCCTGAGTTTCCCTCAAGTCAGAACACTGAATATACTTAAATATCTACATGACGATTTGACAAATTCAATAATGGCATTTTAATGAGCACCTTCTACTCTTTTTATATTCTACTAGTGTATCCATGTACCCTTCTCTTTTCTGTTTGGTTATCAGTACATATAATATTCATATAGTTATAAAGCCATCAGATTTGTGTTTAATCAATACCTGACCTTAATCTTTAGCTATGCAGAGCTGATTGCTGATTGGCCAGTGGTGGTGCTGGGGGTGTGTACAGTCCTCATCGTGGTGTGTGCCCTGGTGGGTATTCTGGTGCCAGACCTGCCAGACTTCTCAGACCCCTTACTGGTGAGTAGGCCATGCCAATCGAAGGAAGGCACAAAACTTTCTCCATAGAAAATACTGGACTTTATTTTGATCAAGATTGAAAACCTAGTGTTTCTGGCACACCAAAATCATTATATTGAGTGCATGTGAAGAGTCCAAGATGTATAAGGTGTATTTCCTGGTGAACTAAAAAGATGTCCTCTGTTTGTCTGTTCCTTCAGGGATTTGAGCCACGAGGCACGGCCATAGGCCAGCGATTAGTCACATGGAATAACATGGTGAAAAACACAGGGTACAAAGCAACCCTGGCTAACTACCCATTCAAGTACGCCGACGAGCAGGCGAAAAGGTAACAAAGCCGAACTCACAGTTCCTGTCCATTTAATTTCATCCTTCTAACCCTTTAGTGACACATGTATTGATTCAAAATCCCTGATGAAGGGGGCTGATCAGGATCAGGTCTCAGGCCATGAGATGGAGTGATGGTTGCTGCTGACCGACAGAAACAGACAGAAGCAGACACACTAAATCTCAATCCCATCCTGCAAGTGGATCATTCCATGACTTATCCTGATCACTGGGGGGGGCTCCAGGGCCTGTCAACAGGACTCTGCATCATTCTGCCTCGGTCCCTCAGAGGATGTGTCCCTGAAACCCCTGCTCATCACTATGATCCGGCTATAATAATGATTATTAAAATAATGATTGCAATGTGATAGTGATCACTCCACTGATTTATTATATAATCACAGGCTTTGTAATCGCTTAAATGGGTCGGTCTAAAACCGTTTCCTTCATTTGTTTTAAGAATGACCCTTCAGTACTATCTTTGGTTAGCATGTGCAAATCTAAGAAATCACTGCTGTGTGTATGCTTTAAGTGGATTCAGTCTCATTCTGTCAGGTGGATATTCAGAATTGATAGGAAACTTAATTCTAATGTATGAAGTGTTAACAGTTAACAGTGCAATCACACCATTACTTTTTTATTTCAGTCACCAAGAGGACAGGTGGGCTGAAGATCACTTTGACAGAGATAAAAGACAAGCAGAATGGGACTTCAGCAAAGACAGTTTCTTCTGTGATGTTCCAGGTACAAACTCAACGTAACACTTCTCCTGTGGTCCTCTGTAGCTCAGCTGGTAGAGCACGGCGCTTGTAACGCCAAGGTAGTGGGTTCGATCCCCGGGACCACCCATACACAAAAAAAAATATGCACGCATGACTGTAAGTCGCTTTGGATAAAAGCGTCTGCTAAATGGCATATTATTTATTATTTAAGTGTTTATCTACTAAGTGTTTGACTGTGATGAAATGCTAACCGGAAGCTCTTAATGTATGTGCAGGTGACAGATACTCCAGATTAGTATTCACATCTGCAGAGGGGAAGAACCTTTGGAATATACAAGCAATTAAATCCATGTGCAATTTGGACAATACACGGGTAAGTGGAACAGCACTGTTGATGATGTGCCATAGCATTTACTCATGTCAAATTTTGCCATGTTAATGATTTTTAAATGCCTGAAATAAGCCCCCCATCATATTAGAAATTGTATGTCTGGAGTCTATGCTGCCTCAGGCTGGAACTACCCCAACTTCCTGATATATTGGCCTTGTCTCCTGTTATGGTCTCCTTGGGTCAATAGTTCTGCTCTGTTCTAGTTGTACTCTGTTCTTCTATCCTGTTGTATTGTGTTGTCCCCAGGTGCGCTCCCACCCTCAGTATTGGAGCCTGTGCCAGCGCACCACTGACGCCTCCTGCTGTCCCAGCTGGACCCTGGGAAACTACGTGGCTATCCTCACCAACAAGTCCTCCTGCCAGAAGATCACAGAGCGCGACGTGTCACACACCCTCAAGATCCTGCGCTCCTGCGCCAAGTACTACCACAACGGAACGCTGGGCCCCGACTGCTGGGACATGACCACACGTAGGAAGGACCAGTCCAAGTGCACCAACGTCCCACGCAAGTGCACCAAGTACAACGCCGTTTACCAGATCTTCCACTTCCTGGTGGACAAAGACTTCATGAGCCCAAAGAACACCGACTACCCTATCCCCGTCCTGAAACACGGCATGCTGTTCTCCCCCACAGAGAAAGGGGAGACCATGATGAACATTTATCTGGACAACTTTGAGAACTGGAACTGCTCGGACGGCGTCACCACCATCACAGGGATTGAGTTCGGTATCAAACACAACCTGTTCCAGGACTACCTACTGACGGATACCGTGTATCCGGCCATAGCCATAGTGATTGTGCTGGTTGTCATGTGTGTGTACACACGCTCTGTGTTCATCACCCTGATGACCATGATCGCCATCATCAGCTCCCTGATCGTGTCCTACTTCCTGTACCGTATGGTGTTCGACTTTGAATTCTTCCCCTTCATGAACCTCACAGCCCTCATCATCCTGGTGGGCATCGGGGCAGACGATGCCTTCGTCCTCTGTGACGTGTGGAACTACACCAAGTTCGACAAGCCCAATGCTGAGCTGTCGGAGACGGTTAGCATCACTCTGCAACACGCGGCCCTCTCCATGTTCGTCACCAGCTTTACCACGGCCGCCGCCTTCTACGCCAACTACGTTAGCAACATCACCGCAATCCGCTGTTTTGGCGTCTACGCCGGCACGGCCATCTTGGTTAACTACATACTGATGGTAACCTGGCTGCCAGCCGTGGTGGTGCTCCATGAGCGTTACCTGCCCAACATCTTCACCTGCTCTAAACCTCCCCCACAGCAGAGTGGGTTCTGCACCCGCACCCTCTGGGCCAACCTGTGCCAGAAGGCCAGCAAGTGCCTGTTCACCGTCTCCGAGGCCTCCCGGATCTTCTTTGAGAAGGTGCTGCCCTGTATCGTGATCAAGTTGCGCTACCTCTGGCTCTTCTGGTTCCTGGCCTTCACTGTGGGAGGGGCATACGTGGTGTGTGTCAACCCCAAGATGAAGCTGCCCTCCCTGGAGCTCTCGGAGTTCAAGGTGTTCCGCTCCTCCCACCCCTTTGAGCGTTATGACGCTGAGTACAAGAAACTGTTCATGTTTGAGAGGGTCCACCATGGGGAGGACCTGCACATGCCCATCACCATCATCTGGGGGGTCACCCCCGTGGACAACGGAGACCCCCTCAACCCTAAGAACAAAGGCAAGCTTATGCTGGACAACACCTTCAACATCGCCAGCCCAGCCTCCCAGCTGTGGATCCTCAACTTCTGCCAGAGGCTAAGGAACCAGAGCTTTGTGTTCCAGTCGGAGGAGCAGGACTTCACCAGCTGCTTCATTGAGACCTTTAAGCAGTGGATGGAGAACCGGGACTGTGAAGAGTCCTCGGTCTACCCTTGCTGCAGCCAGTCAACATTCCCCTACAAGCAGGACATCTTTGAGTTGTGTATCAAGAGGGCCATCATGGAGCTGGACCGCAGCACCAGCTTCCACCTGGACAGTAAAACCCCCGGGCCTCGCTTCGACATCAACGACACCATCCGGGCCATTGTCCTGGAGTTCCAGAGCACCTACCTGTTCACACTGGCCTACGAGAAGATGCACCAGTTCTACCACGAGGTGGACACCTGGATCCAGGAGGAGCTGAAGAACGCCCCGGCCGGGCTGAATTACGGCTGGTTTGTCAGCAACCTGGAGTTCTACGACCTGCAGGGCAGCCTATCGGACGGCACTCTCATCGCCATGGCGTTGTCCGTGGTGGTGGCCTTTGTGGTCATGCTCCTCACCACCTGGAACATCATCATCAGCCTCTACGCCATCCTCTCCATCGCTGGCACCATCTTCGTCACGGTGGGCTCGCTGGTTCTGCTGGGCTGGGAGCTCAACGTGCTGGAGTCAGTCACCATCTCAGTGGCGGTGGGTCTGTCGGTGGACTTCGCAGTGCACTATGGAGTCGCTTATCGCCTCGCCCCTGACCCTGACCGTGAGGGGAAAGTCGTCTTCTCCCTCGGCCGGATGGGTTCTGCTATTGCCATGGCGGCACTCACCACGTTTGTCGCCGGGGCGATGATGATGCCATCCACAGTGCTGGCATACACCCAGCTGGGCACCTTCATGATGCTCATCATGTGCATAAGTTGGGCCTTCGCCACCTTCTTCTTCCAGTGCATGTGCCGTTGCCTGGGCCCCCAGGGCACCTGCGGACAGATCCCCCTGCCCAAGAGGTTTCAGTGCCAGGCTTTCAAAGAGGGCACCACCAACATCCCCTCGCCCCAGGGCAAGCATGGCACCAAGTACCAACTGGACAGTCGAGGAGGGGAGGTGGAGCATGAGCATTACGAGCTGGAATCATTAACTTCAAACCCTAGGAATGAGGAGAAACCTGCAGAGGAACAGGAGGTGTGCACCCAGCTTTATAATGGAATAGCCCCCCACCCTGCCCTCTGCACACACATCCCCTTTAAGAGCAAGGCAGAGCCCGGCAGAGGGCCCTGCTCTGAAAATGGACTGGGCATACTGGCCACCAACCCCACATCCAAATGCCAGTACTCTCATAACACAACCTGCACATGTGGGGAACCCCCTCCTCCTCAGCAGTCTATGGGTATGCAGTGGACCCCCCACCCATGCACTCAAACAACCCAGGACTCCCCATGCCCCACTCCTCAGTTCCCCCTCACAGGCAGCCATGCCAACAAAGGCCAGAACCTCCTGTCTGCTCTGGATTCAGTCTACAAACCCATAGATTGCCGTATGCACTATGTACACTGTCCCCCAGCTCACTTCCACAACTGCACCCCGGGCAGGGTGCCCAGACAGGGCCCTCACAGCTGCCACCTCAGAAACTACTGTGTTCACACTGTCCCCGTCCTGGGTGGCCTCCCCAGGGACCAGAGCTCTTCCCCAGACCCAGCTGGGCTGGAGGAGTCACACCGGACTGGAGGGTCATCTGGCCCTAGTGGCTGTCCTAACACCCCAGCCCAGACTTGGACTCAAGGTCCTCCTGCCTCCCCTCTGGGATGCACGTTAGCCCACACACACACAGGCTGCTGCAGAGCCAATCATGGAACACAGAGGGCGGGAGAGAGAACGGTAAACGCTCCAAGCGATCAGAGCGTGGATAATTATGTGTCCACCACAACGCAAAAGGGCACTTGTCATAAGATGCCCAGCAACCAGGAGAAGCTTGAAACTAGTACTACTCCCATCACACGGGAAGAAAGTGTTGAAAAGTGCAAACAGAACCCCAAAAAGGAGAGGGCTTCCTCAGCCTCTCCTAAGAAACTCTGTTTTAACAGAACTTTGAAAGTAAAGTGCAATTCTGTCGAGTTTAATGTGCCAAAAGCTGAAGCCAGTGTGCCTGCTCTTGCAATAAATTCAAAACCCTCATCTGAAAGTTTATGTTGACAGCAAAGAGACTTATAAGAGAATTCTGAGATACTATATCTAAAGAGTAAACTTTTGTCATATCAAGCTATAATGTGCAGTGTCCCTGTGCAGTTAAAGTGCTTGGAATATTTCGTAGTCCCCTGTAGCTCAGTTGGTAGAGCATGGCGTTTGCAACGCCAGGGTTGTGGGTTCGTTTCCCACAGGGGGCCAGTATGAAAAATGTATGCACTCACTAACTGTAAGTCACTCTGGATAAGAGTGTCTGCTAAATGACTAAAATGTCAAAATAGACCAAGTGCCTCATGTCTTTCATCTAAAAGTATGGTCCTATCTGTTCTGTGATTACTGTATCTACTGTGCAGATAATACTGGTTTGATCAGTCAGATGTACTGTTTTTGAGTACACAGTAAATATGTGGTGTGTTTATGGAGCTCTAACATGTCTAAGGAAAGGTGAACCATTTACTTTATTCTTAGTAGACATCTTAGTAGACATCTGTTTCACATTGCCACATGCCCCTCGGTCCAATATGAAAGATGTACTGAATGATTATAAAGTTATTTTAACACGATTGTCTGTTTTTTTCCACTGCTCCTACAGTATGAAATGAAAGTATCTCAAGGTTTTGTTCAAAGGGCATGGTTTGGAATAACAAATGGTACACCTGTTTCATTGTCTGTCTCCTGCTGGCGCCTTGAGAAGATTTGCTCTGTCTGGCCTGAGGCCACAGTGCTGTGCTGGGCTCTCATACATCACACGGACGTTTGATTTCTAATCTCCACTCCCCAAGAGCCTGAATCGCATTCCAAGCTGGTCATACACTGTAGGTTTATGAGACCTGCTGACGTCCTACAGCAGGGATCCTCAACTAGATTCAGCCGTGGGGCGATTTCTTTCTTGAGCGGATGGTAAGGGGGCCGGAACATAATTACAAATAATTTGTAGACTGCAAATTGACCGCAAGAAGCCCAGATATATTAGACTAAAACACAATCTCATACCTTGCTTACATTTGGATATAATCACGTCTCTATTATGCGTGGGAATACTTGGGAACAGATTTCCAAAAATAAGATCACTTGGACCTGATTTTCTGGTGTGGGGGAGGGAATAAAACTATCTGTGTGCCAAATTCCCAGTTGCAGAACCCTGTTATAGACCATCCACACCCCTCATCCACACATGTAACTGTGAGAGTTATTTTCTAACAGTGACCACGGATGTATGTGAAGAGGGCATGAATTTTAAAGATAAACTCTAAAACCCAATAACAGTATAACACATATGGGTCCTATCATTTGATTTTGTAACATATCAATTACATGCTATTTTATTACCTTTCTCAGAATCTTTGGCAGTCCTTTGTTAACTCCATCCAATGAAAAGTATCCTATTCATTTACAAATTCCATTAATTTACGAATCCACAAGTCCTGTGTTTTATTTGCTGTTCTGGCTCCCACCATCCATCCCCCCTTCTAACAGGTTTCCCTGGTGGTCCAAGATCCCAGCCAAACCTTCTGCTACAGAGCAAGCATATACACCAGACCGGGCTCTGCAGGCAGTATGACTCACTACAGCACAGCATACAGATTTATAATTACACTTTCAGTCTTGAATTAGTGTCAGATGCGCAGCTCTGAACTTGTATCGTAGGCTACCAGACGCCTGTAATTATCTGAGAGAGACACCAAGCTGGCACTGTAGCTCATCTCCCCTTAGTCTCTGACACCATCACCCTCTCAAAAACAAAGATCAGCAGCTACTCTTAACTTCGATCAGGGGTACAATAAAACTATGATATATTGTGAGTGAGGAGAAATTCCTTCAACGACTGCTAATTCCTCTCTAATTCCTCCCTTCACTCCCTCTCTCTTGCACACTTTCGCAAGGGTCAGACAGGAACTAGGCACGGGCGTTTATTAGCTCTAGTTCCAGCTAATACATATCCCTATCCCTGTTCAGCCTTGCCAATCACTGAGGGGTGCAGATGGGATTTTAGGTCACTCATAGGGGTGACTGTTCAAACCTCTCACCTCGCACTAGCTGGAAGCTTTTCAAAATGACATGTCTCCTGTGTAAGCTTGCCCTTGTTTACCTAGCCCCAATGTTTCTACAGCCCTGACCCCTGACCTGAGGAATGGCACAGATACAGTGGGGGAAAAAAGTATTTAGTCAGCCACCAATTGTGCAAGTTCTCCCACTTAAAAAGATGAGAGAGGCCTGTAATTTTCATCATAGGTACACGTCAACTATGACAGACAAAATGAGGAGAAAAAATCCAGAAAATCACATTGTAGGATTTTTTATGAATTTATTTGCAAATTATGGTGGAAAATAAGTATTTTGTCAATAACAAAAGTTTCTCAATACTTTGTTATATACCCTTTGTTGGCAATGACACAGGTCAAACGTTTTCTGTAAGTCTTCACAAGGTTTTCACAAACTGTTGCTGGTATTTTGGCCCATTCCTCAATGCAGATCTCTTCTAGAGCAGTGATGTTTTGGGGATGTCGCTGTGCAACACGGACTTTCAACTCCCTCCAAAGATTTTCTATGGGGTTGAGATCTGGAGACTGGCTAAGCCACTCCAGGACCTTGAAATGCTTCTTACGAAGCCACTCCTTCGTTGCCCGGGCGGTGTGTTTGGGATCATTGTCATGCTGAAAGACCCAGCCACGTTTCATCTTCAATGCCCTTGCTGATGGAAGGAGGTTTTTACTCAAAATCTCACGATACATGGCTCCATTCATTCTTTCCTTTACACGGATCAGTCGTCCTGGTCCCTTTGCAGAAAAACAGCCCCAAAGCATGATGTTTCCACCCCCATGCTTCACCGTAGGTATGGTGTTCTTTGGATGCAACTCAGCATTCTTTGTCCTCCAAACACGACGAGTTGAGATTTTACCTAAAAGTTCTATTTTGGTTTCATCTGACCATATGACATTCTCCCAATCCTCTTCTGGATCATCCAAATGCACTCTAGCAAACTTCAGACGGGCCTGGACATGTACTGGCTTAAGCAGGGGGACACGTCTGACACTGCAGGATTTGAGTCCCTGGCGGCGTAGTGTGTTACTGATGGTAGGCTTTGTTACTTTGGTCCCAGCTCTCTGCAGGTCATTCACTAGGTCCCCCCGTGTGGTTCTGGGATTTTTGCTCACCGTTCTTGTGATCATTTTGACCCCATGGGGTGAGATCTTGCGTGGAGCCCCAGATCGAGGGAGATTATCAGTGGTCTTGTATGTCTTCCATTTCCTTATAATTGCTCCCACAGTTGATTTCTTCAAACCAAGCTGCTTACCTATTGCAGATTCAGTCTTCCCAGCCTGGTGCAGGTCTACAATTTTGTTTCTGGTGTCATTTGACAGCTCTTTGGTCTTGGCCATAGTGGAGTTTGGAGTGTGACTGTTTGAGGTTGTGGACAGGTGTCTTTTATACGGATAACAAGTTCAAACAGGTGCCATTAATACAGGTAACGAGTGGAGGACAGAGGAGCCTCTTAAAGAAGAAGTTCCAGGTCTGTGAGAGCCAGAAATCTTGCTTGTTTGTAGGTGACCAAATACTTATTTTCCACCATAATTTGCAAATAAATTCATTAAAAATCCTACAATGTGATGTTCTGGAGAAAAAAATTCTCAATTTGTCTGTCATAGTTGACGTGTACCTATGATGAATATTACAGGCCTCTCTCATCTTTTTAAGTGGGAGAACTTGCACAATTGGTGGCTGACTAAATACTTTTTTCCCCCACTGTACATCAGTATGTGCCTTTGACTGGGGAAGAAAGGCTGGCCACTTCTTCCCTTAGTGTGAACGTTCAATGCAAGGAGACGACTACAAGAAAGATACACTATATACACAAAAGTGTATAGTGGATACCCCTTCAAATTAGTGGATTTGGCTATTTCAGCCACACCTGTTGCTGACAGGTGTATAAAATCGAACACACAGCCATGCAATAGACAAACATTGGCAGTAGAATGGCCTTACTAAAGAGCTCAGTGACTTTCAATGTGGCACCGTCATAGGATGCCACCTTTCCAACAAGTCAGTTCGTAAAATTTCTGCCCTGCAAGAGCTGCTCCGGTCGACTGTATGTTCTGTTATTGTGAAGTGGAAACGTCTTAGGAGCAACAACGGCTCAGCCTCGAAGTGGAAGGCCACACAAGCTCACAGAACGGGACCGCCGGGTGCTAAAGCGGGTAGCGTGTAAAAATCAACTTTCCTCGGTTGCAACACTCACTACCGAGTACCAAACTGCCCCTGGAAGCAACATCAACACAATAACTGTTAGTCGGGAGCTTCATGAAATGGGTTTCCATGGCCGAGCAGCCGCACACAAGTCTAAGATCACCATGCGCAATGCCAAGCGTCGGCTGGAGTGGTGTAAAGCTACCCGCCATTAAACTCCGGAGCAGTGGAAATGTGTTCTCTGGAGTAATGAATCACGCTTCACCATCTGGCAGTCCAACGGACTAATCTGTGTTTGGCAGATGCCAGGAGAATGCTACCTGCCCCAATGCATAGTGCTAACTTTAAAGTTTTGGGGAGGAGGAATAATGGTCTGGGGCAGTTTTTCATGGTTTGGTCTAGGCCCCTTAGTTCCAGTGAACGTAAATCTTAACGCTACAGCATACAATGACATTCTAGACAATTCTGTGCTTCCAACTTTGTGGCAACAGTTTGGGGCATGACAATGCCTCTGTGCACAAAGCAAGGTCCATACAGAAATGGTTTGTAGAGATCGGTGTGGAAGAACTTGACTGGCATGCACAGAACCCTGACCTCAACCCCATCGAACATCTTTGGGATGAATTGGAACGCTGACTGCGAGCCAGGCCTAATCTCCCAACATCAGTGCCCGACCTCACTAATCCTCTTGTGGCTGAATGGAAGCAAGTCCGCACAGCAATGTTCCAACATCTAGTGGAAAGCCTTCCCAGAAGAGTGTGGTTATAGCAGCAAAGAGGGGACCAACTCCATATTAATGCCCATGATTTTGGAATGAGATGTTCGACGAGCAGGTGTCCACATACTTTTTGTCATTTAGTGTACATGGGACAAATTGAAACACTTGTCTCAGACGGTTAACTGAAGCACTCTGATGATCTTTGCCTGAGAAATTACATTGTAAGCGGGTGAGACACCTCCTCATATCTAAGAAAGAAGACCTTCAGTCGACTCTATATCATGAAGGGCTAGCCGCTAGTCTGTGTACTCTGTATTTTAGGCAGAGAATGATGTGTGGTAACCTACAGGTAAGTACCAAAATAATGGAAACACTTGAGTAAATGAGGGATACAAAGTATATTGAAAGCAGGTTCTTCCACACAGGTGTGGTTCCTGAGTTAATTAAAGATGCATTATGCAGAAATTGTCCACACCATTTGCTTGTTGCTAAAATTCTAGTAGTTTGCCTAATTTCAGTTTGTGGCAAAACAAGCAAGTATAGTAAAAATGTTTTCCACCCCCATGAACAAAACACAAAATTATGGAATATCTTGTGGAAGAATGGTGTCGCATCTCTCCAATAGAGTTAGAATCTATGCCAAGGTGCATTGAAGCTGTTCTGTCTCTTGATGGCCCCACGCCCTATTAAAACACTTTATGTTGGGGTTTCCTTTATTTTGACAGTTACCTGTATATTGCCATGAGTTGGGTTGATTTAACCTGGTATTTCATTGTGCACAGCACATTAAAATGAGTCTATGAAGCACAGCTGTACCCTGAAGTTCACCTTACATAGCTTATATAAACATCCTGGTATCACAAATTCACATATTTTCATAAAGTTGGCTGCTCTTGCAATCTCATAGGAAGCGTCTACCAGGGGAGATAACTTGAATAATGTAGAACTTCAAACTGTAGGTGAGATATGGCTAGAAAAACAGGTGACGGAGGCAGGAATAAGATCCTAATCCTTTATCCCTCTGCTCTCTCTCCCCACGCTGGCAAGGCCACACCAGTGTTCCAAGTATTTCCAAAGGGTCAGTTGGGAAATACGTCCTCTCTCCCCTTCCCTGCCTTTCCTTTCCTGTGTGGAATGTGAAGGCTGATCCTCTGGCGGAAACATAAGATCCGTCCCTGTACAAAACACTTACAGCCCGAGCCCCAGGGGTAGATGGGAAAAGCAGTTGTGCTCTATTAAAACTCCAAGCTCTTGATGGCCACTCAGGCCTGTCTTTCTCTCCGAGGACAGACAGCACTCAAAGAAGTTGACTGCAGATGCTCCATCAACTCCTTTACTACCACAAGGCTTCTAGCCTGGGTTGGGTAGGCTACCAGTACCTAAATGTTTCTGCAGTCAGCAAGTACAGAAAACTAGAAGAAACAGGCCTCTGTGGCCTTAAATGGAAATGTTTCAATATTATTTTCCCTTATCCCCTTCTGAAATAGAGATACAAATCAAAGGTACCACTGTGCGTCACTACTAACCTCTGTTTTGATATGGGCAATTCCATGGTAACGGAATTATGCTGACTCCGATTTTTCACTTTCAAATAAACCAAAAACATTGATTTCAAAGTTTAACAAACCATAGAACTCTGTGCACAGGGACTACTTTTAACAGTTTCCACTGAAAATGTTACAAAAACACATTTACAGGAAGAACTGTGCAGACACAAAGTTTGGCAACAGAATAAATCTGAGGGAGATTTTACCGTAAATCTGTTACAAAACTTTGCATCTGTGTAAATTGTCCAAGTAGTCATTGTGCATAGAGTTGTATGGTTTGTTCAACTTTGAAATCAATGGTTATTGTTTGGCATACATCAGTGTAAATCTGTTCCCGTGGAATTGCCCCTATGTATCTGACCCATACTGTTAGAGGGATTTGCATGAGAGCTCCTGTTATGCTGAATTGATGGGCTTTATATGACCCAGACTGGATGGACTGTGTTCCCTGGTCTTAGGTCTCCACCATGGGTGCCTTTATACACCAGGTCAGCTCACTGTAGATTGACCACTCCGGTCAATGGATTTCACCTCAGTTTGCACAGAAGGCATATTATTATATTTGTTTTAACAGATGTAAAATATTTGCTATGGTTAGGGGGCAGTGTTTATTACATTTTCCTGTGAGGGGAATCTGACCGGCGTGCGCCTCTGTTCCAAAAATACTACATATCCCTGAAATAACTCTAAAGGGGAGACCTGCAGTTTATTTACTTGGTAAATATTTGGTTATTCTTTTCAAATTGAGCTCTAGGGTCCTTGCAAATAGACGTCTAAACATTTGTTGTGTTAATTGCCACAGGTCAGGAGAGGTTTCCGTATGTAAGTCCCAAACACTGTGACTGCTGAGAGAGGATGAATTTATTCTCAGCTCCTCCTTACGTGGATCCCAGGAAGAGTAGCTGCTGCTTCAGCAACAGCTAATGGGGATCTGAATAAAATACAAAAAAAGTACTTACAGCAGGAAGTTTTACTCTGCCCAGTGGCATCCTGTTTTCAGACATACACTCTACATTGAGGAAGTAGGGAGGAGATAGTCACTGTTATTTTTTTATCCCCAGAACAAGTGAAAGCATGCATACAGTGTAAAAGTTCACATAAGTATTCAAGTTTAGAAGATAAGTGTTGTTGTTTTTTAATGAAAAGTAACAAAATTCTTACATTAATTATATTACAATGTGTAAATGTAAAGGAGAGCATCGCATTGTACACACTGCAAAACACACTAAACAGAAGGTCATATTTCACAGGACCAATATTGGTTAATACAGGTTGAGACTGCAACCTAGTGGTAAAAAATAAGCCATGGCAAAATACAGAGGACCCTCTCCATTTTGACTGTAATCAATATGGTAACAATGATTTATGTTGTACAGACAAAAAAAAAAGATGTAATATTTGAAAGTGCAGTTCACAATACAGTGAAATATGACTTACACTTAAGCATATAGGCCGTGTAAAAATGAGTCAACAACATTAAAGATTCACTCCAGGATCTTAAGCACAACAAATTCGTAACCACAGGAGGTTGGTGGCACCTTAATTGGGGAGGACAGGCTCGTGGTAATGTCTGGAGCGGAATTGGTGGAACGGTATCAAATACATGCCATTCCATTTACTCCGTTCCGGACATTATTATGAGCTATTCTCCCCTCAGCAGCCTCCTGTGTTTGTAACATATAGTAAGAATTGGATTTGTAACATATCATAGGAATTGCAACAAAATAAATGAGCACCACCTTCAAAACTACTTAAATTATACAAAAGTTGGAGAGTGCATCTTTAAGTTCCAACTGCTTGCATATTTACAAGTGTGATATCACCTTTGTTATCTTTGGCTATGTTCTTTTTGATCTTCCTGTGCTTAAGAATCTTGGACATGAGCTTCTCATAGAACCATTCTATGTCCTGTGTGTCCTCCGGCCACTGTAGGTACTCCCTCTTCTGGACAAAGGTCCTAATGGCTTCGCATTTCATCAGTCTGTAATGGGGGACTTTCCCCACGATCACCATGATGAGAAAATCTCTGTGCTCCTCCAGCATCCTGCTCTGAGCCAGGTTAAAGGCCTCCAGGCACCAGCCGTCCTTAAGGAACTCTTTAGACACGATACACACTGTCTGCCTGCTCCCAAATGTGGCATCCCTGATGTTGGACAGGTGATCTTCACCTGGGATGAAGTCTCTGGCCTCAAAGCAGCAGCGGAGGATGTTCCGCTCCGCCAACTGAGAGTCCAGCCTCTTCAACAGGGCAGTTTCTACCCACTTGTAGTCGTTGTTGCTGAAGCATAAGTAAGCGTTGTACCGGGGCCCATCAGCAGGAGGATTCTTCCTAGGGCCCTCCAGGATCCTGGCGATCACCTTTTTGTAAACTTTGAAGAAGTATCCACGGAGTCTAAAACAATCATTCCGACGATGATCAGGACGATGAGGGCTGAGCAGACGACGAAGAGCGAGAGCCTCAGCTCCTGAACCAGCCCCTCGTCATCCTCCTCACACGATATGACTGTGCTGTAATTCAACAGGCTGACGCCATGGAGATTTGAGGGAAAATCACAGCTGAATTCATCCACGCCGGGGTCTGGAAAAGTCACTTTAGTCCCGTTCAGCCATGTCAGAAAGTCCTCTAGGCCGCTGTCACAGTGGAATCGTTTCCTATACAGGTTGATCTAGCTGAGAGACTGGAACGCCGCTGGGTCAGGAGAGGCCAGGAAATTGTAAGAGAGGTCAAATGTTTTGAGACTCCCTGGGAAAATGTCTGGTTGGAGATATGTTGGGGCGGCAGGTAGCTTAGTGGTTAAGAGCGTTGTGACAGTAACCGAAAGGTCGCTGGTTCTAATTCCTGAGCCGACTAAGTGAAAAATCTGTCGATGTGCCCTTGAGCAAGGCACTTAACCCTAATTGCTCCTGTAAGTCGCTCTGGATAAGAGCGTCTGCTAAATGACTAAAATGTAATGTATGTGAGAGAGTTGAAGTGGAGATCCATCTGAGAGAGCCTGCAGTGGGTTCAAGCTTAGATCCCGACTAAAAAGGTTGCCAAGATTTTCAAAAACATGCAAACGCTCTCCCCGTACCCATATTACCTGCAAGGCGATGTTCCTTAACTCAAGCAGCTTTAGAGAGTTCACAGCTGGCACTGAAATATTATTGTTAAGGGTGCACCACTTTATGAAGTTGTTACCATACCAGAGAAGCTTAATGTGCATTAATTTAGCTAAAACAATGTATACATCCTCTAAATTAGTTTACCTGTTGTTTTGAATATTAAGTATGATCATACTATCAGCAAAGCCAGCGAGGCCCTTTAAGGATGTGATCTTATTATCAGCCAAACGAAGAAGTTGGATGTTTGGGAGTGGTGCAAGGTAACCATCTGTACCTAGAGTTTTCTGTAAGATCAAGGACTTGTAGGTGTGGAAGTCCTGTAAATGCCTGATATCCCAATGCACCAATATGATTGTAAGATAAATCTAGTTCTAAAATATTGGGTAGATTTTCAAATGTGTAAGAATAGATTTCCCCTATAAGATTGTGTGACAGGTTCAGCCGTTGTAGATTTTCAAGACCAAAAAACACACCCCTGTCAATCTTGTTCGTTTTATTTTGGGCTATTGTTATGTCCTGTACCTCTCTCAGTGGACTGAATACTGCTATTGCAAAGTAAATATAAAGCATTTGGATAGATCTAGAATCTTGACGGCACTATTCTTGAGGCCCTCAAATTTTTGCCTGTCTGGGTCTTTGACGTTGCTGAAACCAAATTATTTTCCCATGGTGCTGTGTTTTAGAATAAGATGGTGAATTTTGGTCCCTCGGATTGCATTGAAAAACAGTTTTGCCTTGTCCACATTGAATCCATTGGACGATAAGTCAAGTATCTCCATGGACATGTTCCGTAAGGGATTTCCGCATATTTTCCAGTCAAAGCCATACTGAGTCATGCTATTCAGTTGGATGCTGCTCAAGTCAAGGAGTCGAAATTGTTTGCCTTGAAAGCCAAGCAAATCTTCCTCACATATGCATGTCATCCTGTTTAGGGTAACATTTAGCTCTTGGAAATCTATCATGTTCACAAAGAACAGTGCAGGTTGGATTATTTTCATCTGGTTACCATACAGATCTAGCATTTCCAAGGAGACCAGGGGTCTGAGATAGTCGCCCTGTAATACAGATTCAGTCAGCTCACAATTATATAGAGAGAGAGTTCTCAGGTTAGACAGTCCCACAAACCCATCTGGTTCGATCTGTAAACCTGAGTTATGTCCTAAATAGAGCTTTACCAAGTTTGCCAGCCTTTGAAAAGTGTTAGTTCTTATAATAAGCCCATTTACAGTTTTCACTCATATACACAAAGGTAATGTATGGAGGCAGCAGAGGGACCGGATGTAGAGACTGTGGTGCAAGCTGCTATAGAGCCATATAGTGGGCATCTTGGGGTGCATTTCACCACCTGCAGGTAGACTCCAAAGATAGCCAGCAGTATAAGGTTCCTCATCATCCCCCCCTGACAGAAAGTAGAAAATAATGCAAATTATTAAAAGATAATTAAAATGATTGTTATGACATAACAGGGCTACAGTCCATAAATTCATTTGATGGATATATCAGTCTTGGAGTATCTGCTTCAGATTAGACATCCTTGGCTATAGGGAATTCACATTTAACTGTCTCTTTGCATTGAAAGATCCATAGTCCACTGGCTTTGTCCCAACCTGATAATGAAAATCCTTTATTTGTGTGCTGAGTACACAGCCTTACTCTAGTCTCGTGTCACAAGGCTTACATAGGGATGTTTGTATTATATGAATGAATCACTTCTACCCCCAAGTGTGTAAACCAATGAGAGTTCCTCTGGCAATTTAATTATGGCCTCGTTTGATGTGGCTGAACAATTATCACGAGACCTATTATGCGGCCAGTAAAATTGTTTTAAAGGGGCAATCTGGAATTCAAAAACTCTGACACTCTTCTGGCAAACAACTGAGGGATGGGGCTGGAGAAATGTAACCACTCTCAAATAGATGGTGCTATGGATGCAAGGACTGACCATCCATTACATCATAATTACAGTTTTAACCATGTTTTGAAGCTATAGTGTTTGTTTACAGTTAAATATTTTACAAACAATGGAGTAAAACAAGCTTCTATTTTGGGTTCTGATGGGGTAAGACAGAACTAAGCTCTTGAGTAATTTATAAAATACAGTATGTTCTTCAAGAATCAGAAAATGGATGTAGGTGTCACGGATCCCCCAGGTACTGTTGCATTCACCAGCTCCGGAGGTCTACGTCACCGGCCTTCTAGGTGTCACTGACCTGGATCATTACCACCAACCCCGGACTGTCTTGTCTCATTACGCACACCTGGTTCCCATTCCCCCTGATTAGTATGTGTATATATGTGCCTTCTCTTCTCCATTGTCCTTGTTGAATACTGTCCCATGTCCGTTGGTCTCGTGAGTACCTATGCTCTGTTGTATCGGCTTTCGTGCTACGTGTTACAGTACATTGTATTACGGTTTACATACCGTGTAATTGTGCACTTGTTATTACGGGTCTCGTCCCGTGTTTTATTTAGAGGTTTACACCTCGCTCTTTTGTTTGGGTTACATCCCTGTGATATATATGTGTTTGTTTTGGACTTTGACCACGTCGTTTTTCATGACATACCTTTTGTTGGGTAGAGAAATAAAAAACCCTATTACGTATTCCTGTGCCTGTCTTCTATCATTATACAATGTGACAGTAGGCCTACCATTCCCAGTATCCCCCTTTAAATGTACTTAATGAGGCTACAATTATTTGACATTCAATAAAGTTGTCATCTAAAGAACTGTGAGGTCCTAATATGACTTCAAGATGACAGCAATTGTTGCAGTCTGGTGCGTCAATTAGTAAAGTTGTCTTTGGGCAATGTAACCATTCAAGTAGGCATAGGCATATAATCTATGACATCTAATTTGTTGAAGTGGACATACTGTATGCTACGACCCCCCCCCAAAACAATGTTCTCTATCTATCAACAACTATACACGGTAATGCACTTATTATAGTAAACAGTAAGCTAAAGGTAAAGGTTGTGGCTTACCTAAACACTTGTCGAGCTGCTGAGCCTTTGTTTACAGGATAGGCTACTCCTTTCGCAGATACTGTAACTCGAAGCACTGTTTTTCACAAACTCCTCCCCTGAAACTGACTGAAATGTTCTTATCCAACCATGTTTGAGAGTTAATTACACAATAATCTGACTTCTGACTGACTTTAAACTCAGTTTTTATAGTCCAGTGGTCTTAGTAATTCAAACCCTCTTGAAATACACAGGGACATTTTTTTCCCTCTGTGTCAACATGTTGCGCAATATTGTGTCAATTTCCCAAATAACTGCAGCATTTCTTCTTTACAGACCACCAATGAGCTGACATTGCAAAGTTGTAGAAGTTCATCATGTGCATTCGAAATGATGGAGTTTGCAATGCATTACATTGTTATTACACATTATGCTAATTACATGTGTAGAACCAGGGGAACTTTCTTTCTGTCTCAATACTCCATATAGTAGTATACAATCCGATAGCCTGGGCTACTTAAAGACCCACTCCCTCCTTTTGATGGGATGAAGGTCAATGTTAAATCCTTAGTGAAGTGGACGCCAAGGAACTTGAACGAATGAATGGCAGTAGAGGCAGAGGTGATGCATTTATTGCTAGCTAGCTAACAAAAATAGCCTACAGTGTAAATAAAATCTTCAAATTAATTATGTTACACAATATCTTATCACAGCACTGACATTCAGAGACCTGTCCCGAAGCCACTCCTGCGTTGTCTTGGCTGTGTGGTTAGGGTCATTGTCCTGTTGAAAGGTGAACCTAAGAACCAGTCTGAGGTCCTGAGCGCTCTGGGGCAGGTTTTCATCAATGATCTCTCTGTACTTTGCTCCGTTCATCTTTCCCTCGATCCTGACAGTCCCTGCCGCTGAAGAACATCCCCACAGCATGATGCTGCTACCACCGTGCTTCACCGTAGGGATGTATCAAGGTTTCCTCCAGACGTGACGCTTGGCATTCAGGCCAAAGTGTTCAATCTTGGTTTCATCAGACCAGAGAATATTGTTTCTCATGGTCTAAGAGGCATTTTGGTGACTTTTGGCAAAATCCAAGCGGGCTGTCATGTGGTTTCCGTCTGGCCACTACAATAAAGGCCTGATCGGTGGAGTGCTGCAGAGATGGTTGTCCTTCTGGAAGGTTCTCCCTTCTCCACAGAGGAACTCTGGAGCTCTGTCAGAGTGACCATCGGGTTCTTGGTCACCTCCCTGACCAAGGCCCTTCTCCCCCGATTGCTCAGTTAGGCCGGGCGGACAGATCTAGGAAGAGTCTTGGTGGTTCCAAACTTCTTCCGTTTAAGAATGTTGGAGGCCACTGTGTTCTTGGGGACCTTCAATGCTGCAGACATTTTTTGGTACCCTTCCCCAGATCTGTGCCTCGACACAGTCCTGTCTCGGAGCTCTATGGACAATTCCTTGACCTCATGGCTTGGTTTTTGCTCTGACATGCACTGTCAACTGTGGGACCTTATATAGACAGGTGTGTGCCTTTCCAAATCATGTCCAATCAATTGAATTTACCACAGGTGGACTCCAATCAAATTGTAGAAACATCTCAAGGATGATCAATGGAAAAAGGATGCACCTGAGCTCAATTTCGAGTCTCATAGCAAAGGGTCTGAATACTTATGTAAATAAGGTATTTCTGTTTTTTATTTATAATACATTTGCAAATTTTTTCGCTTTGTTATTATGGGGTATTGTGTGTAGATTGATGAGGAATTTTTTTTATTTAATCAATTTTAGAAAAGGCTGTAACGTAACAAAATGTGGAAAAAGTGAAGGGGTCTGAATACTTTCCGAATGCACTGTATACACACCATTTACAAACCCACACACGTTCATACACATAGCACGCGCATACCGACACAACAGAAACACACATAAATACACATTAATCACATATCCGCACACACACACACACACTTTTGAACTCATCATTTTCTGCTGCTACTCAGTTCTTTATTTTACTCGTATTATTATCTATCCTGATGCCGTCACTTTACCCTGCCTTCATATACATATCTTCCTCAAGTACCTCGTACCTCTGCACATTGATCTGGTACTGGTACTCCCTGTATATAACTCCATTCGTGTGTATTTTATTTTATTCCTCTTGTGTTACTATTCTATTTCTAAACTTAGCATTGTTGAGAAGGGCTCTTAAGCAAGCATTTCATGGTAAAGTCTACACCAGTTGTATTCTGCGCATGTGACCAAGATGGCTGCCATTTTGGCCCCATCATGGAACTTTAAGGGGTTTATGACATAGACCCTCTAGTAATATAGAGGGCTTGCAGTCGCGTCACAAATCACCTAGCAACCACACCAGGCGCCATGTTTGAAGACCAGAGTCAGTCTGGTGGAAGTCCTCCAATCGTCCACATGGTTGGCTGAATTTTGCTACCACCGGAAACTTCTGGAAGATTGCCTATTATTTCCCTTTTCTAAGGACCGGGAAAACGGAGGCAGTGGGAGAACCTATTCAAGTACACTACCTGTTAGAGCCGATTTGGGCATATTTTGTATAAAAGACTGAACATACTGAGCTCCATGTACATTTGTGTAAATATATTAAATATTAATGTATATGATGAAATATTAGGTACGTACCTTTATGATTTATTTACCGGATTGAGATACATTCATTTGTTATTAGTGTAACTCAGTTTTTGGCCCCCCCTCTTGCCCATTCATTGTACTGTGTTAATTGTGTTAGTATAAAGGCAGGAAGTTGGGCCTTCGGGGAGGAGTCCTTGCTAGATGCGGGAGCGGTATAGTTTTTTGACCATATAGACATACAGAAATACAGACAGACAGGTCATATTATATTATGTATTTGCATTTCAAGTAATCTCTGCTTTAAGTTGATTGGAGAATACCTTTTTGTTAGATAAGAAGAATAAACATTTTTTGTTGCACTATATCCCTGGATCTCATTGAATGTTTGGCCGTTTGGAAACGTTGAGTGTGGACTGTATGCGTCCGAAACAACCCCGCTTCAGGCTAGGGCAGTGGCTATGGTAAAGAGGAAAGGGAAGCCACTACATTCAAGTCAAAAAACTCCGTGAAGGATTACTACCGGAAGGAAATCTCCGGTTCGGACACACGCTGGATTTTGTTCTATTTGTAATTGCATTCGGACCATAAGGACAGCTCGCTTGGAAGGATTTGAACTCCTAGATTTCGCCAGCCGTGAGTAACCACTGCGAATGAATGAGCTGCCCTGTTCAAGGCGATCGTTTGATCATGCATATTATGGAAGCGCAAATGTGCTTATAATTGGAATGTTTGATAAACTTGGGAATGGAATTCAAAATACAGCGTGTGAAAACAATTAAGAAGTTTAAGTTTGGGAAACACAGATCCTATGCACAATGTAGCCTAATCATATATCTAATATTTGGCCTAACGTGGAAATGCAATCCATCAACGCAACGAATGCAACTTAAGGATCTAAAGATACTGCGTGTTAAAACTTCATTAAAGGGACAAAACCTCAACGGGATGAAATGTTTAAAACGCATCTAAAATGCCAAACTTGCACATGTGCAATTCAAAATGGGTCAATATGCTGAAATGGATGACTGTGTTTTTAAAGATTAAAGGAGGTCTAAAGGGGCATTACGTTTAACAATCAAACCAACAACCGTGTCATTGTAAATTGAGTGAACTAAAAGTGAATGATGGAGGAGGAAATCCCAAATAAGACTCCACTGGAGAGGGCAGAGGAGCATCTAAATTCACTCTATGCAGCCCGGAGAGGCAAACTTGGAGTGTGTACACGCAAAATGAATGAAATAAAAGTCCTTCTTGTTGATGTAGGAAACATTGCAACTGTGAATGAGAGTCTTGAAGCATTTGATGCTGTGCTCAATGACTTTAAGAAGGCTCATGAATCTGTGCTAGAGCTGGTCACAGAGGAGGAACAGGAACAGGAGAGCATTAACTATTATCAACCAAGAATGAGAACTTATGAACATTTCCTGAAAGAGGTGGAAATATGGAAAAGGCTGAAGTTGAGCCACAAACGCTCATTGAACCACATGACAGCATTTCCAATGTGTCAAAAATATCAAGTAAAACTAAGTATTCTAAGACTGCTTCCTCAGTGTCCTCTGAACGCCTTAAAGCCGAGGCAGAACGAAGCAGCTCTACTAGCTCGCCAAGCATCATTACAAGACAAGCATGCATTGGAACTGGAGAAAGCTCAACTGAATGTTAGGATGGAAAAAATGGCACTGGAAACGGACATAGCAGCATATAATGCCAAACTGAAGGTCCTGGAGAGTACCGAGTCAACTTCTCAATCCCATTCTGTGGCAGCCCATTTACTAAGCCAAGAAGATGGAATGAACTCTTATTTTGAGAAACAGGAACCAGAGGTCTATGTGGAACCTGAACCATCACCTGTTGAGTTTGCTGCATTAGGTGCAGTTCCAAAGACCCCACTACAAAGAGTTTTACAACAACCGACCACAAAGCCATCAAACCCTATTCCGAAAACAGTCGTAAACCACACTCTTCAGCAGCCAACAGCAAGGTCTAGCAATCGACACAGAATCAACACTGCGGGTATCAGCCATAATACCAGCCATGATAACCTCTCTACTGTCATGCAAAGGCAGAATGAAATTGCTGACCTCCTTGTACTACAGCACAAACAAGCCACACTCCCTGTTAGGGAGATACCTATGTTTGACGGTGATCCTCTAAACTTTAGGCCATTCATGCGTGCATTTGAGCATGGTATAGAAGATAAGACAAGCAGTCACCAGGATAGGCTCTATTACCTGGAACAATACACCTCTGGTCAGCCCAAGGATCTGGTCCGTAGTTGTCTGCATATGGAAGCCAGAAGAGGCTATGCAGTAGCTAAGAGGTTGTTAAAGGAACACTTTGGCAATGAAATCAAAGTCACCACTGCTTACATGGAAAAGGCTTGGAACTGGACAAACATCAAACCCGATGATGGAAAGGGACTGGGTGGTTATGCACTCTAAGAGGTTGCTGTAACGCTATGCAAGACCTACAGAACATGGAAGAGCTTAATCTTCCCTCCAACATAAAGCTGATCATGTCAAAACTTCCCTACAAACTAAGGGAAAAATGGAGGTCTATGGCATGTGATATTTTAGAGAGAAGTCACCTGAGGGCCCAGTTCAGTGACCTGGTAACGTTCATGGAAAAACAGGCCAAAATACTGCAGGATCCGTTGTATGGAGATATTCAAGATCCCCTGTACAACAAAAAGGTTTTAAAACCCAAAACAGAAGCTGACTTTAAACAGCAGTTCAAGTCCAAGAGTAGGGGAAGAGCTTTGCCACTACAGTAGCTGTAGTGGCAGATTGTGACTCTGAAAAACCTTTAAAAGAACAAACATTCAAAGTAAAGAGACCAGGCACCTACCCTTCTGATGCTCCCAGTATCTCATGTATATTTTGTGCTGGTGCGCATTTATTGGTCGACTGCCAACAGGTGAAGGCACAGCCACATGAATTCAAGGTTGAGTTTCTGAGATCAAAAGGCCTTTGTTTTGGCTGTTTGATGAGAGGACACTTAAGCAGAGAATGTAAAAGAAGGATGACCTGTCAGAGCTGTCAAAGAAAGCACCCCACTATCCTGCACATTGAAGGAAGAGAGAGATTTAGATCTCAAAAGGCAGATATGAGTGGTGTAGCAGTAAAGCGGGAGGAGACTGTCAGCAGTGCTCTTGTTTCACTGGAAGCTGGTGAAGATACCGGGGCCGGTACAGATTGTGCACTTGCAATTGTGCCAGTTCAAGTAAAGGTGGCAAATGGAAGCAAGTCTGTGTTAACCTATGCGTTTCTCGATTCTGGTAGCTCAGCAACATTTTGTACGGAGAGACTCATGAGGCAGTTGCAAGCTAAAGGCAGTGCGACTGAAATTCTGCTACGCACAATGGGGCAGGAGAGTCCTACCAAGAGCTTTGAGATATCTGGATTAGAGAGATTGGCAATGTGGAAGGCGACACATTTCTTGCATTACCAAAGGTCTACACCCAACATAAGATCCCAGTGACAAGAGAGAACATTCCCACTCAGAAAGAGCTCAAAAGGTGGCCATACCTGAAAGAGGTTCAGTTGAAGGAGATTGATGCCGACGTCGAACTTCTGATTGGCGTAAATGCTCCAAAGGCAATGGAACCCTGGCAAATCATAAATAGCCAAGGCAACGGACCGTATGCAGTGAAAACCCTCTTTGGATGGGTGATGAATGGTCCTCTCAACAGTTGTACCATGGCAGAAGAATCCGGGCGTCCTACGGTGATGGCCAATCGTATCTCAATGGCCGACCTGGGGGTTCTTCTTGTAAATCAGTACAACTATGACTTCCCTGAGAGAGAGTATGAAGAGAAAAGTGAGATGTCAGCTGAGGATCGTAGGTTTATGGAGATAGTATCAAGCTCCATAACCCTCAAAGACCATCACTACTACTTACCGTTGCCCTTTCGCAACAAAGATGTAGTCCTGCCAAACAACCGTGACATGGCAAAGCAGCGGGCTCTAAATATTATCAGGAAGTTCAAGAAGGACAAAGGTTACGCTGCAGAGTACAAAGGCTTCATGGAAGAGATGATAACAAAGGTTACGCCGAGAAGGTACCACAAGAACAGCTCCTCAGAGAGAAAGGCAAGGTATGGTACATACCACACCATGGCGTTCACCATAAGCGCAAAGGAACGATACGAGTGGTGTTTGACTGTTCATCATCCTATAAAGGTACATCTCTTAACAGTGAACTCCTTCAAGGCCCTGACCTGGCAAACACGCTTATAGGAGTCTTGCTAAGATTTCGGCAAGAGCACATTGCCATGATGGCAGACATCGAAGGAATGTTCCATCAAGTACGTGTCCATGAAGATGACTTAGACTTCCTGCGATTCCTATGGTGGCGGATGGTGATACTAACAAAAGATTGGAGGAGTACAGAATGACAGTACATCTTTTCGGTGCTATATCCTCTCCAAGTTGTGCAAACTTTGCACTGCGAAAGACTGCAGAAGACAACTGTGAGGGGGTACGATGAAGAGGTGATTCAAACAGTCAAGTCCAACTTCTATGTTGATGACTGCCTCAAGTCAGTGGCCACAGAAGAACAAGCCATAGCTCTCACAAGAAACCTCAGGGATGTGTGCTCTCAAGGTGGGTTCAAATTGACCAAGTGGGTCAGCAACAGCCGCACTGTACTAGCTTCTATCCCCTGATGAACACAAAGCCAAGCAGATAAAAGAACTGGACCTGGACAGAGAAAAGCTGCCTGTTGAAAGAGCACTTGGAATCCGATGGAACATTGAAAGGGATGTGTTTAACTTCCAGGTCACTGTCAAGAACAGACCCCTTACAAGAAGAGGTATTCTCTCAACTGTCAGCTCTATTTATGATCCATTAGGTTTCCTCGCCCCATTCGTATTAAAGGCAAAGCAAATTCTTCAAGTGCTCTGCAAGCTAAAGTGTGGATGGGACGAAGTCATCCCTGAAGAACACTCTATTTCATGGAAGAGATGGCTCTCAGAGCTGGACCAGCTCTCCAGATTCCAGATCAACAGGTGTATGATGCCGGAGAACTTTGGTCAAATCAAGACCGCACAGCTGCATCACTTGGTGATGCAAGTGAACAAGGTTATGGCACGGCAAGCTACCTTAGGTTCACAAACGTTATGGAAAAGGTCCACATCGCATTCATACTGGGAAATCAAGGGTGACTCCACTCAAGCAGATGACGATCCCCAGACTGGAACTTGCTGCAGCAACATTGGCAGTGCGAGTGGACAGGATGTTAAGGTTGGAGCTCCAGATTGAACTTGAGGAGTCAACTTTCTGGACAGACAGCCAGTCGGTGCTAAAATACATCCGCAAACGATACCAAGAGATTCCATACTTTTGTGGCTAATAGGGTTGCTATGATCCGTGACCTATCGAAAGCAAAACAGTGGAGGTATTTGAACTCCAAACACAACCCAGCCGATGATGCCTCAAGAGGATTACATGTTGAAACTTTCCTGAACTCAAAGAGATGGCGCAAAGGACCAGAATTCCTGGAGAAAACAGAAACACAATGGCCGAAAGTCCCCGAGGAGCTTGGCTCCATCCCTCCAGATGATCCAGAGGTGAGAAAAGACGTCATCGTAAACAGTACATGTGTGGAAGAAAAGAGTCCGACCAGCAAACTGATTGAGTACTATTCAACATGGAACAGCTTGAAGAAAGCAGTTGCCTGGATGCTGAAACTGAAGAGACTTCTACTACAGTTAAGCCAGAAAAGGAAAGTTCTCACCCAAACTGATCCAGGATCAGATCAGAGTCTGACAAACTCACTGAAGGAACAAATTGACAAGTTCAAACTGACGTTTGGAAAAGAAAGTCTGTCTGTAGATGACCTAGATGAAGCAGAAAAGGTCATCATTCGATTTGAGCAACGACAGCACTTTAAACAAGAAATTGCACTAGTTGTAAAAGGAAAACAATGTGCCAAGAGAAGCGGCTCAATCTGTAAGCTTGATCCAATAGTTGACAATGGCATTCTGAGAGTAGGAGGAAGGTTAAGCAAAGCTGCTATGCCTACGGAACTAAAGAATCCTATGATCCTGCCCAAAGACTCCTACATCTCCAAACTGATCTTACTCCACATCCATGAGCAGGTTGGCCACTCTGGGAGAGGTCACATGCTTTCTAGACTTCGCCAGCGATATTGGATACCCTGTGCCAACTCCTTAGCAAGGAAGATCCTTAAGAGCTGTGTCTTCTGCAGGCGGATGCAAGCTAGAGCTGGGGAACAGAAGATGGCTGACCTTCCACAAGATCGGGTAGCACCTGATTTGCCGCCTTTCACCCATGTGGGCATAGATTACTTTGGCCCCATAGAGGTGAAGCGAGGCCGCGTTCATGTGAAGCGGTATGGTGTGATCTTTACTTGCCTTGTGAGTCGAGCTGTCCATCTAGAAGTTGCTAGTTATCTGGATACTGATTCCTGCATCAATGCCCTGCGAAGTTCATCTGTCGAAGGGGCCCAGTAACAAGTATCAGAACAGACAATGGCACCAACTTTGTTGGAACACACAGAGAGCTAGGAGAAGCTCTGAAAGAGCTGGATCACAACAAGATTCAAAATAAATTACTGAAGGAAGGAGTGACATGGTCATTCAACCCTCCCTCTGGAGCCCACCATGGGGGGTATGGGAGAGGTTGATCCGACTGGTGAAAAAGATCCTCTATTCAGTCCTTAAAGAGCAAGTACTGGATGATGAGGCTTTGCAGACAGCCTTGTGTGAAGTTGAGGCGATTATGAACGACAGACCAATCACTACTGTAACAAATGACCCTAACGATCTAGAACCCCTGACTCCGAACCATCTGCTTCATCTGAAAGCAAAGCCAGTCCTGCCACCAGGACTATTCCAGAGAAGTGACCTATACTCACCGAAGGAGATGGAAGCAAGTACAATATATCACTGACCTCTTCTGGAAGAGATGGATCAGGGGAGTATCTTCCACTTATGCAGGAGCGGAACAAGTGGAACAAAACTAAGAGAAACTTCAGTCCTGGTGACCTTGTGGTCATCGTCGATGACTACCGCCCCAAGGAACTCTTGGCTAATGGGGCGTGTGGTGAAGGCTTTGCCAGGGGCCAAAGGTCTTGTCCGGAGCGTCATGGTTAAGACTAAGACCAATATCCTACAGAGACCTATCAATAAACTCTGTCTGCTCCTTGAGGCGACAAGTGAGACACACACACACACACACACAGTGCTCCATCTTTGAATCACGTGCACCTCTGATTCGTTGATGTCGTACTCTTACATTCTTTGATGTCACACATTTTGTGGACGTCAAACTCTTGACATTTTTTGGAAGTTGAACACCTTTACACTTCAACTCAGACTGAGATCTATGGACTATTTTCCTATATGGCACCTTGTATATTTGTATATAGCTATGAACTGTAATGGTGCTCTGGTATAGAATGTTTTTGTATTGGCTCTACGTTTGAATATTAAGTAATTGTTGTGCATTCAGTGCAGTCAACAATTAGGGGCCGGTATGTTAGAGCCGATTTGGGCATATTTTGTATAAAAAGACTGAACATACTGAGCTCCATGTACATTTGTGTAAATATATTAAATATTAATGTATATGATGAAATATTAGGTACGTACCTTTATGATTTATTTACCGGATTGAGATACATTCATTTGTTATTAGTGTAACTCAGTTTTTGCCCCCCCTCTTGCCCATTCATTGTACTGTGTTAATTGTGTTAGTATAAAGGCAGGAAGTTGGGCCTTCGGGGGAGGAGTCCTTGCTAGATGCGGGAGCGGTATAGTTTTTGACCATATAGACATACAGAAATACAGACAGACAGGTCATATTATATTATGTATTTGCATTTCAAGTAATCTCTGCTTTAAGTTGATTGGAGAATACCTTTTTGTTAGATAAGAAGAATAAACATTTTTTGTTGCACTATATCCCTGGATCTCATTGAATGTTTGGCCGTTTGGAAACGTTGAGTGTGGACTGTATGCGTCCGAAACAACCCCGCTTCAGGCTAGGGCAGTGGCTATGGTAAAGAGGAAAGGAAGCCACTACACTACCGGTCAAAGGTTTTAGAACACCTCAAGGGTTTTTCTTTATTTTTACTATTTTCTACATTGTAGAATAATAGTTAAGACATCAAAACTATGAAATAAAACTTTAGTAGTGTATGTAAACACATTTTGAAAATGATAGCTACAGGAACTATGTTTGCAGGCTAACTCGAATGACCTAACATAATATTCGCTAGCTTGCTAGCTAACTTTACATACTCTATAGCTAGCCAAGTTAATTAAATATCACTAGCTAGCTAACTTCATATTAGCTAGTTAGCTAGCTATCTTGACATATTTATCATTGTAACTCAAAATGCATTTGTAGCTAGCGAACAGCCATGGAAGAGGGGGAAAGGATTAGCTAGCAGTTCAAGCTGTCAGAGAAGGGAGAGTAGGCTACTCTGGATAGAGCACTTACCTTTGTGGGAGGACAGTATGAAAAGATTCTACAGTTCCAGTCCCTAGCGAAAAAAACTTAGGACAAAGAGATATAGCAACATAATATTCAGTGCTGTCTAATTTGAGTATAACGCAGCCTGTTTCTTTGTGATGTTTTCTGTCCTCAGATACAGTGAGCTGTGATACCCTGTCTGCAGATGAAGAGGTCCCAATGAATGTCCCAAGAGAATAAGGGTATGTCCTTGTATACCATGGATTAGAGGTCTTCACGGTTTCAACAGACCCGAAATTCTGAAGGAGACAAACCCGAGCGTGTCCTGGTCCTAAATTTGGTCGGAAATAATTTCCACGGGTCTCGGGTATGTGCATTTAAAATGTATTTACCGACTGGACCCGATTGGACCTGTCCTCTGTTAATTTAGTGTTTGTGTGATGAGAACTGCGCAAGCTTGTTATCAGCCAATTGCAACTCAATAAAACCTATAGCTTATATCCAGCTGAAACTGGTTCCGGCTGCTCACCTCACATGCGCCTGCTGCTGAGGAGAGAGAGCGCAAGTAAAAGGAGCCTTGGCCTAGTGCAGGGTTTCCCAAACTCTATCTTGGCTCTTATCAATTGTTTAGTCGTTATTACTATTGTAAATCATCATTAATATTATTATTATTATTATTATTATTATTATTATTATTATTATTATTATTGTAGGCCTATTTAATAATCTAAACCAGTTCTTTTAAATAGCCTATACAAAAAGTGTTTTGTTTCATTTTGTTGAGAAAGTTTAATTGGCTAAATTAAGTTCTGTCTTTAATTTTTTGTTCCGTATTTAGTTTAAGGTTAAAAGTAGGCCTGTTGTAAACTAAATAGCACTAGCCTATTACTGTCATTTGTTGGGTATGCCTTTGTTGGTATTTGTTGGTAATTAATTTAATGATGCAATATAATACCCTGTTCATTATTCCCAATAAACAATGACTTAACTTACGTTTGACATTACCCTAATAAAGGTAAGCAACTTGTGTGAAGGTTTGGTGTGGTAAGGCTCTTATTAGGCTTACAGTAGCTACAGCAGGGCTATGACGGCAGTGCGCACCGGCACTCTAACTGACTCCGACAGTTGAACTTGTTGTGAGGAAGAATGTTTTAGCACTACCAGAGTTAGCCTACTCTCTTAATCTAACAATATAATGCTTATCTTTATAGAATATATTCTGATCGAAAATTAACGAATTAGCCTCTTTCTGTACGCCTATATGTATCTGTATAGCAGTAGTGGCCTATCTGACAATAAAGAAATCCATGTCATGTCGGGAACATGGGGCCGGCATACCTCTATCTTTCTCTCGGTCTCTCTAGGGCTAGGCCTAAGCTTGTCTCCTTTAATATGTATTTTTAAAATATGAATATCATACAGTGGACGCCTAGGCCTATAGGCCTATATGCATGCCATGCCCTGGTGCATGTGTCGCTCAAATCTCCAGCAGCTGAACGGTGAGGTAGACAACTATTGTTTTAGGAATGTAAAAAATAATAGAACAATAGACTATAAGGTTTTGAATATTCTACACATAGAACGTTTATGTCATTTGTTATAGGCAGTTTTTAAGGACACATAACTGTGGATCATTTGGCCAATATCGCTTATTTATTGATAGCGTTGACAGCGCCCAGTTGGAGGTTTCTTTATCTCTCTTTCTCTCGGATCTTTACCGGTCTCTAGGATCACTGGTCTGTCTGGGCCTGTTTTCCACGGTCCTTTTCGGAACGGGTCTGACTGTCCTCAGGTCCATGCGGAATGGGTCTCCCTTTAAAAAAAATGCATATTGGGTCGGTGGGAAAGCCACGGATTAATTTCGGAACAGATCCAACTTTTTGGACCCATGAATACCTCTACATTTGATTATATGTGTACCTAGAACCATGTTTTCATCCACAGTTTTTATGCGAGTAAAGTCATACCTTATAAAAAAAAATCCTGACAGCTGTGATGGAAACAGGAAGTTTCGGTACAATTTTATAACTGCGGACAGATCATTTGTTCGTTCCACATGGTGTGATCTTTTTGTCAGTAAAATCCATTATGTGAGAAATAGCAGTGCAAACACTTTATGTGCATATATTGATATAATAACCCATAGCCGCCGGAAATAGGGGTGCTAAGGGTGCTGCACCACCCCCTGAAAAATCGGAATAAATAAAAAATATTAATACATATGTTTTTTTCACAAAAGTAGTGCACTGGGCCTTTAATAGTCCTGTATTAGTGGACCATTACAGCCATCTGTAGCAGGGGCAAAACAATTAAATCTGCACTGCTCATTGAGGGCCTGATGATTAGTTCACAAGTTGAATCAGGTGTACTTGTTAGGGGCTACAATAAAATGGTGGACTGTTGGGAGTACTTGAGGACTGGAGTTGTGAACCGCTGGCCTACGGTATGATGGCATTAGCCTTAAAGGCTCTGCATGGTCAATCCGACATCTGCAGTGACTGTACTGCATTTACTGCGATGCGGCCACCGCAGAAGTCAATGCATTCATACTTCTTGCTCTTTGGAGAAAAGCAGAACTGTTGTGAAGGAAGTTGTCAAGGAAGTGAGTTTGTGTTTATACAGGACCTCTTGCCCCCACCTACTGTCAACCAATCATGCAATGCGGAGCTATATGGAGCCCTCTGCATTGTTACAACATTTGTGAGGTGCATGGCGATGCGGTACAGAGCTTGATTTGGCCTCCGGAAGCTCCGCAATTGCATCAAACCGTCCATACTGATTCTCTGGATCGCATTTCCAGAGCACGCATAAATTGGCTTTTATTGGCGTTTGCAATGCACCTCTTGACATTGTGCATCTGAAGCAGAGAATAGCTTAACTCACACATTGTTTACATATTAATTGTTCCGCTCTATGTTCTCAATTTAAAAACAACACCTGTAGGCAATGTATATGAGGCTAATCATTATACTAGGTTTTGTACATGCCTTGTGCTGACAATTGTTTAGTGCAAATCCAACCCTTGTAATCTAGGTGGTGAAATGTCTGGAAGCAGGAGATTATGGGATCCTTAGCTTAAAACATACATACAACTACTACTACCAAGTTCATGCCAGATACTTTTCTCCAAGAAGATCTGAGTGGCACTTGGAGGTGCCACTGTGATAATGAAGATGGTTTGACAAAGGCTACCACAACAATTACATTGTCTATGCTAAATGTGTTTAAATTATCAAATAAATAATAGTTAGGCTATAAGAAATATATTTTATTCAATGGGGTGGGGCAAGGCAAAGTGAAGATGAAAAACAAAATACTTTTCATTTCACCAATACAACCATATAGCATATTATACAGTATGTTTACAAGATCATAAACAATAGTATTTTACATGTTCCAAATTACATTTTATATATTCATATGTTTTAGGGGTCACTTTTGTCAATCAAAGTGAAGGTGCTCTCTCCTCAAATGGCACAACAGAAATATTCAGATTGACCAAAGCACAGCACATGACAACCATCTTGTATAACTGAGGGATGTCTCCTTTCATATCCAAAGCACAGCATATGACAACCATCATGTATAACTGAGGGATGACTCCTTTCATATTTGGAAAAGGTGTTTTAGTGTCATATAAAGATTCAATATATTGTTGGGCTGGAATAGGGCTGTTATGGTGACCGTATTACCGCCACACCGTGGTCACAAGTCATGATGGCAGTCAAATTCCATGTGGCTGTTTAGTCACGGTAATTAGGCTTCTCCAAGCCCTGATGATGCTGATGGTCATTAGTAGCCTACCAAACGTGCTAACTGCCTGGTACTCAGCACTCTATTTTCCCTCTAATCACTCTAACATCAATGCAAATGTAATAGAAAATCTAATCAAACACTTAATAAGAGCCCATGAGCTCATGTTGCCCAACATTTATATAGGCTATGCAATTGCGTGAGAAAACAGAGTAATGGCCTCTATTAAAAAGAGGAGGATCCCATCAGCTTTCTTTAGGCTAGGCCTACTATATTTATTTCTCAACTTTCCTAATATTAATCACATTGCTTCTCTTTACAACAGGAGTATAGCCTACCTGGCTGGCATGAAAATTAAACACTGAAAAAGTGTCCTCCATTTAACTATTTAAGTGCATAGATGTACATGTATTTTTTTCCCGCTGCCCCTGTTTCGAGACAGGTGCATGAGAATGGTCCATTCTGAATCAAAACAAATTTCACAAATATATTATTTAGTATATATAAAACCAAGATTAAATCTTGGCATGGGTCCTCAGATCCTCAAAAGGTTATACAGCTGCACCATCGAGAGCATCCTGACTGGTTGCATCAGTGCCTGGTATGGCAACTGCTCGGCCACCGACCGCAAGGCACTACAGAGGGTAGTGCGTACGGCCCAGTACATCATTGGGGCCAAGCTTCCTGCCATCCAGGACCTCTATACCAGGCGGTGTCAGAGGAAGGCCCTAAAAATTGTCAAAGACTCCAGCCACCCTAGTCATAGACTGTTCTCTCTGCTACCGCACGGCAAGCGGTACCGGAGCGCCAAGTCTAGGTCCAAAAGGCTTAACAGTTTCTACCCCAAGCCATAAGACTCCTGAACAGCTAATCAAATGGCGACCCAGACTATTTGCATCCGGTCCTTCACCTGCATGATCATCTCAGACCAGCCACCCGGACAGCTGATGACAGTGTGGGTTTGCACAACCGAAGAATTTCTGCACAAACTGTCAGAAACCGTCTCAGGGAATTTAATCTGCCTGCTCGTCGTCCTCACCAAAGTCTTGACCTGACTGCAGTTTGTCGTCGTAGCCGTCTTCAGTGGGCAAATGCTCACCTTCGATGGCCACTGGCACGCTGGTGAAGTGTGCTCTTCACGGATGAATCCCGGTTTCAACTGTACCGGGCTGATGGCATCGTGTGGGCGAGCAGTTTGCTGATGTCAACGTTTTGAACATGGTGGCGGTGGGGTTATGGTATGGGCAGGCATATGCTACGGACACCGCACACAATTGCATTTTATCGATGACAATTATGAATGCACAGATCCTGAGGCCCATTGTCCTGCCATTCATCCGCCACCATCGCCTCATGTTTCAGCATGATAATGCACTGTAAGGATCTGTACACAATTCCTGGAAGCTGAAAATGTCCCAGTTCTTCCATGGCCTGCATACTCACCAGACATGTCACCCATTGAGCATGTTTGGGATGCTCTGGATTGACATGTATGACAGCATGTTCCAGTTCCTGCCAATATCCAGCAACTTTGCACAGCCATTAAAGAGGAGTGGGACAACATTCCACAGGCCACAATCAACAGTATGATCAACTCTATGTGAAGGAGATATGTCGCACTGCATGAGGCAAATGGTGGTCACACCAGATACTAACTGGTTTTCTGATCCACGCCCCTACCCTTTTTAAAGGTATCTGTGACCAACAGATGCATATCTATATTCCCAGTCATGTGAAAGCCTGTCACGCCCTGGCCTATAGAACTCTAGCTAGTTTGGTCAGGGTGTGAATATATTCTAGGTTTTGTATTTCTATGTTTGGCCGGGTGTGGTTCCCAATCAGAGGCAGCTGTCGCTCGTTGTCTCTGATTGGGGATCATACTTAGGCAGCCAGTTTTCCTGCCTGCGTTGTGGGATTTTGTTATGTTCATGTTTAGGCTTGTGTGTTAGCCTTTGGACCGTCACGGTTAAGTTTGTTGTTTTGGTTACTGTTTCGTGTGTTTATTAGTTAATAAACATGTTCGCCGTTCAGCTGCACCTTGGTCTGTCCCATTCCTTAATGTACGTGACAAAGCCATAGATTAAGGCCTAATACATTTATTTAAATTGACTGATTTCCTAATGAACTGTAACTTAGTAAAATGAAATTGAAATTGTTGCATGTTGTGTTTATATTTTTGTTCAATGTATTTATATTGTTTTTATGTATATATATTTTGTGCGTTGTGAGACAAAGCACTGCTAACGAGACTCCAAACTTGTTATAATTGCACATTGAGACAACCCCTCGTTCTCTTAACAGCATTTTTGTGGTGAATTTGTAATTATATTATTTCATGCTGTCAGTGGACAGATGTGGTTTTGGTGTAAAGCGCATTACCTCTCATCCTGTTAAACTGTTGTGCTTTTGTTCCAATCTATGTCATTGAAATTAATTTGTGAAACGTATGTTATGTGTATAGACAGAGACAATGTTCAACGGACATTTTTGTACTAGTGTCTAGAGTGGGTTCGCTCAGCATCCGGGGATGTTCTTTCGGAGTTGGTTTGCTCCACAGGTAGGGGTGTTCTTGTACAACCAAGTCTACAGACACATACAGCAGGCTGGAAAAGACTGGTAGAGACGGGAGGACAGACTCACTCACTGAGTGGTTTGGTGCTTTGCTTTCCTACTAACACAGCTGTGTGTTTGGACAGCTAACAGTTACTGTCTGCCTGGCCTGTTGTATCAGAACTACAGCCTGATGGTGCGCTGACGTCATGGTCTGGGTTTGACTAGTACTGTCTGGTTTGTCACTGTTTAGTTTGACTACAACATTTACATTTTAGTCATTTAGCAGACGCTCTTATCCAGAGCGACTTACAGTTAGTGAATACATATATATTTATTTTTTTATACTGGCCCCCCGTGGGAATCGAACCCACAACTCTGGCGTTGCAAACGCCATGCTCTATCAACTGAGCTACATCCCTGCCGGCCATTCCCTCCCCTACCCTGGACGACGCTGGGCCAATTGTGCGCCGCCCATGAGTCTCCCGGTCGCGGCCGGCTGCGACAGAGCCTGGATTACAAGAATAATACATGTTAAAGATTTGTAGTGCTGAGTGATTAACCGATATGTTGGTTCGTTTTCGTTTTTTATCAACTAATTGACCTACATCAGTTCAATTATTTTAATTCCATTTCCTTCGGGGGTTTTTCTGTGAGCTCAATGCACACATTGTGTAGTTTCTCTAGAGATAAATCAACTCAAGTCCGAACTGTGCAATGTAGTAGGGAGTTGTAGTTTCCAACAGGACAAAACTCGACAGTTTAGTGCAGAAAACGTGATAATTAACTACAATTATCATAATTCATTGCACGGCGGTGTTTCTTTTACACCTGCTACGTTAAGTTAGTGTGGGGCAGACGCCGAGAGAAGAGAATGAAGAATGTTTGATGAGAGGGATAGAAAGAAGTTGCTTTGCAAGTTATCTGTACCTGAAAATACATGATCTAAGTGATTGAGTTGGTATTCAGCAGTCATAAAAGTATGCCTTATTTACTTTGAAGAACTACTAAAATAGTGATTTTGTCAGACAGCATAGGCAGCAGCTCTACAGAGATGAGGACTTGGAATTAAGTGATAGTCATCAAATAAAACAAATGTAATATACACAACAACTTCAATCTTTTCTTAAAGTAAAGTAATGTGAATATATGATTAATAAGTGATAAGCAGTAATGGACTACCATCATGGGACTTTCATGAATTGTTTTATTCTGTGTTACTATGGAGGACTAAAAGTGCCACAATTAAATAAATAAATACACCATTAAATAATTACTTAAATGTGTCATTAATTAATTAAAATTAGAATTAAATACATAAATGTGTAATTAAATGTATCATTAATTAATTCAAATACCGATTCATTTTATGTAAAATACATATATAATTATTTCACTATTTACATTTACATTTCATGATCCTGCATTGCAGTGATTCATTAATTACTTAAAACTGTCAAACTGACCCATCAAAGTCAGTGGGCGGGGCTAACGCGAATCTAGTCTGATCCATTGCTTTGGTCTGAAGTAGAGTAGGCCAACCTGGATAGAGACAATGGAGGATCTCCGTGAACTTTCCAGGGAGTTGGTTAGAGACATTTTAAACTTAGCAGAGGATGTAGAAGCAGGACCTGCTGACCCAGAGCATGTAGCTAGTAAAGCAGAGGAACTTATTGAAGGTGAATAGCGCCACCCAGTGTATTGGAATGTGTTCAGTAGCTCTGCATCAATCCATTATCCGGAAATGATTTGTCTTGGCTTGATGCAGAGGGTAACCAATCAGGCGTTAGGTTCCGCCTACCAACTTTTGATGGGTCAGTTTGACAGTTTTAAGTAATTCATGAATCACTGCAATGCAGGATCATGAAATGTAAATGTAAATAGTGAAATAATTATATATGTATTTTACATAAAATGAATCGGTATTTGAATTAATTAATGATACATTTAATTACACATTTATGTATTTAATTCTAATTTTAATTAATTAATGACACATTTAAGTAATTATTTAATGGTGTATTTATTTATTTAATTGTGGCACTTTTAGTCCTCCATATGTTACAGCAGTTAACTCACATAATGCAAAGTGCATTTAACGTGAAAACCATTATATAAAATAAAAAAATCAAACCGAAACCGAACACAAAGAGCACTAATCGCTCAGCACAATGAATTGGAAAATACTTCTGTTAACTTGTTCTCTCTTTCGCCAATAAAGACATTGCTATTGTACATAAACTATTTATAATATTGAATGTATTTGTTGTATTGTGGAATGTATTGTTTGTTCTTTTAAAAAAATGTTTTAAATAACTCGTTTTTTTAAACTACTTATTCTGAATGGTAATTTGAAAATGTCTTTTAAATAATAGTTTCTGTTAATTTATGTAGCCTACATTTGCAATTTTTCAACATTGTCCATAGATTAACAGAGAACATTTAAAAAAATGAATTTTGTGTATATACATTGAGGGAACACTATTCTAACAACATTTCCGTATAAAAACAGAAAATGTACTGGCAAAAAAATACCTGTATATTTTCCATTCTTTTATGGACAGTTCCTTCAAATAAATTACAGAAAATACTGTATAAACACAGTGACTGTCCATTAATAGACAGAGCTGATATTTGGATAAATATATATATTTTTTTACGGAAATTCCCTTTAATCTATTACAGGGAATGTCCGTTAAAAGAAGGAAAATATGTTTTTTAACAGATTTATCCAAATATCAGCTCCGTCTATTAATGGACAGTCACTGTGTTTATACACTATTTTCTGTAATATATTTGAAGGAACTGTCCATAAAATAATGGAACATGTAACGGTAATTTTTTGTGTTTATACAGTACTTTCAGTAATTTATTTGAAGGAACAGTCTGTAAAATAATGGAAATTGTACCGGTAATTTTTTGCCAGTACATTTTCCGTTTTTTTTTTACATGATTTTTACAGTGTGGTTTCGGATACTTTTCAGTTGTTAGGATATTTGCTCCAAATCATGTCCATCATCGCCTTGGGTTTTGGGCGCACATGGAACCTCAAATGTGCCGTGACGTTTGAGAATATGGTGAACCAAAAACACCATCACCAAAACGACAAAGACAACACACGCTATTATTCCAAGGATACCACCTGCTGTGACAGGTGGGGGGCGCTGAGTCGGATATTTGACACAATCAGATGGTTCTTTGTCAACACATTTCCATCCCTCAACCAAGTCGAATCCCTCATAGCAAGAACACATGTGACCTCCGTACGTATTTGTGCAATTATGATCGGAGTAACCCATATCACATTCATTTATGTCCAAGCAAAACGTCACCTCATTTCTTACATCAGCCATGTAGCCATCCGGACAGTTGCATTGATGTGGATTATTTGGGTCATATTCTGCAAGACACTCTTTGAAAGGACAATGAAGTTTACATTTGTTGGGGTCTTCTTTCGTTGCAATATATCCTTCAAAACAGGAGCTAATGTGTTTACGCACATATGCTCGCATAGTCCATCCCTGCACTCATCTATGTCAATACATACATAATTTATCATTTTTTATCCGTTTTGGCAACTGCATTCAAATCCACCAATAGTGTTGACACACTCAATGTTCTGTCACCGGCACTGTCTTTCATCGTCACAAT
The DNA here is from genome assembly GCF_020615455.1 of Coregonus clupeaformis. Classification (NCBI taxonomy): domain Eukaryota; kingdom Metazoa; phylum Chordata; class Actinopteri; order Salmoniformes; family Salmonidae; genus Coregonus; species Coregonus clupeaformis. The sequence continues at coordinate 25,077,434 of NC_059224.1, forward strand.
CATCAATGTCTTTGCACTCCTTCCCATTTTCTGCCAGTGCGTACCCATGGTGACACATGCAGGCGATGGAGTTGTCATTTATCTTGTAGCAAACCTGCGCGCACCCGAAATGAAGGCAGGGGTCGTTTTGCGCATCTTCACATGTACATTTATTGTAATGGATAAATTTTCCAGGTGGGCAGATGCATACAGGTTGTTGATTAATCGGTAAGCACATATCCTCACAACCACCTTTCAGTACCTCGCAATTCCAAGGTGCTTGCATCCACTGTTCAGAGAGACAGATGTACTTGGTCTCAAGGGGGTTGAGTGTTGCAATGCTTCGCATAGGCAATACCAGGAGGACATCTCCCTCGAATCCCAATGGGGTCTCATACGTGGTCCTCTGTAGCTCAGCTGGTAGAGCACGGCGCTTGTAACGCCAAGGTAGTGGGTTCGATCCCCGGGACCACCCATACACAAAAATGTAGGCTATGCACGCATGACTGTAAGTCGCTTTGGATAAAAGCGTCTGCTAAATGGCATATTCATATTATTATTAATTAATACAGTACAGATTCGTTGCCTTTGATGTCAAAAGGTTTGCAGACACTCGGGAAATTATACTTACATAGGTGTCCATCTATTCTCCTTTTGCATGATTGTTCTGACCATTTAAATTCTTCTTTGGACATCGATAGGCATTTTAAAGAGCAGACATCGTCAACGCCTCCCCAGTTCTGAAAGTCTGTTGCATTATCTCCCGTTATCCATCTGTAGCCCCGTAAGTCAGAGGCACTGTCAGGACATTGTCCACTCGGTAACTGCAAACCAATCCAGAAATCTCCTGTAATAACAAGTAAAATCGAAATTATGTCTTGTGATACCGAAGAACTACACTGTCATTAATTGTCCATTGCTGTCCTCACAATGTTTTTGAGCCGTTGCAAAATCGTCTGGATCCTGGAAAACAGCAAAACACTGATTCCCAATGCAGTATCCGTTATGCTTGGCTTCTCACATTCTCAGCACGAATGTTAGAGTAACAAGCAACATCACTATTATGACCTTCATTTTTTTTACTCAGTTGTAACAACTTTGTATGTACAACTATTGCTTATTAGGCAATGTGTAGCTATAGTTTACCCTTCGGATAGCTCCTGCTGTTAAAAGCAGCCTTGCTCCATGTTTGCGAGCTGGTCAAGGAAAGAATTTCCTATTTTGCTGGTTGCTTAATCCCCTTCCAAAAACTTTATTTCACCCACCTCGCCGGTGCACATCACTACTAGTCTACATTTGGAATTACATCTCCCTCCCTCCCCACCTCCCCACCTCCCTGCCTTCCTCTTTCTCTCAATTCAATTCAATTTAATTTCAATTTAAGGGCTTTATTGGCATGGGAAACATATGTTTACATTGCCAAAGCAAGTGAAATAGATAATAAACAAAAGTGAAATAAAAAATACAAAATTAACAATAAACATTACACTCACAAAAGTTCCAAAAATAATAAAAACATTTCAAATGTCATATTATGTTTATATACAGTGTTATAATGATGTGCAAATAGTTAAAGGACAATAAGGAAAATAAATAAACATAAATATAGGTTGTATTTACGATGGTGTTTGTTCTTCACTGATTGCCCTTTTCAAAAGTTTGGACAGACCTACTCATTCAAAAGGGTTTTTCTTTATTTTTACTAGAATAATAGTGAAGACATCAAAACTATGAAATAACACATATGGAATCATGTAGTAACCAAAAAAGGTTTAAACAAATCAAAACATATTTTAGATTCTTCAAAGTAGCCACCCTTTGCCCTGATGACAGCTTTGCACACTCTTGGCATTCTCTCAACCAGCTTCATCTGGAATGCTTTTCCAACAGTCTTGAAGGAGTTCCCACATATGCTGGGAACTTGTTGGCTGCTTTTCCTTCACTCTGCGGTCCAACTCATCCCAAACCATCTCAATTGGGTTGAGGTCGGGTGATTGTGGAGGCCAGGTCATCTGATGCAGCACTCCATCACTCTCCTTCTTGGTCAAATAACCCTTACACAGTGTGGAGGTGTGTTTTGGGTAATTGTCCTGTTGAAAAACAAATGATAGTCCCACTAAGCGCAAACCAGATGGGATGGCGTATCGCTGCAGAATGCTGTGGTAGCCATGCTGGTTAAGTGTGCCTTGAATTCTAAATAAATCACTGACCGTGTCACCAAAAAAGCACCCCCACACCATCACACCTCCTCCTCCATGCTTCACGGTGGGAACTACACATGCAGAGATCATCCGTTCACCTACTCTGCATCTCACAAAGAAACAGCGTTTGGAACCCAAAATCTCAAATTTGGACTCATCAGACCAAAGGACAGATTTCCACCGGTCTAATGTCCATTGCTTGTGTTTTTTGGCCCAAGCAAGTCTCTTCTTATTATTAGTGTCCTTTAGTAGTGGTTTCTTTGCAGCAATTCGACCATGAAGGCATGATTCACGCAGTTTCCTCTGAACAGTTGATGTTGAGATGTGTCTGTTACTTGAACTCTGTGAAGCATTTATTTGGGCTGCAATTTCTGAGGCTGGTAACTCTAATGAACTTATCCTCTGCAGCAGAGGTTACTCTGGGTCGTCCTTTCGTGTGGCGGTCCTCATGAGCCAGTTTCATCATAGCGCTTGATGGTTTTTGTGACTGTACTTGAAGAAACTTTCAAAGTTCTTGAAATTTTCCGTATTGACTGATCTTCATGTCTTAAAGTAATGATGGACTGTCGTTTCTCTTTGCTTATTTGAGCTGTTCTTGTCATAATATGGACTTGGTCTTTTACCAAATAGGGCTATCTTCTGTATACCAACCCTACCTTGTCACAACACAACTGATTGGCTCAAATGCATTAAGAAGGAAAGAAATTCCACAAATGAACTTTTAACAAGGCACACCTGTTAATTGAAATGCATTCCAGTTGACTACCTCATGAAGCTGGTTGAGAGAATGCCAAGAGTGTGCAAAGCTGTCACCAAGGCAAGGGGTGGCTACTTTGAATAATCTAAAATATAACATATATTTTGATTTGTTTAACACTTTTTTGAGTACTACATGATTCCATATGTGTCATTTCATAGTTTTGATGTCTTCACTATTATTCTACAATGTAGAAAATAGTAAAAATAAAGAAAAACCCTTGAATGAGTAGATGTGTCCAAACCTTTGACTGGTACTGTATATAAAATAAAAATAATCATTTGCCAGTTATAGGTCTACTTTGTTATTGGCTTTGGTCACTTAGACTGGTTAGAATTTTCAGTGATGAGATGCTTATGGAGCCATTACATTTGTGAAAGGCCTACTACAACTGTATGAAATAAAAACATAAAACATTCAAAACCATCTGATTTTCCTTTGCAGACGTGTAAACAAGTCATGACAATGAAAACGTAAATGACAAAATTATCCAACAACATATTGATTGTCCTATATCAACGGTCTGTCCAATGATACGTTTTGTACTTATCCCTTGTGACTTGCTGCAAATCGTGATTACCAAAATCTTGGCTTTCGAAAGCAATGTCTAAATTACCTCGACGTTTTAGTTTCAGGTGAGTAAGTACAACCATCACCAAAATAACTACGACAATGCATACCATCATTCCAAGAAGACCCCCAGCCTTTACAGTGGAAGGGCGCTCAGTTGGATCCTTGATAATTGGTGTATATGGTGTGGTAAAACCTGAACCCTCTGACGGTTCTCTCTCAACACAACCATATGAACCAACCAAGTCGAATCCCTCATCACAAGAACACAGGTAACTTCCATACGTATTTGTACAATTATGGAGGCAGTAACTCATCTCACATTCATCTATGTCAACACAATTTGACAACCCATTTTTGTCTTTGAGTATGTAACCATTTTGACAGTTGCATTGATATTCTTTACTTGGGTCACATTCTGGGGAACACTCTGCTGCTAAACAAACAAATTGGCACCGGTTGGTGTCTTCTGTCATTCTTCTGAATCCATCCCAACAGGAGCAATTGTAACTGCCTATTGTGTTCGTGCAGTTGTGCTCACATGGTCTCATGGAGCATTCATCTACATCTACACATTTGTCATTTTCAAACACATATCCCTTCTGGCATCTGCATTCAAATCCACCAATAGTATTGACACACTTAAAGTTCTGTCCCCGGCACTGTCTATCATCTATACAATCATCAATGTCTTTGCACTCCTTCCCATCTTCTGCCAGTGCATACCCATGGTGACACATGCAAGTGTAGATGTCATCTTTTTTTTGGCAGAGATGCGCGCATCCTGAGTCAAAGCAGGGGTCATTTTGCGCATCTTCACATGTGACGTTATTGTCCTGGAGAGTTTTTCCAGGTGGGCAGGTGCATACATGTTGTTGATTAACTGAGGAACAGTCATGCACACAGCCACCTTTGAATACCTCGCAACTCCATGGTGCTTGTATCCACTGTTCAGATAGACAGATATATTTCGACCCGAGGGATTTGAGCGTTGCAATGGTTCCCTGGGGTAATGTCAGTAGGTTGTCCCCTTTGAATCTCAACGGGGTCTCGTACAGAACTGATTCGTCCCCTTTTACAATTACATGTTGGCAGGGACTGTCAAGTTTATATTCACAAATAAATCCATCTACTTTACTTTCGCATGGTTGTTCCTTCCACGCAAAGTCGTATTTTGATACCGAAATACATTTTGAAGAGCAGACATCATCAAAGCGCCCCCAGTTCTGGAATTTGGTTTCATCATCTCCAGTTATCCACCTGTACCCTCGTAAAAACAATGCTTGGTCGGGGCATTGCCCGCTCGGTAAATGCAAACCAATCCAATAATCTCCTGTATGAATACCAAGTAATATTAAAAGGATGCTATGTGATATCAAAGTTCGAACTGTCATTAAATATCCGTTATTTTCTTGCTCACAATGTTTTTGAGCGGTTCCAAAGTCAGCTTGGTCCTGGAAAACGGCAAAGCACTGCTCCTCGATGCAGTATCCGACACGGGGATCCCCCTTCACTCTCAACAGGAACGTTAGAACGACGAGTATTCCTACTGTATCCCTCATTTCTTAACAATCTCCTACGCCTCAAACGCAATATAACAATTTCGCATATAATTTAGATGTAGGCTACTCGCCTCTTAGGCATGGTTTGAGTAGTAGAATGAACGTTAAGACTGCCGATAACTCCCATTTATATAAGCCTCCCTCCATGTTTTCGATTGATCAAGGAAGGAAGTTCCTTTATGAATGGCGTAGTTGCTGACCAAAAACAAACAAGTTCTCTCTGAACCTGCCTATCATGCCAAATAACCAGCCACTGGGCAACAACTGGTTGAATCAACGGTGGGAATCAACGTTGTTTCCACCTAATTTCAACCCAAAAAATCAAGGTGATGAGGTTGAATCAATGTGGAAAACTAATTAGACTTGCAAAAAGTAATAATTTCACCCAACCAGTAACTAAATCTAACATGGTGATTTATTTTTACATTTCACTTTGAATTCAGTTAGTTGACAACTCAACCAAATGTTAATCAAACCTAGACATTGAACTGACACGTGCACACACACAACACACACACGAAATGTATATTTGTAGCAAGCTATAGTCCAATTATACACATATTGCAACACTTATGGGCTAGCATTTAAATAAGAAACACATTGAAATCAAATCAATGAAATCAAAAACTTAGATAACATCTTTCAGTGATATGCAGCCTAATTTGCTCAGTTCTCTCCTAGTGTTTACATGGTTCTCTCTCATGAGTATGCCTATATGGCAGCCAGATGGCACATTCTGAGCTATTTTTGTATTAATTTGAGAACCACTCTATGTCCACAAATAGACATGAGAACACCAGGACAGACACATTCTTCATGAGGTGATTTAAACACGTTTTAGGATATATTTGAACACATGAATTCGGAATAATATCTTATTATTCTTGATATTCAGGGACAACCATGATTATATTGACAATATACACTACATTGCCAAAAGTATGTGGACATGCCTTCAGATTAGTGGATTCGGCTATTTCATCTAAATTCCCAATCTGGCCCTCATACCATCATTGCCACCTAATCATCCCCAGTTTACAAATAGGTTCATTCATCCCGTTGCTGTAAATGAGAATGTGTTCTCAGTCAACTTACCTGGTAAAATAAGGGTAAAAAAATTAAATAATAATAAAGCCACACCAGTTGCTGATAGGTGTATAAAATCGAGCACACCGCCATGCAATCTCCACAGACAAACATTGGCAGTAGAATGGCCCATACTGAAGAGCTCTGTGACTTTCAACGTGGCACTGTCATAGGATTCTAGTCTCCTGAGTGGCGCAGTGGTCTAAGGCACTGCATTGCAGTGCTAGCTGTGCCACTAGAGATCCTGGTTCGAATCCAGGCTCTGTCGCAGCCAGCCGTGACCCGGAGACTCATGGGCAGCGCACAATTGGCCTAGTGTTGTCCAGGGTAGGGGAGGGAGTGGCCGGCAGGGATGTAGCTCAGTTGATAGAGCATGGTGTTTGCAACGCCAGGGTTGTGGGTTCGATTCCCACGGGGGACCTGTATAAAAAAAAAAATGTATTCACTAACTGTAAGTCGCTCTGGATAAGAGCGTCTGCTAAATGACTAAAATGTAAATTTAAAATGCCAACTTTCCAACCAGTCAGTTTGTCAAATTTCTGCCCTGCTAGAGCTGCCCCGGTCAACTGTAAGTGCTGTTATTGAAGTGGAAACTTCTAGGAGCCACAATGGTTCAGCCTCGAAGTGGTAGGCCACACAAGCTCACAGAATGTGAGTGCTGAAATGCGTAGCGTGTAAAAACGGTCTGTCCTCGGTTGCAACACTCACTACTGTGTTCCAAACAGCCTTGGGAAGCAACATCAGCACAATAACTGTTCTTCAGGAGCTTCATGAAATGGGTTTCAATTGCAGAACAGCCGCACACAAGCCTAAGATCACCATGCGCAATGCCAAGCGTTGACTGAAGTGGTGTAAAGCTCACTGCCATTGGACTCTGGAGCAGTGGAAATGCGTTCTCTGGAGTGATGAAACACGCTTCACCGTTTGGCGGATACCAGGAGAACGCTACCTGCCCCAATGCATAATGCCAATTGTAAAGTTTGGTGGAGGAGGAATAATGGTCTGTGGCTGTTGTTCATGGTAGGGCTACAATGTATACAATGACATTCTAGACGATTCTGTGCTTCCAACTTTGTGGCAACAGTTTGGGGAAGGCCCTTTCCTGTTTCAGCATGACAATGCCTACATGCACAAAGCGAGGTCCATACAGAAATGGTTTGTCGAGATCGATGTGGAAAAACTTGACTGGCCTGCACAGAGCCCTGACCTCAACTCCATCGAACACCTTTGGGATTAATTGGAACACTGACTGCGAACCAGGCCTAATCGCCCAACATCAGTGCCCGACCTCACTAACATGCTGACCACACCACTTGTGTTACGTGTGTGAGCGTTGCAAAATAAATGTACTCATACATGTTATATAACAATTTCATCCAAACTGCTTGCGCGCGTCAACGAGCGTCTGCGTAGCCAGACGCTAAAATAGAACGGGGTTCTATTTTTGACGCTTGACCTGCCTCTCCCATCTCCTCATTGGTTTTTAGGAGCATATACCCACATGGGTGATTGCAAGATGATTTGAGGTCCACACTCCAGTCCAGTTGGTGGTGGTAATGCACCTTAAAGTTGGTTGCCAACCGCCATATAAAGTCCACAGAAGAAGAAGAAGATGACTAAAGGAGGAGATATTGCTAGAAACTAACTAGGTTTCCCCTTTTACCTGTGGATTAATTGTCGGTGTGTGACTCAAAATGGGTCAAAATTCTACAAAGATCCTGAAAAAAAGGAGCTTGTGCATTTCAAGTAAGATAACCTAATGTGTATATCCCAGGACAAATTAGCTAGCAACAGCAAGCTAGCTAGCTAAATGGCCTTGAATGTTTCATGTGTTTCGACCTGTCCCCAAATGAATAAATATAGTTGGTTCAGAGTTCGTTTAGATATTTCAAACTGTGTGTCCTGATCGCGTCTGGTGTGGATGGAGAAAATCAACATGTGCACAATAGCGCACGCGGAAGCACGTGCCTGTTCTAGTCAGCATGTTATGCTCTTGTGGCTGAATGGAAGCAAGTCCCCGCAGCAATGTTCCAACATCTAGTGGAAAGCCTTCCCAGAAGAGTGGAGGCTGTTATAGCAGCAAATTTGGGTCCAATTCCATATTAATGCCCATGATTTTGGAATGAGACGTTCGATGAGCAGGTGTCCACATACGTTTGGTCATGTAGTGTATCTGGGTGTCTCTGTTTGTCCGGAGGTGGTAGCCTAGGAGGAGTAGGAACATAATCACTCATGGGAGGTATCACTCCCTCCAGGAAATACACGACGCCGCTGTTCTGGTTACTGATGGATTTATTCTTCTACTAAATTCTCCACCGTCATCAATCCACCGTCGAACTGTTTAAATACATTTCAACACATGCACAAAAAACAAGTTGGCGTTCACGTTACAGAAACCTTGCACGTAAATATGCGTGACAAATAATTAACATAATGAACATACCTCGCTGGCTGCACACAACTGAGAGGGAAATGGGTCCACTTAGAAACAAGAATACTTGTAAATAAACACGTCGTTAATTTAACTTATCTTTCAGAGTACTAAACTTTACCGCCGCTACTTTACCGCGATGTTGTCACGATCGTCGTAGTAATGAGTAGACCAAGGCGCAGCGTGAGAAACAAACATGACTTTAATTAGTTAAAGTTTCTAAATACAAAACAAAACACGACTTGTGAAGTCCACGGTGACAATGACCGAACACGGAACAAAAACCCACAAACACAAAGTGAAACACAGACAGTTAAATATGGCTCCCAATCAGAGACAACCAGCACACAGCTGACACTCGTTGCCTCTGATTGGGAGTCACCCAGTCAAACATAGAAATAAACAACCTAGAACACCCAACATAGAAACAGAAAACATAGAATGAACACACCCTGGCTCAACATAATGAGTCCCAGAGCCAGGGTGTGACAGTATCCCCCCCTAAAGGCGCGGACTGCGACCGCGCCTAAATACGAGCAAAACGGGGGGGGGCTGGGTGGGCATTCCTCCTCGGCGGCGGCTCCGGCTCCGGGCTTGCCCACCACCCTCCAACAAACCCCCCATAGCGCCCCTGGTCCGGTCTGGCCCCGCTGGCTGGAGCTGGACTGGACGTAGCAGGAGCGGTAGGCTTCAGCTCCTTAGTGGAGCAGTAGAGCGGTACCTGAATTGGCACCGATGACCCAGGCACGGGTTGTGCCGGACTGACGCACTCGCACCCCTGGCTTGGTGCGAGTGGCAGGAACGGGCCGGGTCGGGCTGGCGACGGCGCACCGTAGACTTGGTGCGAGTGGCAGGAACAGGCCGGACCGGGCTGGCGACGCGCACCGTAGACTTGGTGCGTGGAGCAGGGACAGGCCGGGCCGGGCTGGCGACGCACCCCGTAGGCTTGGTGCGTGGAGCAGGGACAGGCCGGGCTGGGCTGACGACGCACACCGTAGGCTTGGTGCGTGGAGCAGGGACAGGCCGGACAGGGCTGGCGACGCACCCCGTAGGCTTGGTGCGTGGAGCAGGGACAGGCCGGGCTGGGCTGACGACGCACACCGTAGGCTTGGTGCGTGGAGCAGGGACAGGCCGGACAGGGCTGGTGACGCACACCGTAGGCTTGGTGCGTGGAGCAGGAACAGGCCGGGCAGGGCTGGCGACGCACACCGTAGGCTTGGTGCGTGGAGCAGGAACAGGCCGGGCAGGGCTGGCGACGCACACCGTAGGCTTGGTGCGTGGAGCAGGAACAGGCCGGGCAGGGCTGGCGACGCACTCCGTAGGCTTGGTGCGTGGAGCAGGAACAGGCCGGGCAGGGCTGGCGACGCACACCGTAGGCCTGGTGCGTGGAGCAGGGACAGGCCAGACTGGGCTGGCGACGCACACCGTAGGCTTGGTGCGTGGAGCAGGAACAGGCCGGGCTGGGCTATCGACGCACACCGTAGGCTTGGTGCGTGGAGCAGGGACAGGCCGGACTGGGCTGGCGACGCACACCGTAGGCTTGGTGCGTGGAGCAGGAACAGGCCGGACCGTACTGGGAACACACACCACTGGCCTTAAACGGGGAGCAGGAACGGGCCGGACCGGACTGGCAATACACCTCAGTACCTCTCGCCGTGCCTCTACAACTTCCTTCCCTCCTCTCGCCAATGGCTCCCGTAACCCGGTGGCCTTCTCTCCTCGTCTCCCATTTCGCCCTGTGGCAGCCTCCTGCTGCCCAGTCGCCCATGCCGTGTGCCCCCCCCTAAAGATTTCTTGGGGTTGCCTCTCGCCTGTCCGACGTTGACCCGTTTGGCGCCGCTGCTCCTCTCCTGCCTGGGTCTCCCCCTTTATCGCCTTCCGGTACCGGACGGCCTCCTCCTCAGTAATCTGCCCCCAACCGAGGAGGACATCCACAAGAGTCACCTCCTGCGTGTGTTCCTGGACACGCTGCTTGGTCCTGGTATGGTGGGTTTTTCTGTCACGATCGTCGTAGTAATGAGTAGACCAAGGCGCAGCGTGAGAAACAAACATGACTTTAATTAGTTAAAGTTTCTAAATACAAAACAAAACACGACTCGTGAAGTCCACGGTGACAATGACCGAACACGGAACAAAAACCCACAAACACAAAGTGAAACACAGACAGTTAAATATGGCTCCCAATCAGAGACAACCAGCACACAGCTGACACTCGTTGCCTCTGATTGGGAGTCACCCAGTCAAACATAGAAATAAACAACCTAGAACACCCAACATAGAAACAGAAAACATAGAATGAACACACCCTGGCTCAACATAATGAGTCCCAGAGCCAGGGTGTGACAGATGTCTGGAACTTGTCACCACTAAAAGCGTCCCAACACAACATAGAATGTACAGATAGTTCCTATCACATAAATACAAGCAAAATCAATATTCAAAATACAAGTTGTACAAATAATAATGATATTATGTAAAACCTATTAATAATGACATGAATAACATTAATAATGACATGAATAACATTTATGGCAGTTAAAGGAGGGACCCTACCCAGGGGGAGAGTATGAGTCAGGAGTGGCACAAATGTGCTACAGGAAGTGGAAGGTGGGCTCACTTCCTCTAAGGCCACCCCACAATTCACGGAAACAGTTGATAGAGACGGCATATTATTTCAGTGTCTCCATATTTCCTTTGATAAAAATGGGTGGAGTGAGAGAAATGGAGAATGGGGTGTAAGTGACGTGGCTTTGGTATTCGGGGAAGGAACCTTTTGTTCATGCAATGGAAACAAAACCTGTCTAACCCTCTCTTACACCCCATTCTCCATTTCTCTCACTCCACCCATTTTTATCAAAGGAAATATGGAGACACTGAAATAGCATGCCATCTCTATCAACTGCTACCTGGCCTACTGATTTGATTCAAGATTTGGTTAACTAGTGGCGTTTGTGAATTATTGATGGCTGCTTGATATACCTGAAGAATATATATGTCATATCCAGTGGTGGCTCCTGAAAAAATTCTCAGGGGGGGGCAATTTTTCTGATGATTTAGGTGACCTACACACATTTTAAAAAATATATGTCCAGCAACAACATGAAGACAGGGGCAGCATATAAGTCAATGCCAGAAGCATTTATTGACTGATCTCAAAAGTGTTGGCTTACAAAAGCAAAATAAGTTATCACAGTAAAAATAATCAAGGGTGTTCTTTCACATTCCTCAACACTGCATAAACAATATGCATTTCCATAAACAAATGAAATATCAGCTGAAAATACAGCATCTTGGTATTTGTTCAGATTGCAGGATCAACAAGAGCTTTTACCACATTTTTTGCCTCATGGTTGAATTGGAAATATGTGCACCTGAGCATAATTCACAACAAGCAAGCAGGAGCTTTTGATAGAGGCTACTGAAAACATTGATGCAAGTTATTGGTAATAAGAAATTTTTATAGACTTCCATATTCTGCCCTCTTGTATAGATTTGTGAAAATGAACAGTGATAGACATTTTGCCTGAAAACAGAATTTGAAAATAATTTCTAGAAAAGGTAAACACAGCTATCTGTATGGCTTTGTAAAAATGAACAACCATATTCTGGCCAATTGTATAGATTTGTAAATATGAACAACCATATTCTGGCCAATTGTATAGATTTGTAAAAATGAACATGAACAGATTTTTTTATTTTTTTTACTTTTTTTAAAATGAAAAATAACTATTTTAAACAACATCAACTGTGAACTGATTTGGGCGTGTGTGTGTTAAAGAGACAGACAGGGAGGGACAAAGAGAGAGAGAGGCTACATTACTTGTACTGAAACTGTTCTCTTCTCTCTTTCAATGCAGCAAAGCGGTCAATGACTTTCTCATTGAAATCAGGCATGCTGAGGACTAGTTCCTTCTCCATGGAAAGCATGGCCAGTGCATTCAGACGTTCCTGGCCCATTGAATTTCGCAGGAATGTCTTAACTCGTGTCAAAGTTGAGAAACATCTCTCAGCTTCAGCTGTTGTCATGGGAGTAGTTATGAGGATGTTCAACAGAGTCACAGTCTCAGAGAACGTCTCCTGGAGGTTGTAGCTCATGAGAACCTGGTACAGTGCCAATGCACCAGTTTGACTTTCTCGTCGTCGGCAAAAAGACCGTTCAGTCTCTCCAAAAGCACACTGGCGATTGAGACTGAGGTTGATTCCGAGATGGGAAGGAACTCAAAAAAGCGCTCCTGCACTTTGTGGTTGCTATCTATGTACCTCAGCACAAGCACCAGCTGTGTCTGTGTAGAAACGTCCATGGTCTCGTCAGCTTGGATAGCTACGAAGTTCGCCGACTTCACCTCCTCCACAATATGTTCCCTCATGACCGCTAGCATACACTCCAGTAGCTCGTTTTGAATGGTCTTTTATGTGAACTTCTTTCAAAGAGACAATCGAGTTGCACTGAACGATAGCCATCTTGATAGTAGTACGTGAATTGATTGACGCTGCTACCCGCTCTTTTCTTAGTTACGTTCATGGTTATGTTACGTATGACGAAAGCGCGTAAGTGCAAGCCCTCAGAAACCCATAGAGATTGTATTGAAAGCTCTGATATTTGAAAAAAAAAGATTTTACATGACAGTCTATGATAGACTTCTGGGGCGATTTTCAACCTGACTGAAATCGCCCCAAAAGGGGCGGGGCCATTTGAAGCACGACTTTAGCCTGATTGGACATTTAGTGGCAGATCAGACGTCTAGATTAGAACACTGATAACTACTGTTGCCGTGATATAATTGATTAGAAAAAAAATCCCTTCCTTTTCCCGTTTGGCAGTGCGTCGCCCATATCGCCCTAATGAACACACCGCCCCTGGTCATATCTTTTTTGCATATCTATTTGATAAAACTTACTAGGGAAAACTTCAAGATGTATCCGCAGCAGAGTGTTTATTTTTGGAAAATCAAAGATATCCAGAATGGAAGAAACAGCCTGTTCTTTCCAACACTTACTTGGCTTGTGTTTACATAACCATATTCTGACACAGCCAGTTCCATCGTTGCTGGTGCCACCAATAACATATCTGAAGCATATCATTGAGTAAACAATACCTCAAAAGGGACCAGTTCTTTGTGCCCACCACACTACAACAGTCTTTCATCTTTGATGGGGAAATGGGAGGTCTTCCCCTTCAGGGTCTGTACCAATTACCTTCTCTGTGCCACACACCTTCCCGGGAGTGATTTCTCTTTGTGTAAGTATTGTCAGAAGAGGCCATATCATGGGTGCGATGAGATGGCTACTCCCAACCAACTCTACATTGATGATAACCTTTATGGAAATAGTCGAAATGACCTTGACAAAGATTCCCTCATGTTGTTGTCAATGGAAAACTATAGACTGTGGAGGATGAAGGAAGACATTTAGATATGTATGAAAGTGTATGTAGACATGCCATATTGAAAACTTGAAACTTGACCATTTTGCCAGAATTTTGTCTTAACAAAAGCATTGTATTTTATGAGCAGCAATCTGCAATCTGCTCATAACTTGCAAAGTTATGTAATTTTACACAAACATTTTACACAAAAATGTGCCATGTGTAATGAATACATGGAAAATCTTACTCACTCACGTTTATGTTGGGATTGTCCAACCCAGCAACCACGTAATCTGATTCTAGCGAAATTCTTCTCAACATTATTTGGCATACCTCATGCTATTGCTAGTGGACCCAACCCAGCCAGTCATATTTTGGTATTCTGTCTGCAACAGCTTAAGCTTACCTTGCTTTGTTGACCCTCTCTGACCCTCTTTGATCCTTTGCCTTAAGGAACTCACTGTGAGGATATTGTGTTTCGCTGCCTGTGAGGCACAGATAAATAATTGCAGTGTAAATCATGTCCTGTGTTAGAATGGGAGGAAAGGTAGATCCACTGCCTCAATGGCAGGAAATGGCCTCACAGGACTCTTAGATCACATCACAATTTTTGCAAAAAGTCTAGTAAGTGTGAAGACCGTGTTAGCAACAGAGCTTGCTCAGCATGAAGATAAGTTAACCAGAGATGATGAAAGTGATTTCAAAAGAAATTCAAAAGAAACCAGTGCACTGACTGCATGGGTGTCAAACGTGAGCTAAAGCCTAGAGCAGGGGTAATCAACTCTTACCCTATGGTCCGGAGCAGAGTGTTTATTTTTGGAAAATCTAAGATATCCAGAACAGAAGAAACAGCCTGTTCTTTCCAACACTTACTTGGCTTGTGTTTGCATAACCATATTCTGACACAGCCAGTTCCGTCGTTGCTGGTGCCACCAATAACATATCTGAAGCATATCATTGAGTAAACAATACCTCAAAAGGGATCAGTTCTTTGTGCCCACCGCACTACAACAGTCTTTCATCTGTGATGGGGAAATGGGAGGTCTTCCCCTGCAGGGTGTAGCCGGGGATGAGGAGAAAGGGAAGATGTCTGTACCAATGACTCTGTGCCACACACCTTCCTGGGAGTGATTTCTCTTTGTGTAAGCATTGTCAGAAGAGGCCATATCATGGGTGAGATGAGATGGCTACTCCCAACCAACTCTACATTGATGATAACCTTTATGGAAATGGTCGAAATGACCTTGACAAAGATTCCCAAAATTCTTTTTTAATCTTCAACATAGGAATGATACCAAAAAGAACTTAATGAAACTGGTTACAATTGACGGAGTCACCCATAATTCACCAAATTATATTTTGAAGGAAGAAACAAAGTACTTTAAGCATATGTTTTCTTTTCAGTCGCCTCCATCTCCTCTAACTGAAACTAATTGTAGATATTTTTTTTCTATTGATAATGTCAAATTAACAGCCACACAGAAAGACTCATGTGAAGGTGAAATTACAGAGGAGGAACTTCTGGATGCAATTAAAGACTTTAAGTCCGGGAAAACTCCAGGGTTGGATGGCATACCAGTCGAGGTATACCAAACCTTTTTTGATATACTAAGAGGACCGTTATTAGCATGTTTTATCCACTCCTATGTAAATGGTAGATTATCTGACACTCAAGAAGAAGGTCTGATCTCATTATTATTGAAACAGGAAACAAGTGGAAAATATAAAGATCCAGTTCATTTACAAAATTGGAGGCCCCTTACACTTCAGTGTTGTGATGCAAAAATCCTAGCAAAATGTATAGCGCATATAACACTCTACTCAGCAAATTGGATGTAGTCTATCACAGTGCCATCCGTTTTGTCTCCAAAGCCCCATATAATACCCACCACTGTGACCTGTACGCTCTTGTTGGCTGGTCCTCACTACATATTCGTCGCCAAACCCACTGGCTCCAGGCCATCTATAAATCACTGCTAGGCAAATCCCCGCCTTATCTTAGCTCATTGGTCACCATAGCAACACCCACCCGTAGTCTGCGCTCCAGCGGGTATATCTCACTGGTCATCCCCAAAGCCAACACCTCCTTTGGCCGCAATTCCTTCCAGTTCTCTGCTGCCAATGACTGGAACAAATTGCAAAAATCTCTGAAGCTGGAGACACTTATCTCCCTCACTAACTTTAAGCATCAATTGTCAGAGCACCTTACCGATCACTGCACCTGTACACAGCCCATCTGAAATTAGCCCGCCCAACTACCTCATCCCTATATTGTTATTTATTTTGCTCATTTGTACCCCAGTATCTCTATTTGCACATCATCTCTTGCACATCTATCATTCCAGTGTTAATACTAATTGTAATTATTTTGCACTATAGCCTATTTTATTGCCTTACCTCCATAACTTGCTAAATTTGCACACACTGTATATATATGTATTTCTGTTATATTTTTTTTTACTTTGTTTTGTTTTACCCCATATGTAACTCTGTGTTGTTGTTTTTATCGCACTGCTTTGCTTTATCTTGGCCAGGTCGCAGTTGTAAATGAGAACTTGTTCTCAACTGGTTTACCTGGTTAAATAAAGGTTAAATAAAAATAAAAATAAAATAGAATTAAAAAGGTATTGTCGGATATTATTCATTCTAATCAGACAGGTTTTTTACATGGAAGATACATTGGAGATAATATAAGGCAAGTATTGGAAACAATAGAACACTATGGAAAATATGGGAAACCAGGCCTGCTATTCATAGCAGACTTCGAAAAGGCATTTGATAAAGTTCGACTGGGGTTTATATATAAATGCCTGGATCATTTCAATTTTGGAGAATCTCTTATAAAATGGGTCAAAATCATGTATAGTAACCCTAGGTGTAAAATAGTAAATAATGGCTATTTCTCAGAAAGTTTTAAACTGTCAAGAGGAGTGAAACAAGGATGTCCACTATCGGCATATCTATTTATTGTGGCCATCGAGATGTTAGCTATTAAAATCAGATCCAATAATAATATCAGAGGATTAGAAATACAGGGCTTAAAAACAAAGGTGTCATTGTACGCTGATGATTCATGTTTTCTTTTAAATCCACAACTAGAATCCCTCCACAGCCTCATAGAGGATCTAGATACATTTTCTAACTTCTCTGGATTACAACCAAATTATGACAAATGTACTATATTACGTATTGGATCACTAAAAAATACAATTTTTACATTACCATGTAGTTTACCAATAAAATGGTCTGATGGTGATGTGGATATACTCGGAATACATATCCCAAAGGAAATAAATGATCTCACTTCAATAAATTTTAATAGGAAGTTAGCAAAAATAGATAAGATCTTACTACCATGGAAAGGAAAATACCTGTCAATTTGTGGAAAAATCACCCTGATTAACTCTTTAGTATTATCCCAGTTTACCTATTTGCTTATGGTCTTGCCTACGCCTAGCGAACAGTTTTTTAAATTATATGAGAAAAAAATATTCAATTTTATTTGGAACGGCAAGCCAGACAAAATTAAAAGAGCATATTTATATAATGAATATGAATTCGGAGGACAGAAATTATTAAATATTAAAGCATTAGACCTATCACTAAAAGCTTCAGTCATACAAAAGTTATACTTAAATCCGAACTGGTTCTCAAGCAAATTAGTAAGATTGTCTCACCCAATGTTCAAGAAAGGCCTTTTTCCCTTTATTCAGATTACAACCTCTCACTTTCAGTTATTTGAAAAGGAAATAATCTCCCAAAGGTCACTATTTCTAAAACAAGCCATAGAAAGTTGGTTGCAATTTCAATTTAATCCTCCAGAAACGACAGAACAAATATTGCAACAAATATTGTGGTTAAATTCAAATATACTAATTGACAAAAAAACTTTATTTTTTGACAGAATGTTTAAAAAAGGTATAATCTTCGTAAATGATATCATCGGTAGGACTGGTGGAGTTATGTCGCACATGCAGCTAACAAAAACATATGGAAATGTCTGCTCTACCCAAAATTACAACCAAATAATTGCAGCCTTACCGCAAAAGTGGAAGAGGAAAGTGGAAGGGGGAGAAAGTAAGGAACTTGTCTGTCGGCCTTGCATTAAAGAACATAATTGGTTAAGGAAAACTGTGATAAATAAAAAAGTATATCAGTTTCACTTAAGGACCAAAGGATTGACAGCCGTCCCATATAGATTGCAAAATAGTTGGGAAGAGATCTTTGACGTACCGATCCCATGGCATAGTGTTTTTTGAACTGACACGCAAAACGACACCGGATTCAAAAATTAGAATCTTTCAATTTAAATTATTATATAAAATTCTTGCTACCAATAGAATGTTATTTATATGGGGGATACAATCTTCCCAGCTCTGCAGGTTTTGCTGTGAAGAGACAGAATCATTAGATCATTTGTTTTGGTTCTGTCCATTTGTAGCTTGTTTTTGGACACAGGTCCAGGAATGGCTAAAGGATTGCAATATTTACCTGGAACTAACCTTGCAGATAGCATTACTGGGTGATCTGAAAAGTCATAGTCAATCAATCAATAATATAATAATACTTTTAGCAAAAATGTTTATTTTTAATTCACAATCTGTAGAAGCAATGAGAATAGAAAGGTTCAGAATTTTTGTAAAACATCACAGTACGGTCGAAATATATATGGCAAATAGAAATCCTATATGGATGGTGTTAAGAGATAGATGGGAGGTATTGAATAGAGTTGAAGGATGGGACTAATAACAAATAACAACAAATAATAACAAAGATAGCTAATAATGTAAGCATACTGTGTCCATAATAAGTATATAGGTTGTATGTTGGGAGCTTTTTGGGAAGGAGCACAGTTAGAAAGATATGGCATATAGAAGCAAACCGGATGGACACCATGAAAATGATCGGAGAGGTTGAGAGTAGAAGAAGTTCAGGAGCAAAAAAATTAATAAATATATATATATATATATATATATATATATAATAGAATTATTGTAAAATTAACTCTGTCCATAAGGTGTAGATAATAAGTATAGACCTGGGCATTGTTGTTCACTAATTTACTCCAAGTAGGGAAAGGATGGTGGGGTTGAAAAGTAATTAAGGGGAGTATATATATAAAAAATAAAAAAAACATGGGGGATTGGAAGTGATGCAGACAATTACATTGATAGAAGATACAATCTATCTGCAATATTAAGCTGATCCATTCCCCCCAAAAAAAAGAAAAAAAAAGATTCCCTTATGTTGTTGTCAATGGAAAACTATAGACTGTGGAGGATGAAGGAAGACATTTAGAAATGTATGAAAGAATATGTTGACATGCCATATTGAAAACTTGAAACTTAACCATTTTGGCAGAATGTTGTCTTAACAAAAGCATTGCATTTTATGAGCAGCAATCTGCAATCTGCTCATAACTTGCACAGTTATGTAATTCTACACAAACATTTTACACAAAAATGTGCCATGTGTAATGAATACATGGAAAATCTTACTCACTCACGTTTATGTTGGGATTGTC
Source organism: Coregonus clupeaformis (assembly GCF_020615455.1). NCBI lineage: Eukaryota > Metazoa > Chordata > Actinopteri > Salmoniformes > Salmonidae > Coregonus > Coregonus clupeaformis. The sequence goes on from NC_059224.1 coordinate 25,096,909, forward strand.
CAACCCAGCAACCACGTAATCTGATTCTAGCGAAATTCTTCTCAACATTATTTGGCATACCTCATGCTATTGCTAGTGGACCCAACCCAGCCAGTCATATTTTGGTATTCTGTCTGCCACAGCTTAAGCTTACCTTGCTTTGCTTTGTTGACCCTCTCTGACCCTCTTTGATCCTTTGCCTTAAGGAACTCACTGTGAGGATATTGTGTTTCGCTGCCTGTGAGGCACAGATAAATAATTGCAGTGTAAATCATGTCCTGTGTTAGAATGGGAGGAAAGGTAGATCCACCGCCTCAATGGCAGGAAATGGCCTCACAGGACTCTTAGATCACATCACAATTTTTGCAAAAAGTCTAGTAAGTGTGAAGCCCGTGTTAGCAACAGAGCTTGCTCAGCATGAAGATAAGTTAACCAGAGATGATGAAAGTGATTTCAAAGAAATTCAAAAGAAACCAGTGCACTGACTGCATGGGTGTCAAACGTGAGCTAAAGCCTAGAGCAGGGGTATTCAACTCTTACCCTATGGTCCGGAGCCTGCTGGTTTTCTGTTCTACTTGAAAATTCATTGCATACTGGTGTCACAGTTCTAAATCAGTCCCTGATTAGAGGGGAACAATAAAAAAATGCAGTGGAACTAGCTTCGAGGTCAAGAGTTGAGTTTGAAGGGCCTAGAGATTAGACTTCAGGTCTTAGGCAATGTTAATCATCAAGTGAGTGAACTTCACCTAACTTAAACTCCCACTGAGGCTGTCATAGAAATTTGGATTAGTTCAAAATACACCACCTAGACTTAAACAAAAGTTAGTTTTGAAAAATGTTATCCCTTGGGGTTTGAGTCTCAGAATCCGGTCATTATGTATGTTTTCCTAGATCTCAGAGTGAGACTGTTGAATGGTAGGAGATGGACGGGGACACAGGGGCTGTTCAGTTAGAACTGTTAGGCTTCTCTCCATGCCACGTTAAATTAGCTGGAATCTGGTTGATTTAATTCAGGGGCCTCCTGAATAAAGACAGATTATTAGCAGGTTGTGTGTGTTGGCAGCATGGTCTGACCGGATTTGGAGAGATGTGCTTGTGGTGGTATGTGTGTTCAGAGACAGCCGGCCCTGAGATTGTAATGTAGGGCTTTTCCAACAGGAAATCACACAGAGCCTCTAGTTTTTGCCAGCATTAGTTTGCTACTGAGAAAACAACGGAGAGTTTGTTTGTACAACAGGATGGTTTATTGGCCTATGTATAAACACATTGTAATGTGTTTCCAGCAATTGTTTTGTGTCACTTGGTACATGCAAAGAGAAGGGAAATTTAATCAGGTTGATAGAACTCCAGGGACAGGAAAACAAACTCTTGACATGTCGTAGCCTTTGCCTTCATCCTATCTACACAGACTACTGGTAGTTGCAGGCAAACCCATGTAGTAACTTTGAGAGTGGAGTCGGTAGACAAGTAGATAGAGATGTAGGATCTTAATTTACATTTTAGTCATTTAGCAGACGCTCTTATCCAGAGCGATTTACAGTTAGTGAGTGCATACATTTTCATACTGGGCCCCCGTGGGAAACAAACCCACAACCCTGGCGTTGCAAGCGCCATGCTCTACCAACTGAGCTACAGGGGAATTTAGCAGGATTCTTTCTCTTCACAACTGGCTACGTGATTATTGCAGCTCAATGGGTGTAACTTTTGTTGACAATTTCGATACCTTTTGGAAACAAAACATGTTTTATAAGGAGAATGGTATCCACCCAAATCATTTGGGTTCCTGGATCATTCCACAGCATTATAAGGCTGCGTGGAGACAATGACTTATCAATGACCCAAGCCCAGCTCAGCTAATCCCTTCCATTGTGATGCAGAGTTGTTATAATGCTTCAGCAAATGTACATTACACCATGGGTGTCGGTAGACACAATATAAGTAACCTAATTTATGTCCCTCCAACTGCCCTGAATGCCTCTGCTGATCCTACAGCTATTGTATGCAGTAATCATGTGCCTATGAACCAGATTTATACTGTTAGCACTGAGCCGGTGTGCCCTAGGAGGAAGTTCACTGTGTGCATGCAGCTCACCCTGCACTAACATAAATAACATGAGCACATCTACTGCTGCTAAGCTTCCGAGTAAAGCAATAAAAACAAGTAAGCATCCCAGAAGAAAAGTGCTCAATATAGCCCACGTTAACATATGTAGCTTAAGAAACAAGGTTCATGAAATCAATAGCAACAGATGACATTCATATTCTGACTATCTCTGAAACTCACTTAGATAATACCTTTGATGATACAGTGGTAGCAATACAAGGTTATAACATTTACAGAAAATATAGAAATGCCAATGGTGGAGGTGTTGATGTTTATATTCAGAACCACATTCCTGTAAAGATTAGAGAGGATCTCATGTTAAATACTGTTTAAATAATATGGCTACAGGTTCATCTGCCTCAACTAAAGCCCATCCTGGTGGGAAGCTGCTATAGACCACCAAGTGCTAATAGTCAGTATCTGGATAAACATGTGTGAAATGCTTGATAAGTATGTGATATCAATACGTTTTGTAGTGATTCCTATGTTGTTGACGTAAATAATATTTGTTGGTCCATGGTGTGTAATGAGGAGCAAACAGACACTGCACTTGACACATTTATGAAATTGCTTATTCCAGTTACTAATAAGCATGCAACCATTAAGAAAATGACTGTAAAAATTGTTAAATCCCCATGGATTGATGAGGAATTGAAAGATTGTATGGTTGAGAGGGATGAGGCAAAAGGAATGGCAAATAAGTCTGGCTGCACAACCGATTGGCAAACATATTGCAAATTGAGAAATCAAGTGACTAAACTGAATAAAAAGAAGAAGAAACTACACTATGAAACAAAGATAAATGACATAAAGAATGATAGTAAAAAGCTTTGGAGCACCTTAAATGACATTTTGGGGAAAATGGCAAACTCAGCTCCATCATTCATTGAATCAGATTGCTCATTCATCACAAAACCAACTGATATTGCCAACTACTTTAATTATTTTTTCATTGGCAAGATTAGCACACTTAGGCATGGCATGCCAGCAACAAACGCTGACACTACACATCCAAGTATATCTGACCAAATTATGAAAGACAAGCATTGTAATTTTGAATTCCGTAAAGTGAGTGTGGAAGAGGGGATATATTTGTTGTTGTCTATCAACAATGACAAGCCACAGGGGTCTGACAACTTGAATTGGAAAATTACTAAGGATAATAGCGGACGATATTGCCACTCCTATTTGCCATATTTTCAATTTAAGCCTACTAGAATGTGTATGCCCCCGGGCTTGGAGGGAAGCAAAAGTCATTTTGCTACCTAAGAATAGTCAAGCCCCCTTTACTGGCTCAAATAGCCGACCAATAAGCCTGTTACCAACCCTTAGTAAACTTTTGGAAAAAATAGTGTTTGACCAGATACAATGCTATTTTACAGAAAACAAATTGACAACAAACTTTCAGCATGCTTATAGGGAAGGAGATTCAACAAGCACAGCACTTACACAAATGATGGATGATTGGCTGAGAGAAATTGATGATAAAAAGATTGTGGGGGCTGTTTTGTTAGACTTCCGTGCAGCTTTTGACATTATCGATGATAGTTAGCTGCTGGAAAAACGTATGTGTTATGGCTTTACACCCCCTGCTATATTGTGGATAAAGAGTTACCTGTCTAACAGAACACAGAGGGTGTTCTTTAATGGAAGGCTCTCCAACATAATCCAGGTAGAATCAGGAATTCCCCAGGGCAGCTGTCTAGGCCCATTACTTTTTTCAATATTTACTAATGACATGCCATTGGCTTTGAGTAAAGCCAGAGTGTCTATGTATGTGGATGACTCAACACTATACATGTCAGCTACTACAGCGACTGAAATGATTGCAACACTTAACAAAGAGTTGCAGTTAGTTTCAGAGTAAGTGGCAAGGAATAAGTTAGTCCTAAATATTAATAAAACTAAAAGCATTGTATTTGGGACAAATCATTCACTAAACCCTAAACCTCAACTAAATATTGTAATAAATAATGTGGAAATTGAGCAAGTTGAGGTGACTAAACTGTTTGGAGTAACTGTCATGGTCAAAACATATTGATACCACAGTAGCTAAGATGGGGAGAAGTATGTCCATAATAAAGCGCTGCTCTACCTTTTTAACAGCACTATCAACAAGGCAGGTCCTACAGGCCCTAGTTTTGTCACACCTGGACTACTGTTCAGTCGTGTGGTCAGGTGCCACAAAAAAGGACTTAGGAAAATTGCAATTGGCTCAGAACAGGGCAGCACGGCTGGCCCTTGGATGTGCACAGAGAGCTAATATTAATAATTTGCATGTCAATCTCTCCTGGCTCAAAGTGGAGGAGAGATTTTCTTCATCACTACTTGTATTTATGAGAGGTATTGGCATGTTGAATGCACCGAGCTGTCTGTTGAACTACTGGCACACAGCTCGGACACCCATGCATACCCCACAAACATGCCACAAGAGGTCTCAGTCCCCAAGTCCAGAACAGACTATGGGAGGCGCACAATACTACATAGAGCCATGACTACATGGAACTCTATTCCACATCAAGTAACTGATGCAAGCAGTAAAATTACATTTAAAAAAACAGATTAAAAAACAACAGGGACTGTGAAGCAACACAAACATAGGCACAGACACACACACGATAACATACACACTATACACACACGTACACATGGATTTTGTACTGCCTTGGCTGCAGCTAATGGGGATCCATAATAAATACAAATACAAATACACATTTGATCACTCTTTTGTTGCTCAGAATCTTCCTGCACAACAGAAAATGCAAACTTGTGGTGTATCTGAGTTTTTAAAAAGTTTCTAAAGTGTGTAATTTTCACTTTTCATCTTTATTTTACTCTTATTATTATCTATCCTGATGCCTAGTCACTTTACCCTGCCTTCATGTACATATCTACCTCAAATACCTCGTACCTCTGCACATTGATCTGGTACTGGTACTCCCTGTATATACAGTTGAAGTCGGAAGTTTACATACACCTTAGCCAAATACATTTAAACTTTTTCACAATTCCTGACATTTAATCCTAGTAAAAATGCCCTGTCTTAGGTTAGTTAGGAGCACCACTTTATTTTAAGAATGTGAAATGTCAGAATAATAGTAGAGAGAATGATTTATTTCAGCTTTTATTTCTTTCATCACATTCCCAGTGGGTCAGAAGTTTACGTACACTCAATTAGTATTTGGTAGCATTGCCTTTAAATTGTTTAACTTGGGTCAAACATTTCGGGTAGCCTTCCACAAGCTTCCCTCAATAAGTTGGGTGAATTTTGGCCCATTCCTCCTGACAGAGCTGGTGTAACTGAGTCAGGTTTGTAGGCCTCCTTGCTCGCAAACGCTTTTTCAGGTCTGCCCACACATTTTCTATAGGATTGAGGTCAGGGCTTTGTGATGGCCACTCCAATACCTTGACTTTGTTGTCCTTAAGCCATTTTGCCACAACTTTGGAAGTATGCTTGGGGTCATTGTCCATTTGGAAGACCCATTTGCGACCAAGCTTTAACTTCCGGACTGATGTCTTGAGATGTTGCTTCAATATATCCACATCATTTTCCTTCCTCATGATGCATCTATTTTGTGAAGTGCACCAGACCCTTCTGCAGCAAAGCTTGCAAGGAACCCCCTTTTTCCTCCTAACATAACGATGGTCATTATGGTCAAACAGTTCTTTTTTTGTTTAATCAGACCAGAGGACATTTCTCCTAAAAGTACAATCTTTGTCCCCATGTGCAGTTGCAAACCGTAGTCTGGCTTTTTTATGGCGGTCTTGGAGCAGTGGCTTCTTCCTTGCTGAGCGGCCTTTCGGGTTATGTCGATATAGGACTTGTTTTACTGTGGATACAGATACTTTTGTTAGCTACATGAAGTAGCTAAGAGAAAACGTTCAATGTAGCCAAAGATTATAGGGTCTCCTAGGAAACACTTGTAAACACTTTGGTTCCTACCGTGTCACATTAACTCCTCCCTGGCATTTTCATTCATTTTCACGTCAAACAACACTGTATTCAAAGTGCCCACTTTTGTACAGTGCCTTCGGAAAGTATTTAGACCCCTTGACCTTTTCCACATTTTGTTACGTTACAGCCTTATTCTAAAATGGATTAAATAGTTTTCCCCCCTTATCGATCTACACACAATACCCCATAATTACATAGCAAAAACTGATTTTTAAAATGTTTTGCTAATTATTAATAATAATAAAAAGGAAATATCACACTTACATAAGTATTCAGACACTTTACTCAGTACTTTGTTGAAGCATCTTTGGCAGCGACTACAGCTTTAAGTATTCTTGGGTAAGACGCTACAAGCTTGGCACACCTGTGTTTGGGGAGTTTCTCCCATTCTTCTCTGCAGATCCTCTCAAGCTCTGTCAGGTTAGATGGGGAGCGTTGCTACATAGCTATTTTCAGGTCTCTCCAGAGATGTTCGATCAGGTCCAAGTCCAGACTCTGGCTGGGCCACTCAAGGACATTCTGAGACTTGTCCCGAAGCCACTCCTACGTTGTCTTGGCTGTGTGCTTAGGGTCGTTGTCCTGTTGTAAGGTGAACCTTCGCCCAAGTCTGAGGTCCTGAGTGCTCTGGAGCAGGTTTTCATCAAGGATCTCTCTGTACTTTGCTCCGTTCATCTTTCCATCGATCCTGACAGTCCCGATGAAAAACATCCCCATAGCATGATGTTGCCACCACCATGCTTCACCGTAGGGATGGTGCCAGGTTTCTTCCAGACGTGACGCTTGGCATTCAGGCCAAAGAGTTAAATCTTGATTTCATCAGACCAGCGAATCTTGTTTCTCATGGTCTGAGAGTGTTTAGGTGCCTTTTGGCAAACTGTCATGTGCCTTTTTACTGAGGAGTGGCTTCCGTCTACCATAAAGGCCTGATTGGTGGAGTGCTGTGGAGATGATTGTCCTTCTGGAAGGTTCTCCCATCTCCACAGAGGAACTCTAGAGCTCTATCAGAGTGACCATCGGGTTCTTGGTCACCTCCCTGACCAAGGCCCTTCTCCCCCGATTTGTTCAGTTTGGCCGTGCGGCCATCTTGGTGGTACCAAACTTCTTCCATTTAAGAATGATGGAGGCCACTGTGTTCTTGGGACCTTCAATGCTGCATAATTTTTTTGGTACCCTTCCCCAGATCTGTGCCTCGACACAATCCTGTCTCGGAGCTCAACGGACAATTCCTTCGACCTCATGGCTTGGTTTTTGCTGTGACATGCACTGTCAACCCTGGGACCTTTTATAGACAGTTGTGTGCCTTTCTAAACCATGTCCAATCAATTGAATTTACCACAGGTGTACTCCAATTAAGTTGTAGATACATCTCAAGGATGATCAATGGAAATAGGATACACCTGAGCTCAATTTCGAGTCTCATAGTAAAGGGTCTGAATACTTATCTAAATAAGGTATTTCTGTTTTCTATTTTGAATTCATATGGTAAAAAATGTAAAACCAATTTTCGCTTTGTCATTATGGGGTATTGTGTGTAGATTGCTGAGGATATTTTTTTATTTAATCCATTTTTGAATAAGGCTGTAACGTAACAAAATGTGGAAAAAGTCAAGGGGTCTGAATACTTTCCCGAAGGCACTGTATTCTAACTATAGAATTAGAATAATCATTTTATTTCCATGATTCCAAAAGTTCACCCAAGTGTTTTGCTATAAATCGCAAGTCAAATCGCATTTGCAACATTTAGTTAAAAATAAGGCCTGGTATCAAGGCTCAGGATAAGGCCCAGATGCAGACAGTTCGAAATAGCAAAACATAAAAAATGTAAAATGTAAAATGTAACATTTATTTACAAAAACAGGGGGCAGGCAAATGACAGGTCAAGGGCAGGCAGAGGTCAGTAATCCAGAGCAGAGTCTGAAAGGTACAGAAACGGCAAGAAGGCTCAGGGTCGGGGCAGGCAGAGATCGGTAATCCAGAACAGTGTCACAAGGTACAGAACGGCAGGCAGGCTCAGGGTCATGGCAGGCAGAATGGTCAAAACCGGGAAAAACAGGGACTAGAGCAAATAAAATGCGGGTTAGCTTGACGAGACAAGACAAACTGGCAACAGACAAACAGAAAACACTGGTATACAGTGCCTTGCAAGAGTATTCATCCCCCTTGCCATTTTTCCTGTTTTGTTGCATTACAACCTGTAATTTAAATGGATTTTTATTTGGATTTCATGTAATGAACATACACAAAATAGTCCAAATTGGTGAAGTGAAATGAAAAAAATGACTTGTTGAAAATAATTCAAAAAAATAAATAACGGAAAAGTGGTGCGTTCATATGTATTCACCCCCTTTGCTATGAAGCCCCTAAATAAGATCTGGTGCAACCAATTACCTTCAGAAGTCACATAATTAGTTAAATAAAGTCCACCTGTGTGCGATGTAAGTGTCACATGATCTGTCACATGATCTCAGTATATATACACCTGTTCTGAAAGGCCCCAGAGTCTGCAACACCACTAAGCAAGGGGCACCACCAAGCAGGCGGCACCATGAAGACCAAGGAGCTCTCCAAACAGATCAGGGACAAAGTTGTGGAGAAGTACAGATCAGGTACAACACCTCTCATCACCCCGAGAACACCATCCCCACAGTGAAGCATGGTGGTGGCAGCATCATGCTGTGGGGATGTTTTTAATCGGCAGGGACTGGGAAACTGGTCAGAATTGAAGGAATGATGGATGGTGCTAAATACATGGAAATTCTTGAGGGAAAACTGTTTCAGTCTTCCAGAGATTTGAGACTGGGACGGAGGTTCACCTTCCAGCAGGACAATGACCCTAAGCATACTGCTAAAGCAACACTCAAGTGGTGAAAAACATTTAAATGTCTTGGAATGGCCTAGTCAAAGCCCAGACCTCAATCCAATTGAGAATCTGTGGTAAGACTTAAAGATTGCTATACACCAGTGGAACCCAACATCCAACTTGAAGGAGCTGGAGCAGTTTTGCCTTGAAGAATGGGCAAAGATCCCAGTGGCTAGATGTGCCAAGCTTATAGAGACATACCCCAAGAGACTTGCAGCTGTAATTGCTGCAAACGGTGGCTCTACAAAGTATTGACTTTGGTGGGGGGGTGAATAGTTATGCACGCTCAAGTTTTCTGTTTGTTTTGTCATATTTCTTGTTTGTTTCACAATAAAACATGTTTTTTATCTACAAAGTGGTAGGCATATTGTGTAAATCAAATGCTACAAACCCCCAAAAAATCCATTTTAATTCCAGGTTGTAAGGCAACAAAATAGGAAAAATGCCAAGAGGGGTGAATACTTTTGCAAGCCACTGTAAATACACAAGGGATAATGGGGACAAATGGGAGACACCTGGTGGGGGGTGGAGACAGTATATAACAATCAGAATGGAGAAAGACTCATTGAAATCACTTAGAATGTATGTGTTGCCACCCTAGTGTCACACACTACTCATGAAGCAAATTTCTAACTTTTATTATTCAAAAACCTAAAATATCGTCAAATTTGTCATACCATCCCAAAAAATTTTTTCTACCGTGATGATATTCTGGCTATATCACCCAGCCCTATCTCCGCCCCACCTCTTCCCTCCCTCCTCTCCCCCTGCCCTCACCCTTCTGGCCTTGCTCTTATCTGTCCTGGGCCCTGTGTGATCCGGTGGCCGTATCTGATTCCCTCTGACTCGTGATCTGCAGTCCGGAGGCTTCCCACTGTCCTGGGAAGGTGCTGATGGGAAGTCCAGACAAATCCGGCGCAGCTGAAAGCTTAATTTGGCAATGGGGAAGCCCAGTGCTGATCCTCTCTGTCTGTGTTTATGGCACAAGAGAGATCGCACTAATGGGACTCTAGTCCTCTAAAACTCCTGAGGGTATGTACGTTTGAATAGAGCTAGTTGTTCCACACAAGGTGTGTGCTGCATTGCTTCTCAAAAACCTTTCATGAAAAAACATGTTCCCCCTGCACCGATGCCGAGGCAAATCTGGTCTCCAGGGACCTGTCAACAGGACTCTCTGCATCATTCTGCCTCGGGCCCTCAGTCTCCTCTGACAGACTCCTGATTAAAGGAAGTCTGTCTCTGTGAGAGGATGTGTCCCTGAAACCCCTGCTCATCACTATGATCTGGCTATTAAAATAATGATTGCAATGTGATAGTGATCACTCCACTGATATTACATTTACATTTTAGTCATTTAGCAGACACTCTTATCCAGAGCGACTTACAGTTAGTGAACGCATACGTTTTTTTCATACTGGCCCCCCGTGGGAAACGAACCCACATCCCTGCCGGACAAACCCTCCCCTACCTCGGACGACGCTGGACCAATTGTGCGCCACCCATGGGTGTCCCGGTTGCAGCCGGCTGCGACAGAGCCCGGACTCGAACCAGGATCTCTAGTGGCACAGCTACTGCCCCACTCGGGAGTGGTAGGCATGTTGTGTAAATCAAATGATACAAATGATATAAAACAGGCTTTGTAATCGCTTAAATGGGTCGGTCTAAAACCGTTTCCTTCATTTGTTTTAAGAATGACCCTTCAGTACTATCTTTGGTTAGCATGTGCAAATCTAAGAAATCACTGCTGTGTGTATGCTTTAAGTGGATTCAGTCTCATTCTGTCAGGTGGATATTCAGAATTGATAGGAAACTTAATTCTAATGTATGAAGTGTTAACAGTTAACAGTGCAATCACACCATTACTTTTTTATTTCAGTCACCAAGAGGACAGGTGGGCTGAAGATCACTTTGACAGAGATAAAAGACAAGCAGAATGGGACTTCAGCAAAGACAGTTTCTTCTGTGATGTTCCAGGTACAAACTCAACGTAACACTTCTCCTGTTTCAAGTGTTTATCTAGTAAGTATTTGACTGACAATGTTTGACTGTGATGAAATGCTAACCGGAAGCTCTTAATGTATGTGCAGGTGACAGATACTCCAGATTAGTATTCACATCTGCAGAGGGGAAGAACCTTTGGAATATACAAGCAATTAAATCCATGTGCAATTTGGACAATACACGGGTTAGTGGAACAGCACTGTTGATGATGTGCCTCAGCATTTACTCATGTCAAATTTTGCCATGTTAATGATTTTTAAATGCCTGAAATAAGCCCCCCATCATATTAGAAATTGTATGTCTGGAGTCTATGCTGCCTCAGGCTGGAACTACCCCAACTTCCTAATATATTGGCCTTGTCTCCTGTTATGGTCTCCTTGGGTCAATAGTTCTGCTCTGTTCTAGTTGTACTCTGTTCTTCTATCCTGTTGGATTGTGTTGTCCCAAATGCGCTCCCACCCTCAGTATTGGAGCCTGTGCCAGCGCACCACTGACATCTCCTGCTGTCCCAGCTGGACCCTGGGAAACTACGTGGCTATCCTCACGAACAAGTTCTCCTGCCAGAAGATCACAGAGCACCACGTGTCACACACCTTCAAGATCCTGCGCTCCTGCGCCAAGTACTAGCACAACGGAACGCTGGGCCCCGACTGCTGGGACATGACCACACGTAGGAAGGACCAGTCCAAGTGCACCAACATCTCCCGCAGGTGCACCAAGTACAACACCGTTTACCAGATCTTCCACTTCCTGGTGGACAAAGAATTAATGAGCCCAAAGATCCCCGTCCTGAAACACGGCATGCTGTTCTCCTCCACAGAGAAAGGGAAGACCATGATGAACATTTACCTGGTCAACTTTGAGAGCTGGAACTGCTCGGACGGCGTCACCACCATCACAGGGATTGAGTTCGGTATCAAACACAACCTGTTCCAGGACTACCTACTGACGGATACCGTGTATCCGGCCATAGCCATAGTGATTTTGCTGGTTGTCATGTGTGTGTACACACGCTCTGTGTTCATCACCCTGATGACCATGATCGCCATCATCAGCTCCCTGATCGTGTCCTACTTCCTGTACCGTTTGGTGTTCGACTTTGAATTCTTCCCCTCACAGCCCTCATCATCCTGGTGGGCATCTGGGCAGACGATGCCTTCTTCCTCTGAGACGTGTGGAACTACACCAAGTTCGACAAGCCCAACGCTGAGCTGTCGGAAACGGTGAGCATCACTCTGCAACACGCGGCCCTCTCCATGTTCGTCACCAGCTTTACCACGGCCGCCGCCTTCTACGCCAACTACGTTAGCAACATCACCGCAATCCGCTGTTTTGGCGTCTACGCTGGCACGGCCATCTTGGTAAACTACATACTGATGGTAACCTGGCTGCCAGCCGTGGTGGTGCTCCATGAGCGTTACCTGCCCAACATCTTCACCTGCTCTAAACCTCCCCCACAGCAGAGTGGGTTCTGCACCCACACCCTCTGGGCCAACCTGTGCCAGAAGCTCAGCAAGTGCCTGTTCACCGTTTTAGAGGCCTCTCGGATCTTCTTTGAGAAGGTGCTGCCCTGCATCGTGATCAAGTTGCGCTACCTCTGGCTCTTCTGGTTCCTGGCCTTCACTGTGGGAGGGGCGTAGGTGGTGTGTGTCAACCCCAAGATGAAGCTGCCCTCCCTGGAGCACTCAGAGATCAAGGTGTTCCGCTCCTCTCACTTCTTTTGAGTGTTATGACGCTGAGTACAAGAAACTGTTCATGTTTGAGAGGGTCCACCATGGGGAGGACCTGCACATGCCCATCACCATCATCTGGGGGGTTACCCCCGTGGACAACGGAGACCCCCTCAACCCTAAGAACAAAGGCAAGCTTATGCTGGACAACACCTTCAACATCGCCAGCCCAGCTTCCCAGCTGTGGATCCTCAACTTCTGCCAGAGGCTAAGGAACCAGAGCTTTGTGTTCCAGTCGGAGGAGCAGGACTTCACCAGCTGCTTCATTGAGACCTTTAAGCAGTGGATGGAGAACTGGGACTGTGAAGAGTCCTCGGTCTACCCTTGCTACAGCCAGTCAACACTCCCCTACAAGCAGGACATCTTTGAGTTGTGCATCAAGAGGGCCATCATGGAGCTGGACTGCAGCACCAGCTTCCACCTGGACAGTAAAACCCCCGGGCCTCGCTTCGACATCAACGACACCATCCGGGCCATTGTCCTGGAGTTCTAGAGCACCTACCTGTTCAAACTGGCCTACAAGAAGATGCACCAGTTCTACCATGAGGTGGACACCTGGATCAAGGAGGAGCTGAATAACGCCCCGGCCGGGTGAATTACGGCTGGTTCGTCAGCAACCTGGAGTTCTACGACCTGCAGGGCAGCCTATCAGACGGCACTCTCATCGCCATGGCGTTGTCCATGGTGGTGGCCTTTGTGGTCATGCTCCTCACCACCTGGAACATCATCATCAGCCTCTACGCCATCCTCTTCATCGCTGGCACCATCTTCGTCACGGTGGGCTCGCTGGTTCTGCTGGGCTGGGAGCTCAACGTGCTGGAGTCAGTCACCATCTCAGTGGCGGTGGGTCTGTCGGTGGACTTCGCAGTGCACTATGGAGTCGCTTATCGCCTCGCCCCTGACCCTGACCGTGAGGGGAAAGTCGTCTTCTCCCTCGGCCGGATGGGTTCTGCTATTGCCATGGCAGCGCTCACCATGTTTGTCGCCGGGGCGATGATGATGCCGTCCACGGTGCTGGCCTACACCCAGCTGGGCACCTTCATGATGCTCATCATGTGCATCAGTTGGGCCTTCGCCACCTTCTTCTTCCAGTGCATGTGCCGTTGCCTGGGCCCCCAGGGCACCTGCGGACAGATCCCCCTGCCCAAGAGGTTTCAGTGCCAGGCTTTCAAAGAGGGCACCACCAACATCCCCTCGCCCCAGGGCAAGCATGGCACCAAGTACCAACTGGACAGTCGAGGAGGGGAGGTGGAGCATGAGCATTACGAGCTGGAATCATTAACTTCAAACCCTAGGAATGAGGAGAAACCTGCAGAGGAACAGGAGGCGTGCACCCAGCTCTATAATGGAATAGCCCCCCACTCTGCCCTCTGCACACACATCCCCTTTAAGAGCAAGGCAGAGCCCGGCAGAGGGCCCTGCTCTGAAAATGGACTGGGCACACTGGCCACCAACCTCACATCCAAATGCCAGTACTCTCATAACAAAACCTGCACATGTGGGGAACCCCCTCCTCCTCAGCAGTCTATGGGTATGCAGTGGACTCCCCACCCATGCACTCAAACAACCCAGGACTCTCCATGCCCCACTCCTCAGTTCCCCCTCACAGGCAGCCATGCAAACAAAGGCCAGAACCTCCTGTCCGCTCTGGATGCAGTCTACAAACCCATAGATTGCCGTATGCACGATGTACACTGTCCCCCAGCTCACTTCCGACCACTGCACCCCGGGCAGGGTGTCCAGACAGGGCCCTCACAGCTGCCACCTCAGACTACTGTGTTCACACTGTCCCCCTCCTGGGCGGCCTCCCCAGGGACCAGAGCTCTGCCCCAGACCCAGCTGGGCTGGAGGAGTCACACCGGACTGGAGCGTCATCTGGCCCTAGTGGCTGTCCTAACACCCCAGCCCAGACTTGGACTCAAGGTCCTCCTGCCTCCCCTCTGGGTTGCACGCTAGCCCACACACACAGGCTGCTGCAGAGCCAATCATGGAACACAGAGGGCGGGAGAGAGAACGGTAAACGCTCCAAGCGATCAGAGCGTGGATAAGTGTGTCCACCACAACGCAAAAGGGCACTTGTCATAAGATGCCCAGCAACCAGGAAAAGCTTGAAACTAGTACTACTCCCATCACACGGGAAGAAAGTGTTGAAAAGTGCAAACAGAACCCCAAAAAGGAGAGGGCTTCCTCAGCCTCTCCTAAGAAACTCTACTGTTTTAACAGAACTTTGAAAGTAAAGTGCAATTCTGTCGAGTTTAATGTGCCAAACGCTGAAGCCAGTGTGCCTGCTCTTGCAATAAATTCAAAACCCTCATCTGAAAGTTTATGTTGACAGCAAAGAGACTTATAAGAGAATTCTGAGAGACTATATCTAAAGAGTAAACTTTTGTAATATCAAGCTACAATGTCCCTGTGCAGTTAAAGTGCTTGGTGTATTTCATAGACAAAGTGCCTCGTGTCTTTCATCTAAAAGTATGGTCCTATCTGTTCTGTGATTACTGTATCTACTGTGCAGATAATACTGGTTTGATCAGTCAGATGTACTGTTTTTGAGTACACAGTAAATATGTGGTGTGTTTATGGAGCTCTAACATGTCTAAGGAAAGGTGAACCATTTACTTTATTCTCTAAGAAACACAGGCCTTCTTAGTAGACATCTGTTTCACGTTGCCACATGCCCCTCGGTCCAATATGAAAGATGTACTGAATGATTATAAAGTTATTTTAACACGATTGTCTGTTTTTTTCCACTGCTCCTACAGTATGAAATGAAAGTATCTCAAGGTTTTGTTCAAAGGGCATGGTTTGGAATAACAAATGGTACACCTGTTTCATTGTCTGTCTCCTGCTGGCGCCTTGAGAAGATTTGCTCTGTCTGGCCTGAGGCCACAGTGCTGTGCTGGGCTCTCATACATCACACGGACGTTTGATTTCTAATCTCCACTCCCCAAGAGCCTGAATCACATTCCAAGCTGGTCATACACTGTAGGTTTATGAGACCTGCTGACGTCCTACAGCAGGGATCCGATACTAGATTCAGCCGTGGGGCGATTTCTTTCTCGAGCGGATGGTAAGGGGGCCGGAACATAATTACAAATAATTTGTAGACTGCAAATTGACCGCAAGAAGCCCAGATATATTAGACTAAAACACAATCTCATACCTTGCTTACATTTGGATATAATCACGTCTCTATTATGCGTGGGAATACTTGGGAACAGATTTCCAAAAATAAGATCACTTGGAGCTGATTTTCTGGTGTGGGGGAGGGAATAAAACTATCTGCGTGCCAAATTCCCAGTTGCAGAACCCTGTTATAGACCATCCACACCCCTCATCCACACATGTAACTGTGAGAGTCATTTTCTAACAGTGACCACGGATGTATGTGAAAAGGGCATGAATTTTAAAGATAAACTCTAAAACCCAATAACAGTATAACACATATGGGTCCTATCATTTGATTTTGTAACATATCAATTACCTGCTATTTTATTACCTTTCTCAGAATCTTTGTGTCACACCCTGGCTCTGGGACTCTATTTGTTGAGCCAGGGTGTGTTCATTCTATGTGTTCTGTTTCTATGTTGGGTGTTCTAGGTTGTTTATTTCTATGTTGGCCTGAGTGACTCCCAATCAGAGGCAACAAGTGTCAGCTGTTGGCTGGTTGTCTCTGATTGGGAGCCATATTTATACTGTCTGTTTTCCTTTTGTGTTTGTGGGTTCTTGTTCCGTGTCGGTCATTGTTACCGTGGACTTCACGAGTCGTTTATTGTTTTGTTGTTTCGTGTGTGCACTTTAATTAAATAAAGTAACATGTTCGTTCATCATGCTGCGCATTGGTCTCTCCCTGACGATCGTGACACTTTGGCAGTCCTTTGTTAACTCCATCCAATGAAAAGTATCCTATTCATTTACAAATTCCATTCATTTATGAATACACAAGTCCTGTGTTTTATTTGCTGTTCTGGCTCCCGCCATCCACCCCCCCTTCTAACAGGTTTCCCTGGTGGTCCAAGATCCCAGCCAAACCTTCTGCTACAGAGCAAGCATATACACCAGACCGGGCTCTGCAGGCAGTATGACTCACTACAGCACAGCATACAGATTTATAATTACACTTTCAGTCTTGAATTAGTGTCAGATGCGCAGCTCTGAACTTGTATCTTGGCTACCAGACGCCAGTAATTATCTGAGAGAGACACCAAGCTGGCACTGTAGCTCATCTCCCCTTAGTCTCTGACACCATCACCCTCTCAAAAACAAAGATCAGCAGCTACTCTTAACTTTGATCAGGGGTACAATAAAACTATGATATATTGTGAGCGAGGAGAAATTCCTTCAACGACTGCTAATTCCTCTCTAATTCCTCCCTTCACTCCCTCTCTCTTGCACACTTTCGCAAGGGTCAGACAGGAACTAGGCACGGGCGTTTATTAGCTCTAGTTCCAGCTAATACATATCCCTATCCCTGTTCAGCCTTGCCAATCACTGAGGGGTGCAGATGGGATTTTAGGTCACTCATAGGGGTGACTGTTCAAACCTCGCGCTAGCTGGAAGCTTTTCAAAACATGTCTCCTGTGTAAGCTTGCCCTTGTTTACCTAGCCCCAATGTTTCAGCAGCCCTGACCCCTGACCTGAGGAATGGCACAGATACATCAGTACGTGCCTTTGACTGGGGAAGAAAGGCTGGCCACTTCTTCCCTTAGTGTGAACGTTCACTGCAAGGAGACGACTACAAGAAAGATACACTATATACACAAAAGTGTATAGTGGATACCCCTTCAAATTAGTGGATTTGGCTATTTCAGCCACACCTGTTGCTGAGAGGTGTATAAAATCGAACACACAGCCATGCAATAGACAAACATTGGCAGTAAAATGGCCTTACTAAAGAGCTCAGTGACTTTCAATGTGGCACCGTCATAGGATGCCACCTTTCCAACAAGTCAGTTCGTAAAATTTCTGCCCCGGTCAACTGTATGTATCACTCCCTCCAGGAAATACACGACGCCGCTGTTCTGGTTACTGATGGATTTATTCTTCTACTAAATTCTCCACCGTCATCAATCCACCGTCGATACTAAATTCTCCACCGTCATCAATCCACCGTCGAACTGTTTAAATACATTTCAACACATGCACAAAAACACAAGTTGGCGTTCACGTTACAGAAACCTTGCACGTAAATATGCGCGACAAATAATTAACATAATGAACATACCTCGCTGGCTGCACACAACTGAGAGGGAAATGGGGCCACTTAGAAACAAGAATACTTGTAAATAAACACGTCGTTAATTTAACTTATCTTTCAGAGTACTAAACTTTACCGCCGCTACTTTACCGCGATGTCTGGAACTTGTCACCACTAAAAGCGTCCCAACACAACATAGAATGTACAGATAGTTCCTATCACATAAATACAAGCAAAATCAATATTCAAAATACAAGTTGGACAAATAATAATGATATTATGTAAAACCTATTAATAATGACATGAATAACATTAATAATGACATGAATAACATTTATGGCAGTTAAACTCCTACCAAATCACATCCTTTGGGATTTCACCTCACAAAATAACCATAACATTCATTCTGCTTCAAGCAGTAAAACTGTCTTGTATACAGGCCTGTCAAGATAGACTGGCTTTGTAGTGCGTTTTCCCTGGTTATCTAAGGTTGAGTCACTAATTAACAGTTTTACCTTTCTGACTCTTCCATCAGTGCTAGGGTACACCTGTACTACTCTTGCTAATCTCCATTGATTTCAGTGCTGAATACTTCAGTTTGAACCAATTTGATGATGAAAAGCTCTGCTTCCTGTCTTTCCTCAACACTTGTGGCTTCATTTGTTTTAAGTTTGAGACCCTTGATTTGCTTAGCATGGCGCTTAAGACGAGCAATAGCTTTGACGGCTCTTTTCCAGTCAGAAAACCTTGTCAGGCGGTCTAACAATGTCCTGTCCTCTTTTGCTTTTGTGTTGAGCACCTGGGCCTTTCGAAGTTCTGGATCATTGTCAATGACCTCACTTACTTTGACGTCTTCTATGGGCAGCTCTCTTTTCCACAGAAAATCTGGCCCACTGTCACACCCTGGCTCTGGGACTCATTATGTTGAGCCAGGGTGTGTTCATTTCTATGTGTGTATTTCTATGTTGGTGTTCATTCTAGTTTGTTGTATTCTATGTTTGCCTGAGTGACTCCCAATCAGAGGCAACGAGTGTCAGCTGTTGGCTGGTTGTCTCTGATTGGGAGCCATATTTAAACTGTATGTTTTCCCTTTGTGGTTGTGGGTTTTTGTTCCGTGTTCGGTCATTGTGGACGTCACGAGTCGTTTCTTGTTTTGTTTCGTGCTTTAACTAATTAAAGTCATGTTTGTTCATCACGCTGCGCCTTGGTCTACTCCTTACCCTGACGATCGTGACACAGAGTGTGTGAGGGTAGGCATTCAGCCAGGACGGGTGGTGGCCGCTCTTCACTCCAGGCCTCCTATCCGTCTCCACAGCCCGGTTCGGCCTGTCCCTGCTCCACACACCAAGCCTACGGTGTGCGTCACCAGCCCAGTCCGGCCTGTCCCTGCTCCACGCACCAAGCCTATGGTGTGCGTCGACAGCCCGGTCCGGCCTGTTCCTGCCACCCGCACCAAGCCTACGGTGTGCGTCGCCAGCCCAGTCCGGCCTGTCCCTGCTCCACGCACCAAGCCTACGGTGTGCGTCGACAGCCCAGCCCGGCCTGTTCCTGCTCCACGCACCAAGCCTACGGTGTGCGTCGCCAGCCCAGTCCGGCCTGTCCCTGCTCCACGCACCAAGCCTACGGTGTGCGTCGCCAGCCCAGTCTGGCCTGTCCCTGCTCCACGCACCAAGCCTACGGTGTGCGTCGACAGCCCGGTCCGGCCTGTTCCTGCCACCCGCACCAAGCCTACGGTGTGCGTCGCCAGCCCAGTCCGGCCTGTCCCTGCTCCACGCACCAAGCCTACGGTGTGCGTCGACAGCCCGGTCCGGCCTGTTCCTGCCACCCGCACCAAGTCTACGGTGCGCGTCGCCAGCCCGACCCGGCCTGTTCCTGCCACCCGCACCAAGTCTACGGTGCGCGTCGCCAGCCCGACCCGGCCTGTTCCTGCCACTCGCACCAAACCTACGGTGCGCGTCGCCAGCCCGGTCCGGCCTGTTCCTGCCACTCGCACTAAGCCAGGGGTGCGAGAAGTCAGCCTGGTAAGGCCCGTTCCTTCTCCACGCACCAAGCCAGGGATGCGAGTCGTCAGCCTGGTAAGGCCCGTTCCTCCTCCACGCATCAAGCCAGGGGTGCGCGTCGTCAGCCTGGTAAGGCCCGTTCCTCCTCCACGCACCAAGCCAGGGGTGCGAGTCGACAGCCTGGTAAGGATCGCTCCTGTTAAGTCCAGTCCTGCTCCAGCCGGGGGGGCCAGACTGGACCAGGGGTACTATGGGGGGTGTATTGGAGGGTGGTGGTCAAGGCCGGAGCCAGAACCGCCGCCGAGGAGGTATGCCCGCCCAGCCCTCCCCTGGTTTGTTTAGTTGAGGCGCGGTCGCAGTCCGCGCCTTTAGGGAGTACTGTCACACCCCTGGCTCTGGGACTCATTATGTTGAGCCAGGGTGTGTTCATTTCTATGTGTGTATTTCTATGTTGGTGTTCATTCTAGTTTGTTGTATTCTATGTTTGCCTGAGTGACTCCCAATCAGAGGCAACGAGTGTCAGCTGTTGGCTGGTTGTCTCTGATTGGGAGCCATATTTAAACTGTATGTTTTCCCTTTGTGGTTGTGGGTTTTTGTTCCGTGTTCGGTCATTGATACCGTGGACGTCACGAGTCGTGTTTTGTTTTGTATTTTGACGCTTTAACTAATTAAAGTCATGTTTGTTCATCACGCTGCGCCTTGGTCTACTCCTTACCTCGACCTTGACACCCATTAAACCAAGTTGAAGCTACAAGCTGATCTGCCTTTAGGCCTCTTGAAGCATGATCCGCAGGATTATCTTCAGAACGTACAAATCGCCATTGCTTTGAATCTGTAGTGGACTTGATTCTTTGGATTCTGTTAGCCACAAACACGTGGAATCGTCTTGCATCATTGTTTATATATCCAAGGACAACCTTTGAGTCTGTCCAAAAATGTTCTTGAAGACCATCTATTTCGAGCTCCTTTCTGAGCACAACACTTGTCCTTGCTGCTACCACTGCTGCAGATAACTCAAGGCGTGGTATTGTGGTCACTTTGGTGGGGGCAACACGTGCTTTCCCCATGACTAACGAACAATGGACATCCCCATTGGTGGTGATTGTTCTGAGATAAGTACACTCCCCATAGCCTGTGACGCTGAAGTGGTGAAGCTCGTACTGTTTGACATCTATGAAGTTTGCTGGAATATAGCACCTTCTGATCCTTACATTAGACAAGTTTTGTAGATCTTGTAGCCAAGATTCCCACTGTGTCTTGAGCTCCTCTGAGAGTGGTTCATCCCAACCGGCCTTGTCTCGACACAGTTGTTGCAATATCTGCTTTCCTAGGAGAATGAATGGGGCTACAAACCCCAATGGGTCGTAGATGGAAGCTACTGTTGATAGCACTCCTCTTCTGGTCAACGGGTGTTCCTTGACTGTAACTCTGAGCTGAAAGTCATCAGAGGACACGCACCATTGCACTCCGAGAGCTCTTTCCATGAGTGGCTCTCCCAAAGCCATATCAAGGTTTTTGACACTTTCAGCGCACTCTTCCTTTGGTATTGATTTCGATACATGCTTGCTGTTGGAGACGAACTTATGTAGTCTTAGCTTGCCTGTGCTGCAAAGACCTCTTGCTTCCTTGATGAGTTGAATTGCCTCAGCATCAGACGTTACACTCACCAGTCCATCGTCAACATAAAAATTCCTTTGGATGAATTTAACAGCGTTTTGGTTAAATTGATCCTGACCTTTAGCGGCTAGATGTTTGAGACCAAAATTGGCACAGCCGGGTGAGGAGGCTGCCCCAAACAGATGGACTTTCATCCGGAAAGTTGATGGCGGAGACATCAGGTCACCATTCTCCCACCATAAGAACCTCAGGTAGTCTTGGTCTTCCGGTCTTACATGGAACTGATGGAACATTCGCTCCACATCACACATAATAGCAATTGGGCCCTTGCGAAACCTGCAGAGAACTCCCACCAAGGTATTTGTGAGCTCTGGCCCAGTAAGAAGGTGGTCATTCAATGACGTGTCTTGGAATCTTGCTGAGCAATCGAAGACGACGCGTATCTTCCCAGGCTTTTGAGGGTGGTATACCCCGTGGTGGGGAATATACCAGGCTGGATGATTGTTGAGTTCCTTTTCGGGAACCTTCTCAGCATCACCACGAGCAATGATATCTTTCATGAAGTTCATGTAGTCTGAGCAGTATTTCTGGTCTCTCTTGAGCCTTCGTTCCAAGCCTCTTAGACGCTGAACAGAACATGACTTATTATTGGACTTGACTGCCCTTGACCAGCACAAAAACATCCTGTGGCGTACTGCATTAGCATCAAATAGCCCCCGCGATATGCAACTTTTCAGGGAAGTTAGGAACCAATATACACAAGCAGTTAGGAAAGCAAAGGCTAACTTTTTCAAACAGAAATTTGCATCCTGTAGCACTAACTCCAAAAAGTTTTGGGACACTGTAAAGTCCATGGAAAATAAGAGCACTTCCTCCCAGCTGCCCACTGCACTGAGGCTAGGAAACACTATCACCACCGATAAATCTACAATAATCGAGAATTTCAACAAGCATTTTGCTACGGCTGGCCATGCTTTCCACCTGGCTACCACTACCCCGGCCACCAGCTCTGCACCCTCCGCTGCAACTTGCCCATGCCCCCCGCTTCTCCTTCACACAAATCCAGACAGCTGATGTTCTAAAAGAGCTGCAAAATCTGGACCCCTACAAATCATCTGGGCTAGACAATCTGGACCCTTTCTTTCTAAAACTAGCCGCCGAAATTGTCGCAACCCCTATTACAAGCCTGTTCAACCTCTCTTTCGTAAGTGTCTGAGATCCCCAGAGATTGGAAAGCTGCCGCGGTCCTCCCCCTCTTCAAAGGGGGTGACACTCTAGATCCAAACTGTTACAGACCCATATCCATCCTGCCCTGCCTTTCAAAAGTTTTTGAAAGCCAAGTCAACAAACACATCACCGACCATTTCGAATCCCACCGTACCTTCTCCGCTATGCAATCCGGTTTCCGAGCTGGTCATGGGTGCACTTCAGCCACGCTCAAGGTCCTAAACGATATTATAACCGCGATCGATAATAGACAGTACTGTGCAGCCATTTTCATTGACCTGGCCAAGGCTTTCGACTCTGTCAACCACCGCATTCTTATTGGCAGACTAAATAGCCTTGGTTTCTCAAATGACTGCCTCGCCTAGTTCACCAACTACTTCTCAGATAGAGTTCAATGTGTCAAATCGGAGGGCCTGTTGTCTGGACCTATGGCAGTCTCTATGGGGGTGCCACAGGGTTCAATTCTTGGGCCGACTCTTTTCTCTGTGTATATCAATGACGTCGCTCTTGCTGCTGGTGACTCTCAGATCCACCTCTACGCAGACGACACCATTTTGTATACATCTGGCCCTTCATTGGACACTGTGTTAACAAACCTCCAAACGAGCTTCAATTCCATACAACACTCCTTCAGTAGCCTCCAACTGCTCTTAAACACTAGTAAAACTAAATGCATGCTCTTCAACCGAACGCTGCTTGCACCCGCCCACCCGACTAGAATCACTACTCTCGACGGGTCTGACCTAGAGTATGTGGACAACTACAAATATCTAGGTGTCTGGTTAGACTGTAAACTCTCCTTCCAGACTCACATTAAGAATCTCCAATCCAAAGTTAAATCTAGAATCGGTTTCCTATTTCGCAACAAAGCCTCCTTCACTCATGCTGCCAAACATGCCCTCGTAAAACTGACTATCCTACCGATCCTTGACTTCGGGCGATGTCATTTACAAAATAGCCTCCAACACTCTACTCAGCAAATTGGATGTAGTCTATCACAGTGCCATCCGTTTTGTCTCCAAAGCCCCATATAATACCCACCACTGTGACCTGTACGCTCTTGTTGGCTGGTCCTCACTACATATTCGTCGCCAAACCCACTGGCTCCAGGCCATCTATAAATCACTGCTAGGCAAATCCCCGCCTTATCTTAGCTCATTGGTCACCATAGCAACACCCACCCGTAGTCTGCGCTCCAGCGGGTATATCTCACTGGTCATCCCCAAAGCCAACACCTCCTTTGGCCGCAATTCCTTCCAGTTCTCTGCTGCCAATGACTGGAACAAATTTCAAAAATCTCTGAAGCTGGAGACACTTATCTCCCTCACTAACTTTAAGCATCAGTTGTCAGAGCACCTTACCGATCACTGCACCTGTACACAGCCCATCTGAAA
Organism: Coregonus clupeaformis; assembly: GCF_020615455.1. NCBI lineage: Eukaryota > Metazoa > Chordata > Actinopteri > Salmoniformes > Salmonidae > Coregonus > Coregonus clupeaformis. Next base: position 25,120,973 of record NC_059224.1, read on the forward strand.
TTAGCCCGCCCAACTACCTCATCCCTATATTGTTATTTATTTTGCTCATTTGTACCCCAGTATCTCTATTTGCACATCATCTCTTGCACATCTATCATTCCAGTGTTAATACTAATTGTAATTATTTTGCACTATAGCCTATTTTATTGCCTTACCTCCATAACTTGCTAAATTTGCACACTGTATATTATATGTATTTCTGTTGTATTTTTGACTTTGTTTTGTTTTACCCCATATGTAACTCTGTGTTGTTGTTTTTATCGCACTGCTTTGCTTTATCTTGGCCAGGTCGCAGTTGTAAATGAGAACTTGTTCTCAACTGGTTTACCTGGTTAAATAAAGGTGAAATAAAATAAAATAAATAAAATAAAATAAATTGGGTAGATTTGGTCTGTCTTGTTTGAAAGGTAAGGGCATTTCATAATGACCATCTTGTTTGTGTTTGATTTCATCTCTCAGCTTAGTCAAGAAGTGGAGATCTTCCTGAGAGACGGTTGCATCTTCTTCAACTTTTTCACTGAAATCAGATTCTAGTACCTTAATTACATCATTTGGACTGATCATTTCCTTGATCTGAGTCTTGCAAACATAGTGAACTTCACCTTTGAGCTTGATTGTTGGTTTGGGTTCAGGTGTCACTTTCCTTACAATGATGCGGTGACTTACTCCAATTGCATCACTGTAGTGCTCTTGTGGGTCACCATAACTCACTATGCTCCAACCTAGATCAGTTCTCTGAGCAAAGGGTTCGTTTTCTTCTCCACATACGACTTCTCTGGGCATTAGCGCTTGTGGGCAATTGTATCCGATTAGCAGACCAATTTCACATTCCTTTGGCGGTGCAATGTGTTCTGCAAGATGCTCCAAATGAGGCCATGCTTTAGCGGTCTCTGAAGTTGGAATGTGTGTCCGATTGGCAGGGATAAATTCACGAGTGTACGTTGTTGGCACTGTGATCTTCTTAGAGGAGAATAGACCTCTTATTTGTAGGTATTTGAGTCTTTTACAGGGTACAATTGTCCTTTTTGACGACATTGTAGATAGTTTCAGCTTCACTTGTTCCGTGTTCGTATCTAGAATGTTTGCTACTTCCTCAAGAATGAAGGAAGAATCACTTTGTGAATCTAGCAGAGCATAGACAAGAACTTCCTTACTTGAATCACTTTGCGTTGACACATAGACAGGTACTATCGCTGAAGTCTGTGTAGTATTGCCATCTTGCACAACTCTGTTGGATGTGGTTTCCTTGATAACCTCTTGTGTTGACAGTAGCTTTCTTTCCTTGCCATAACTTATGTCTTTAGATGTTTCCCCTTTTGGTTCTTGTTTTGAGCGATCTTCGTGTAGGCATGTGGGATGACGTTTTGAGCAGGTGTCACAGACCATCCGGCTACTGCAGCTCTTAGATTGATGGCCAGGACTTAAACATCCGAAGCACAGTCTTTCATTCTGAATGAACTTGACTCGTTCGGCGACTGTCCTTTCAATGAATTTGAAGCACTTGTGTATACTGTGTCCTAATTTCTTACATAACACACATGTGACTATGTTTCTCTCACTGATGTTAGTTGTGAAGATCTTGGCACCTACAGTTTGGTTCTTGATCTTTGCTTTATCAGGTTCACTTTGTCGTAATGCGTTGTAGGATGTTATAGGGTTGCACGCAATACTAGCTTCCATCGACAGGAATGTCACAAAATAGTTAAAGCTTGGGAACCTTCTGTGTTCCAGTTGGTATTGTGTGGCCCTTCGGTTCCATCTGCTACTTAACCAGTCGGGTAGTTTGGCAGCTAGTTTTTGATTCTCAATATCATCATTAAGAACCTTTAGACTCTCATTGTGAGCAATTGCGAATTCACAACTACGTAGAAAGTCTACAAATTTTCTTAAGTCTGCACTCTCCTTAGGAGCTAGTTTTGGCCAAGCATGTAATTTGTCTCGGAAGGCCTTGGCAATCACAAACGGCTCACCATAACGTTCCTTGAGCAGGTCCCATGCTGCATGATATGAATCTTCTGAATCGATCAGAAAATAACCTTCTACTGCTTCTTTAGCTGCTCCTCCCACATATTTCTGAAGGAAGAAGATTTTCTCTGCAGCTGGAATATTTTTTCTCTCAATCAGTGTCTGAAACGAAGACTTCCAATGGTTAAACTTGAGTGGATCCCCACTAAAAATTGTAGGCTCTGGAATGGGAAGCCTATTTGCTGATATAGCCTCAGCCAGGACTTTCACAAGCTCTCTTGTGTCGTTTTGACGCACACTTCTTGGAGCCACATCCCTTAGTGGTTGTGGGTGCTGATACACAGGATTCACCTGATCAATTGGTTGCTCAAATGTAGGCAGCTCAGACTTATGTGGAGTAAGCCTTTGGTCTGGATACAACTCATTTTCGTCATAGACTTGAAGCCTTGCTCTGGCCGCGTTCAGTCTTTTTATCTCCTCTAAACGTCCAAGCTCTCTTTTTAAGTCTTCTACAGATCTTTTCCTTGCAGCATTCTCTTCTTGCTGTTTCTTTAAGAGCAAAGCTTCTTGTCTCTCCTTTTCTATCTTACGTTCAGTCTCTTCTCTTTCGCCTTGAAGACGACGAGTTACTGCAGCTACTTCTTGCTCTGCAACTATCTTCTTGTCCTCAACTTCAAGTCTTTGGAGTTTCTCTTGGTGGCACTCTTGCTCAGCCATAATCTTCAACACAGCCTTTGTGGCTGCATACTCAGCAGCGGCTTCTTGTCGTTTAACTGAGGATACATTAGAGCGAATGGAAGTGGCCTTAGAAGACTTAAAGTCTGGAGATGACACACTGGAAATCGTAGATGCGAATACGGAGCTTGCATCCGGCCAAATCAGTTCCTCCTTTGTTCCTTGAATTTGAGATTGCGCGTTGTGTACAACAATCTTGGTGACTGATATACATTTATCCAGCTTGCGGCGCATCTCGTGAGCTGGGCTGTCAATCCTGCGATATTCTTCATAAACATTATTCAGTTCAGATAACTCTCTTTGAATAGTGCTGCTGTGTTCGTGTAGGATGTTGCTTGGATCTTGTTTTGTAACTGATTTCTTAGCCACCTTAGTTAAAACTTTCCAGCGTTCATAAATGCTGTCAAAACGAATTAGTAGTTCTTTTGTTTTTCTTTCTGAAATTCTTTTCCCTTTTCCGTTAATGTACGGGCTCTTCCACTCTGTCGAGGCTCTTCAGACTGTACTGCTTCTTGTACAACGCTAGACTCATCTGTCTGCTCTGTCTCTTCTACTGGCTCTGCGAGTGATCCTTTACACTGACTCTCTTTACTTCTATGTGACATATTAACTTATTTGAAAGTAACCTGTACACAAGACAGTTGTCTTAAATAAACAGTAGAGTTTACAACAAACATTTTACAAAAAGAAATACTCAAGAGAATAGAATATGCTAAGTTAAGTTATTGTCTTTGAAATTAACCCTTCAGAATAAAGGCAGGCATTATAAAGATTTTGAAATGTTGCAGAATCACTCAAAATAACAGCTTTCTTAAATGCACAAACATAAATCCTCTTCTTAAGTAAATCAATGACTTATATTCAATGAAATAAAGAATTATCAATATCGCTAAATCACTTACATTAATGTCTCTTAATATCTTGTTACACACTGTTATGTTACTTGGCTACACACAGCCCTTTGAAGTCCTTTATATTTTCCAATCCTTGTGTCACCTTTTCAGAACACAAACTTAAGTGTCTGACTTACGGACGTCTTCATGAAAAAAATGAATGAAGATGAACTTGTGTGAGTCCTTTAACACTGAACAGTGGCTTATCTGTGAGTCCGTCTTGACGAGCCGTCTTGCAGAGCAGGTCAGGAAACGATCACGCAGACTCGAGTTCGACTATCACTCCCTCCAGGAAATACACGACGCCGCTGTTCTGGTTACTGATGGATTAATTCTTCTACTAAATTCTCCACCGTCATCAATCCACCGTCAAACTGTTTAAATACATTTCAACACATGCACAAAAACACAAGTTGGCGTTCACATTACAGAAACCTTGCACGTAAATATGCGCGACAAATAATTAACATAATGAACACACCTCGCTGGCTGCACACAACTGAGAGGGAAATGGGTCCACTTAGAAACAAGAATACTTGTAAATAAACACGTCGTTAATTTAACTTATCTTTCAGAGTACTAAACTTTACCGCCGCTACTTTACCGCGATGTCTGGAACTTGTCACCACTAAAAGCGTCCCAACACAACATAGAATGTACAGATAGTTCCTATCACATAAATACAAGCAAAATCAATATTCAAAATACAAGTTGTACAAATAATAATGATATTGTAACGACCCTGTATTGTGTTCTGTGTTCATGGGTGTGTTATCGTTCTCATGGGTGCTAGCAGGGGTTAAATATGCCAGGACAGATGGAAAGGTTGGGGGGGTATGATGGGTAATCCCGCGGGGTTTTGGAATGCTTAAATAGGGGTTACGGTCTCATCTCTCTCTCTTCTGTTCGGGACCCTTGATTTGACATGTTATATTTGTGTATGTTCGAGGTTTAGCGGCGTGGGATGTGGCCTGAACAATAGCCCATTCAGGAATAAACCTGTGTTCTGCCTGTACACCTGGTGCCCGTCTCTCTTTTACTTTATGACCCAGCTGGGTCATTACATTGGTGTCAGAAGTGCTTTCGAACGACGGGATAGATCGAGATTAGGCGAGTTAGCTGTTTCAGTATAGGCCGTGGTTAGCTTTAGCGTGACTCGCATCTACGGTCATGATGATCGGGGCGAGGCGGAAAGTTAAGGAAGAGTCGGACAAAGTGTCCGTTGTGGGCTCGGGTGTACCCGGTCGGGAGGGTCAGGCGATGACGGCTGTAGAAGAGCTGGAGAGCCACATGGCGGAAGTTAAATTGTCAGTCAGCAAGATGGCAGAACGGGCGGGTTTTCCTTCAAACCGCTCGACCAGAACAGACGTCACGGCGATGGAGATATCGACGTCACCGCGTGCGGAAATGGCTGGGCCTCCTTATGTAAACAGAGATGGCAGCGCCCTATTGCCATTAGCCACGGTAGCGGCTAAACTTCCAAAGTTCAATGGACAAGGTAAATGGGAAGTTTTTTTCACTCAATTCGAGTTGTTGGCTAGAGCCGGGAGGTGGTCTGACGAGACGAAAGGGTTACAGCTTGCCCTGAGCCTGGCAGAGGAGGCGTCGGAATGCCTGCTAACGCTAGCCCCGGACGAGAGGGGCGACTACGGTGCGCTAGTGGAGGCATTGGGGGGCCGTTCGGCAGCGATGCACAGCCCAACATGCTGCGGATTGAACTGAATAACAAAAAGAGACTTCAGGGGGAATCATTAAAGGCGTTGGCAAGTGATATTCTGAGCCTGACCAGGCGGGCTTATGCAACTATGCCGATTGGGGTGCAAGACGAGCTGGCACGGGACAGTTTTATTAGAGCGCTCTCCCCCACCGAACTGGGTAAGCATGTTCAGATGTCGGACCCAGCATCTCTGCGGGCTGCAGTGGAGATAGCCAGGAAGAGGGAGCTGATCTGGGGTGAGGGAGTGAGAGTGGAGGTTGCCAGTCAACCAGAGGTGAGAGCAGCGGCGGCCGGGGTGCCGGGGGTCACCAAACCAGAGTGGGTCGACGAGTTGGGCGGGTTAGTCAAGACCGCTCGCTTGTCATTGAGAGGGGCTCCAGACAACATCGCAGTGTCAGCTCAACTTCCATTGTCTGCTGGGGTTGTGGCCAGCCTGGCCACATTCAGCGGGAGTGTGGCAGATTCTCCAGTCAACAGGGAAACGACAGCGGGTTCTCGCGCAGGGGGCAGCGCGGGCCCACCCCTCCGCCCCCCGAACCCACAGTAAGCAGAAGAGGTACCCAGCAGCGCAGGCAAGAGGGTGGGGACCTGCTTCCCCAGGGTGTAGCTGCCACCGTGTTTCCTAGTCCGGTAGTTGTGGTGGGACGTACCACCATTGGGGACTTCTGCAATGTCATCGTCAAGGTAGAGGGGTGGAATGTTTGGCCCTGGTCGACACGGGCTCTACAGTAACCCTGGTGAGACCAGACATACTACCTGTTGGGGTGCGGGTGGAGCCGACCCTTGTCCAGCTACGGACTGTCACGGGGAGCTAGCCCCCATGTTAGGGAAGTGTCGGTTGTCTGTGACTGTGGGGGGAGAACTGTGGGGTGTCCGGTGTGGGTAGCAGCGGTACAGGACCCCTGTATACTGGGAATGGACTTTTTGAAAAACTGTGGGGCTCAGTTGGACTTAGCTTCGGGCACTTTGAGGCTGTCGGGGGGCCCACAGTGGGAATGTCGCCTTCGGGAGGGCCAGCAGGGGGCAGGGCTGTCCCTCCGTCTTCCTCCAAGCTTGCCGAAACTCCACTGGTCGTCCCGGCTGCTCCCTTGGTCGTTGTGCCATCCCAGCAGCTGTCTCCGGCGGCAACGACCTTCACTCCCCATAATGGTGCAAGCACAGGCATCCCAGTAGCCCAAAAACACACTGGCTCCTTCACCCCATCAGCCCGACGGGGGGAAGGAGGAAGTTATCGACGCCGTTGAGGCTGTGTGGCTGAAAAACTGTCAAGGTCTGGACGAGAGACAACAGAGACAGTTAAAGCAGCTGCTGTTTGACTTTAAAGATAGCTTCGCTTGGGGGGAAGATGAGGTAGGGCAAACGCACCTGGTTCAGCACGACATCGACACTGGGGACAACCAAACTTTAAAATTCGGCCCCGTCGCATTCCCCTTGCCAAGAGGGAAGCAGCAGCCACAGCTATTGCTGACATGTTGCGGGCTGATTTCATTGAGCCATCAGATAGCCCATGGTCCGCGCCGGTCGTCATGGTGCCTAAGAAAGGGGGTAAACTTAGGTTTTGTGCGGACTACAGGGGCCTAAATTCTGTCACCACTAAAGACTCTTACCCCATACCGAGGATCGATGAGTCGCTAGACCACGTCAGAGGGTCCTCGTGGTTCTCTTCCCTTGATCTGCGCAGTGGCTACTGGCAGGTGCCCCTCTCGCCTGGGGCACGTGAAAAAACGGCCTTCTCCACGGATAGGGGCCATTGGCAGTTCAAGGTGCTGTGCTTCGGGCTTTGTAATGCTCCTGCCACCTTTGAGAGGCTCATGGACAGAGTGCTGGCTGGGGTTCCGAGAGACGAGTGTGTCGTGTACCTAGACGACATATTGGTACACGGCACGTCGTTTGAGGGGGGCACTGGGGGCACTTAGGCGAGTGCTGGAGAGGATCTCGGGGCGGGGCTAAAATTACACCCGGAAAAGTGCCATTTCATGCAAAGGGAGTTGGCGTTCCTGGGTCATCAGCTGGGTGGTGAGGGTATCAGCACGATGCCAGACAAAGTGGAGGCTGTGAGGGGGGTGGCCAATTCCAAGGGGAAAAAAAGAGGTTAAGAGCTTCCTGGGTCTGGCATCCTACTATCGTAGGTTTGTGAAAGGGTTTGCGGGGATAGCAGCTCCTTTGAACCACCTTCTCAAGAAGGACACTGTTTTTCAGTGGACCGAAGAGCACCAGCGGGCGTTTGAGGCCCTCAAATGTGCCCTGGTGGAGGCCCCTGTCCTGTCCTCACCAGACCCGAACCGTCCGTTTATCCTGGACACCGACGCAAGCAATGAGGGCTTGGGGGCCGTGCTGGCTCAGCGTGGTTCTGACGGGGAGCACGTAGTAGCTTATTACAGCAGAACTTTTGATAAGGCTGAAAAACGCTACTGCGTGACAAGGAGGGAGCTTTTGGCTGTCGTGGCAGCAGTACGCCATTTCAAGTACTACCTGGGGGGCCTGCCGTTTGTGGTGCGGACGGATCACTCCGCCCTGCAGTGGCTTCTCTCCTTCAAGGAGCCAGAGGGTCAGATCGCCCGCTGGTTGGAGGAGCTGCAACCCTACGACTTCCAGGTGGAGCACAGGGCCGGCCTTCGCCACAGCAATGCAGACGCCTTGTCCCGCCGCCCGTGTGCTGAGGACGGCTGTGGGTACTGCGCCAAACGGGTGGAGCGAGAGAGGGAACTGTGCATGGAGGAGGGAGTCACCGCCACGGTGAGTCAGCTGAGGGTGACAGAGTGCCGGGAGCTTGAGGCTGTGGACGTCGGGGAGTGGAGGCGTCGCCAGGAGGAGGACGCAGAGCTGCGTCCTGTGCTGGGGTGGGTGGAAGAGAGAAGACGACCGCCATGGGGGGAAGTAGCCCCTCTATCACCAGTCACCAAAGGACTCTGGGCTAAATTCTCAGTCCTTAGAGTGGCTGAGGGAGTGCTCCAGAGGGGGTGGAAAAAGCCAGCTACTGGAGAAATGACGTGGCAGGTAGTGGTTCCCAAAAGGCTGCAAGGGAGCGTGTTACAGCAGCTTCACGGGGGAGTAGGCGCAGGGCATTTTGGGGTCTCCAAAACGTTAAAGCGCGTACGTAAAGGCTTCTATTGGGCCAGGCACAGGAGGGATGTGGAGGACTTTTGCAGGCAGTGCGATGAGTGTGCTGCTAAGAAAGGACCCCCAGGTCAGTCACACGCCCTCCTACAACAATTCCCAGTAGGGGAGCCCATGGAGAGACTGGGGGTAGACATAGTTGGACCGTTTCCAACCACAGACAGCGGTAACAGGTGGATTCTAACTGCTATGGACTACTTCACCAAGTGGCCAGAGGCTTACGCTCTCCCAGACCAGGAGGCAGAAACAGTAGCTGATGCATTGGTAGGGGGAATAATCAGTCGGTTCGGGGTGCCACAGTCTATACACAGCGACCAGGGGAGAAACTTTGAGTCACGGGTGTTCTCAGAGTTGTGTAGACGGTTAGGCGCGGAGAAGACGCGCACTACTCCGCTTCACCCCCAGAGTGATGGGCTGGTGGAAAGATTTAACAGAACATTAGCACAACAGCTGGCTATCGTTACCTCAAAACACCAGAGAGATTGGGACACCCACTTACCGTTTATTCTTATGGCATGTAGGTCGGCTGTTCAAGAATCGACTGCGTGCTCCCCAGCGCTACTAATGTTAGGTCGTGAGTTGCGCACCCCAGCCGAACTGACGTTTGGCCACCCTCCTGATAACGACGACGGGGTTTTGCCTGGCCCGAACTATGTTCGTCGTCTGCAGAACCGGTTAGAAGCGGCTCACACCTTCGCAAGAGAGCAACTCGAGAACGCAGGAATGCGCCAAAAGCGCCACTATGACTCACGCGCTAGGGGGAGGCACTTTGGAGCGGGAGAACGCGTGTGGCTTCACAACCCCACGCGCAAGAAGGGGCGGTGCCCAAAGCTGGACAGTGCCTGGGTGGGGCCGTGCCTGGTGATAGAGAGAGTGGGGGAGGTGACGTACCGGGTGGAGGTTCCCCCACGGAGCAGGAAGGTGGTGGTCCACCGGGACCGATTGGCGCCCTACAGAGGGAGGAAAACGGTAGGGAATGGAAGTGAGGACTCTGATGTGAGCACACGGGGACAGTCTAGCGAGGAGACTCTAGTGCAAGCTGAGCCTGGGACGGGGGCTGCCTCTTCGGAGGGCGCTGGAAATGACATTGGGGCAGATGAGTGTTCTGGGGGTCCACCAGTGAGAGTCAAGGGGAGGCACAAGAGACTGATGCGACCTCCGGGTCGTTTTTAAGGATTTTGTTTTGTAACCCTAGGGGCTAGGGTTTAGAAAGGGGGGCTATGTAACGACCCTGTATTGTGTTCTGTGTTCATGGGTGTGTTATCGTTCTCATGGGTGCTAGCAGGGGTTAAATATGCCAGGACAGATGGAAAGGTTGGGGGGTATGATGGGTAATCCCGCGGGGGTTTTGGAATGCTTAAATAGGGGTTACGGTCTCATCTCTCTCTCTTCTGTTCGGGACCCTTGATTTGACATGTTATATTTGTGTATGTTCGAGGTTTAGCGGCGTGGGCTGTGGCCTGAACAATAGCCCATTCAGGAATAAACCTGTGTTCTGCCTGTACACCTGGTGCCCGTCTCTCTTTTACTTTATGACCCAGCTGGGTCATTACAAGCAAAATCAATATTCAAAATACAAGTTGTACAAATAATAATGATATTATGTAAAACCTATTAATAATGACATGAATAACATTAATAATGACATGAATAACATTTATGGCAGTTAAAGTATGTTCTGTTATTGTGAAGTGGAAACGTCTTAGGAGCAACAACGGCTCAGCCTCGAAGTGGAAGGCCACACAAGCTCACAGAACGGGACCGCCGGGTGCTAAAGCGCGTAGCGTGTAAAAATCAACTTTCCTCGGTTGCAACACTCACTACCAAGTACCAAACTGCCTCTGGAAGCAACATCAACACAAGAACTGTTCGTCGGGAGCTTCATGAAATAGGTTTTCATGGCCGAGCAGCCGCACACAAGTCTAAGATCACCATGCGCAATGCCAAGCATCGGCTGGAGTGGAGTAAAGCTACCCGCCATTAAACTCCGGAGCAGTGGAAACGTGTTCTCTGGAGTGATGGATCACGCTTCACCATCTGGCAGTCCAACGGACTAATCTGTGTTTGGCGGATGCCAGGAGAACGCTACCTGCCCCAATGCATAGTGCTAACTGTAAAGTTTTGGGGAGGAGGAATAATGGTCTGGGGCAGTTTTTCATGGTTTGGGCTAGGCCCCTTAGTTCCAGTGAACGGAAATCTTAACGCTACAGCATGCAATGACATTCTAGACAATTCTGTGCTTCCAACTTTGTGGCAACAGTTTGGGGAAGGCCCTTTCCTGTTTCAGCATGACAATGCCCCTGTGCACAAAGCAAGGTCCATACAGAAATGGTTTGTAGAGATCGGTGTGGAAGAACTTGACTGGCATGCACAGAACCCTGACCTCAACCCCATCGAACATCTTTGGGATGAATTGGAACGCTGACTGTGAGCCAGGCCTAATTGCCCAACATCAACGCCCGACCTCACTAATCCTCTTGTGGCTGAATGGAAGCAAGTCCCCACAGCAATGTTCTAACATCTAGTGGAAAGCCTTCCCAGAAGAGTGCGGTTATAGCAGCAAAGGGAGGACCAACTCCATATTAATGCCCATGATTTTGGAATGAGATGTTCAACGAGCAGGTGTCCACATACTTTTTGTCATGTAGTGTACATGGTACAAATTAAAACACTTGTCTCAGACGGTGTCACGGACGTTGAAGGACGGGTCAGACCAAGGAGCAGCGTGAAATGCATACATGTTTATTTAGTAAAATAAACACACGAACAAAAACAACAAAACGTGAAGTCCTCAGGCTAAACACAATACAAGCACATACTCAGAACAAGATCCCACAACTAATGATAACAAACAGGCTACTTAAGTATGGTCCCCAATCAGAGACAACGAGCGACAGCTGCCTCTGATTGGGAATCACACCCGGCCAATCATAGAAACACACTACTTAGAATGTGAACATATAAATAATAACATAGATCTCCACACCCTGACTCAACATACAAGAGTCCCATAAGTCAGGGCGTGACAGACGGTTAACTGAAGCACTCTGATGATCTTTGCCTGAGAAATTACATTGTAAGCGAGTGAGACACCTCCTCATATCTAAGAAAGAAGACCTTTAGTCTACTCTATATCATGAAGGGCTAGCCGCTAGTCTGTGTACTCTGTATTTTAGGCAGAGAATGATGTGGTCCTCTGTAGCTCAGCTGGTAGAGCACGGCGCTTGTAACGCCAAGGTAGTGGGTTCAATCCCCGGGACCACCCATACACAAAAATGTATGCACGCGTGACTGTAAGTTGCTTTGGATAAAAGCGTCTGCTAAATGGCATATTATTATTATTTATTATATTATTATGTGTGGTAACCTACAGGTAAGTACCAAAATAATGGAAACACTTGAGTAAATGAGGGATACAAAGTATATTGAAAGCAGGTTCTTCCACACAGGTGTGGTTCCTGAGTTAATTAAAGATGCATTATGCAGAAATTGCCCACACCATTTGCTTGTTGCTAAAATTCTAATAGTTTGCCTAATTTCAGTTTGTGGCAAAACAAGCAAGTATAGTAAAAATGTTTTCCACCCCATGAACAAAACACCAAATTATGGAATATCTTGTGGAAGAATGCTGTCGCATCTCTCCAATAGAGTTACAGACACTTGTAGAATCTATGCAGAGGTGCATTGAAGCTGTTCTGTCTCTTGATGGCCCCACGCCCTATTAAAACACTTTATGTTGGTGTTTCCTTTATTTTGACAGTTACCTGTATATTGCCATGAGTTGGGTTGATTTAACCTGGTATTTCATTGTGCACAGCACATTAAAATGAGTCTATGAAGCACAGCTGTACCCTGAAGTTCACCTTACATAGCTTATATAAACATCCTGGTATCACAAATTCACTTATTTTCATAAAGTTGGCTGCTCTTGCAATCTCATAGGAAGCGTCTACCAGGGGAGATAACTTGAATAATGTAGAAAGCATGCATACAGTGTAAAAGTTCACAGAAGTGTTCAAGTTTAGAAGATAAGTGTTGTTGAGAAGTGTTTTTTAATGAAAAGTAACAAAATTCTTACATTAATTATATTACAATATGTAAATGTAAAGTAGGAGAGCATCGCATTGTACACACTGCAAAACACACTAAACAGAAGGTCATATTTCACAGGACCAATATTGGTTAATACAGGTTGAGACTGCTACCTAGTGGTAAAAAATAAGCCATGGCAAAATACAGAGGACCCTCTCCATTTTGACTGTAATCAATATGGTAACAATGATTTATGTTGTACAGACAAAAAAAAAAGATGTAATATTTCCAAGTGCAGTTCACAATACAGTGAAATATGACTTACACTTAAGCATATAGGCTGTGTAAAAATGAGTCAACAACATTAAAGATTCACTCCAGGATCTTAAGCACAACAAATTAGTAACCACAGGAGGTTGGTGGCACCTTAATTGGGGAGAACGGGCTCGTGGTAATGTCTGGAGCGGAATTGGTGGAACGGTATCAAATACATGCCATTCCATTTACTCCGTTCTGGACATTATTATGAGCCATTCGCCCCTCAGCAGCCTCCTGTGTTTGTAACATATAGTAAGAATTGGAACTGCAACAAAAGAAATGAGCACCTCCTTCAAAACTACTGAAATTATACAAAAGTTGGAGAGTGCATCTTTAAGTTCCAACTGCTTGCATATTTACAAGTGGGATATCACCTTTGTTATCTTTGGCTATGTTCTTTTTGATCTTCCTGTGCTTAAGAATCTTGGACATGAGCTTCTCATAGAACCATTCTATGTCCTGTGTGTCCTCCGGCCACTTCTGGACAAAGGTCCTAATGGCTTCACATTTCATCAGTCTGTAATGGGGGACTTTCCCCACGATCACCATGAAAATCTCTGTGCTCCTCCAGCATCCTGCTCTGAGTCAGGCCTCCAGGCACCAGCCGTCCTTAAGGAACTCTTTAGACACGATACACACTGTCTTCCTGCTCCCCCATATGGCATCCCTGATGTTGGACAGGTGATCTTCACCTGGGATGACGTTTCTGGCCTCGAAGCAGCAGCTCTGCCAACTGAGAGTCCAGCCTCTTCAACAGGGCAGTTTCTACCCACTTGTAGTCGTTGTTGCTGAAGCATAAGTAAGCGTTGTACGGGGGCCCATCAGCAGGAGGATTCTTCCTAGGGCCCTCCAGGATCCTGGCGATCACCTTTTTGTAAACTTTGAAGAAGTATTCACGGAGACGGTCTAAAACGATCATTCCGACGATGATCAGGACGATGAGGGCTGAGCAGACGACGAAGAGCGAGAGCCTCAGCTCCTGAACCAGCCCCTCGTCATCCTCCTCACACGATATGACTGTGCTGTAATTCAACAGGCTGACGCCATGGAGATTTGAGGGAAAATCATAGCTGAATTCAACCACGCCAGGGTCTGGAAAAGTCACTTTAGTCCCGTTCAGCCATGTCAGAAAGTCCTCTAGGCCGCTGTCACAGTGGAATCGTTTCCTATACAGGTTGATCTAGCTGAGAGACTGGAACGCCGCTGGGTCAGGAGAGGCCAGGAAATTGTAAGAGAGGTCAAGTGTTTTGAGACTCTCTGGGAAAATGTCTGGTTGGAGGTATGTGAGAGAGTTGAAGTGGAGATCCATCTGGGAGAGCCTGCAGGGAGTTCAAGCTTAGATCCCGACTAAAAAGGTTGCCAAGATTTTCAAAAACATGCAAACACTCTCCCCGTGCCCATATCACCTGCAAGGCGATGTTCCTTAGCTCAAGCAGCTTTAGAGAGTTCACAGCTGGCACTGAAATATTATTGTTAAGGGTGCACCACTTTATGAAGTTGTTACCATACCAGAGAAGCTTAATGTGCATTAATTTAGCTAAAACAATGTATACATCCTCTAAATTAGTTTACCTGTTGTTTTGAATATTAAGTATGATCATACTATCAGCAAAGCCAGCGAGGCCCTTTAAGGATGTGATCTTATTATCAGCCAAACAAAGAAGTTGGATGTTTGGGAGTGGTGCAAGGTAACCATCTGTACCTAGAGTTTTCTGTAAGATCAAGTACTTGTAGGTGTGGAAGTCCTGTAAATGCCTGATATCCCAATGCACCAATATGATTGTAAGATAAATCTAGTTCTAAAATATTGGGTAGATTTTCAAATGTGTAAGAATAGATTTCCCCTATAAGATTGTGTGACAGGTTCAGCCGTTGTAGATTTTCAAGACCAAAAAACACACCCCTGTCAATCTTGTTCGTTTTATTTTGGGCTATTGTTATGTCCTGTACCTCTCTCAGTGGACTGAATACTGTTATTGCAAAGTAAATATAAAGCATTTGGACAAATCTAGAATCTTGACGGCACTATTCTTGAGGCCCTCAAATGTTTGCCTGTCTGGGTCTTTGACGTGGCTGAAACTAAATTATTTTCCCATGGTGCTGTGTTCCAGAATAAGATGGTGAATTTTGGTCCCTCGGATTGTATTGAAAAACTGTTTTGCCTTGTCCACATTGAATCCATTGGACGATAAGTCAAGTATCTCCATGGACATGTTCCGTAAGGGATTTCCGCATATTTTCCAGTCAAAGCCATACTGAGTCATGCTATTCAGTTGGATGCTGCTCAAGTCAAGGAGCCGAAATTGTTTGCCTTGAAAGCCAAGCAAATCTTCCTCACATATGCATGTCATCCTGTTTAGGGTAACATTTAGCTCTTGGAAATCTATCATGTTCACAAAGAACAGTGCAGGTTGGATTATTTTCATGTGGTTACCATACAGATCTAGCATTTCCAAGGAGACCAGGGGTCTGAGATAGTCGCCCTGTAATACAGTTTCAGTCAGGTCACAATTATATAAAGAGAGAGTTCTCAGGTTAGACAGTCCCACAAACCCATATTGTTCATTCTGTAAACGTGAGTTATGTCCTAAATAGAGCTTTACCAAGTTCGCCAGCCTTTGAAACGTGTTAGTTCTTATAATAAGCCCATTTACTCATTGCCAACTGAGGTCCAGTTCCTTTAACCCTTCAAGCCCAGAGAAGGATGTCTCATTGATCTCACTGATGTAGTTTACACTCATATACACAAAGGTAATGTATGGAGGCAGCAGAGAGACCGGATGTAGAGACTGTGGTGCAAGCTGCTATAGAGCCAAATAGTGGGGATCTTGGGGTGCATTTCACCACCTGCAGGTATACTCCAAAGATAGCCAGCAGTATAAGGTTCCTCATCATCCCCCCCTGACAGAAAGTAGAAAATAATGCAAATTATTAAAAGATCATTTAAATGATTGTTATGACATAACAGGGCTACAGTCCATAAATTCATTCGATGGATATATCAGTCTTGGAGTATCCGCTTCAGATGAGACATCCTTGGCTATAGGGAATTCACATTTAACTGTCTCTTTGCATTGAAAGATCCATAGTCCACTGGCTTTGACCCAACCTGATAATGAAAATCCTTTATTTGTGTGCTGAGTACACAGCCTTACTCTAGTCTGGTGTCACAAGGCTTACATAGGGATGTTTGTATTATATGAATGAATCACTTCTACCCCCAAGTGTGTAAACCAATGAGAGTGCCTCTGGCAATTTAATTATGGCCTCGTTTGATGTGGCTGAACAATTATCATGATACCTATTATGCGGCCAGTAAAATTGTTTTAAAGGGGCAATCTGGAATTCAAAAACTCTGACACTCTTCTGGCAAACAACTGAGGGATGGGGCTGGAGAAATGTAACCACTCTCAAATAGATGGTGCTATGGATGCAAGGACTGACCATCCATGACATCATAATTACAGTTTTAACCATGTTTTGAAGCTATAGTGTTTGTTTACAGTTAAATATTTTACAAACAATGGAGTAAAACAAGCTTCTATTTTGGGTTCTGATGGGGTAAGACAGAACTAAGCTCTTGAGTAATTTATAAAATACAGTATGTTCTTCAAGAATCAGAAAATGGATGTAGGTGTCACGGATCCCCCAGGTACTGTTGCATTCACCAGCTCCGGAGGTCTACGTCACCGGCCTTCTAGGTGTCACTGACCTGGATCATTACCACCAACCCCGGACTGTCTTGTCTCATTACGCACACCTGGTTCCCATTCCCCCTGATTAGTATGTGTATATATGTGCCTTCTGTTCTCCATTGTCCTTGTCGATTATTGTCCCATGTCCGTTGGTCTCGTGAGTACCTATGCGATGTTGTATCAGCGTTCGTGCTACGTGTTACTGTACATTGTATTACGGTTTACATATGTTGGAAATTGTTTAGTGGACTATGAGGTGGAACTGAGTTAATCATCAACATATAGTTAACATTCTTTGTGGCTAACTGAATTGGGTCATTTCACTGTGTGTGGGTAAAAGAGGGAAGCTGACCCAGGGTCAAATTGCTTGCTCTTACTTAGATCCATGGTTGTCTTATCATATCAAAGGTTGAAACTGGCTTGGGCCTTTTTTTTCTATCTTCAAACACAGTGAAAAGAGCTGGGGTTGAACGTAGTTTAAACTAAACATGAGTGTTCTTGCAAGATAAGGATTGATTGATTGTAGTAGTATGTGATTCTGAACTTAATGAAAGTCGAATTTAGCTGACCTCCGAGACAAAGGTAGTGGGCGGGGTGATAAAGAGCGGGAAACTGAAGAGGGAGGGATTGGAACCTAGGGTGGTGGAAAGGAGACTATATAGGTAGGAGGGAGAGAGAGGGGGCGACTCTGCAGATTGGCCTGGCTTTGTTGACATTATAATAAAGTCATTCTTAATCCCACAAACACTCTGGAAGGACTGATTTGTAATAAAGTATAGTGGTTATTTTCCACAACACATACCGTGTAATTGTGCACTTGTTATTACGGGTCTCGTCCCGTGTATTATTTAGAGGTTTACACCTCGCTCTTTTGTTTGGGTTTCATCCCTGTGATATGTGTTTGTTTTGGACTTTGTCCACGTCGTTTTTCATGACGTACCTTATGTTGGGTAGTGAAATAAAAAAAAAACGATTACGTATTCCTGTGCCTGTCTTCTATCATTATACAATGTGATAGTAAGCCTACCATTCCCAGTTTCCCCCTTTAAATGTACTTAATGAGGCTACAATTATTTGACATTTAATAAAGTTGTCATCTATAGAACTGAATACTTATGTAAATAAGGTATTTCTGTTTTTTATTTATAATACATTTGCATTTTTTTTTTTCGCTTTGTCATTATGGGATATTGTGTGTAGATTGATGTGGAATTTTTATTTATTTAAACAAAATGTGGAAAAAGTGAAGGGGTCTGAATACTTTCCGAATGCACTGTATATACAAACCCACACACGTTCACATACACTACATACGCACACACACAACACGCGCATACCGACACAACACAAATACACATTAATCACATATCCACACACACACACACACACTTTTGAACTCATCATTTTCTGCTGCTACTCAGTTTTTTATTTTACTCGTATTATCTATCCTGATGCCGTCACTTTACCCTGCCTTCATATACATACAGTGGGGGAAAAAAAGTATTTAGTCAGCCACCAATTGTGCAAGTTCTCCCACTTAAGATGAGAGAGGCCTGTAATTTTCATCATAGGTACACGTCAACTATGACAGACAAATTGAGAAAAAAAAATCACATTGTAGGATTTTTAATGAATACATTTGCAAATTATGGTGGAAAATAAGTATTTGGTCACCTACAAACAAGCAAGATTTCTGGCTCTCACAGACCTGTAACTTCTTCTTTAAGAGGCTCCTCTGTCCTCCACTCGTTACCTGTATTAATGGCACCTGTTTGAACTTGTTATCAGTATAAAAGACACCTGTCCACAACCTCAAACAGTCACACTCCAAACTCCACTATGGCTAAGACCAAAGAGCTGTCAAAGGACACCAGAAACAAAATTGTAGACCTGCACCAGGCTGGGAAGACTGAATCTGCAATAGGTAAGCAGCTTGGTTTGAAGAAATCAACTGTGGGAGCAATTATTAGGAAATGGAAGATATACAAGACCACTGATAATCTCCCTCGATCTGGGGCTCCACGCAAGATCTCACCCTGTGGGGTCAAAATGATCACAAGAATGGTGAGCAAAAATCCCAGAACCACACGGGGGGACCTAGTGAATGACCTGCAGAGAGCTGGGACCAAAGTAACAAAGCCTACCATCAGTAACACACTACACCGCCAGGGACTCAAAATCCTGCAGTGCGAGACGTGTCCCCCTGCTTAAGCCAGTACATGTCCAGGCCAGTCTGAAGTTTGCTAAAGTGCATTTGGATGATCCAGAAGAGGATTGGGAGAATGTCATATGGTCAGATGGAACCAAAATAGAACTTTTTGGTAAAAACCAAACTCGTCGTGTTTGGAGGACAAAGAATGCTGAGTTGCATCCAAAGAACACCATACCTACTGTGAAGCATGGGGGTGGAAACATCATGCTTTGGGGCTGTTTTTCTGCAAAGGGACCAGGACGACTGATCCGTGTAAAGGAAAGAATGAATGGGGCCATGTTTCGTGAGATTTTGAGTGAAAACCTCCTTCCACCAGCAAGGGCATTGAAGATGAAACGTGGCTGGGTCTTTCAGCATGACAATGATCCCAAACACACTGCCCGGGCAACGAAGGAGTGGCTTCGTAAGAAGCATTTCAAGGTCCTGGAGTGGCCTAGCCAGTCTCCAGATCTCAACCCCATAGAAAATCTTTGGAGGGAGTTGAAAGTCCGTGTTGCCCAGCGACAGCCCCAAAATGTCACTACTCTAGAGGAGATCTGCATGGAGGAATGGGCCAAAATACCAGCAACAGTGTATGAAAACCTTGTGAAGACTTACTGAAAACGTTTGACCTGTGTCATTGCCAACAAAGGGTATATAACAAAGTATTGAGAAACTTTTGTTATTGACCAAATACTTATTTTCCACCATAATTTGCAAATGAATTCATTAAAAATCCTACAATGTGATTTTCTGGATTTATTTTTCTCATTTTGTCTGTCATAGTTGACGTGTACCTATGATGAAAATTACAGGCCTCTCTCATCTTTTTAAGTGGGAGAACTTGCACAATTGGTGGCTGACTAAATACTTTTTTCCCCCACTGTATCTGCCTCCATTACCTCGTACCTCTGCACGTTGATCTGGTACTGGTACTCCCTGTATATAGCTCCATTCTTGTGTATTAAATTTTTTTCCTCGTGTTACTATTTTATTTTTTAACTTAGCATTGTTGGGAAGGGCTCTTAAGCAAACATTTCATGGTAAAGTCTACACCAGTTGTATTCTGCGCATGTGACAAATACAATTTGATTTGATTGCAATAATACTGGTTTTGGATTTCTCCCTGACCAAGATGGCTGCCATTTTGGCTCCATTATGGAACTTTGAGGGGTTTATGACATAGACCCTCTAGTAATATAAAGGGCTTGCAGTTGCGTCACAAATCACCTAGCAACCACACCAGGCGCCATGTTGGAAGACCAGAGTCAGTCTGGTGGAAGTCCTCCAATCGTCCACATGGTTGGCTGAATTTTGCTACCACTGGAAACTTCTGGAAGATTGCCTATTATTTCCCTTTTCTAAGGACCCGGAAAACGTAGGCAGTGGGAGAACCTATTCAAGTACACTACCGGTCAAAGGTTTTAGAACACCTACTCATTCAAGGGTTTTTCTTTATTTTTTACTATTTTCTACATTGTAGAATAATAGTGAAGACATCAAAACTATGAAATAACACATGGAATCATGTAATAACCAAAAAAGTGTTAAACAAATTAAAATACATTTTATATTTTAGATTCTTCAAATAGCCTGGAATGCTTTTCCAACAGTCTTGAAGGAGTTCCCACATATGCTGAGCACTTGTTGGCTGCTTTTCCTTCACTCTGCGGTCCGACTCATCCCAAACCATCTCAATTTGGTTGAGGTCGGGGGATTGTGGAGGCCAAGTCATCTGATGCAGCACTCCATCACTCTCCTTCTTGGTAAAATAGCCCTTACACAGCTGGGAGGTGTGTTGGGTCATTGTCCTGTTGGAAAACAACTGATAGTCCCACTAAGCCCAAACCAGATGGGATGGCATATCACTGCAGAATGCTGTTGTAGCCATGCTGGTTAAGTGTGCCTTGAATTCTAAATAGATCACAGACAGTGTCACCAGCAAAGCACCCCCACACCATAACACCTCCTTCTCCATGCTTTACAGTGGGAGATACACATGCGGAGATCATTCGTTCACCCATACCGCGTCTCACAAAGACTCCAGACCAAAGGACAAATTTCCACCGGTCTAATGTCCATTGCTAGTGTTTATTGGCCCAAGCAAGTCTCTTCTTCTTATTGGTGTCCTTTAGTATTGCTTTCTTTGCAGCAATTTGACCATGAAGGCCTGATTGACAGTCTCCTCTGAACAGTTGATGTTGAGATGTGTCTGTTACTTGAACTCTGTGAACAATTTATTTGGGCTGCAATTTCTGAGGCTGGTAACTCTAATGAACTTATCCTCTGCAGCAGAGGTAACTCTGGGTCTTCCATTCCTGTGGCGGTCCTCATGAGAGCCAGTTTCATCATAGCGCTTGATGTTTTTTTGCGACTGCACTTGAAGAAACTTTCAAAGTGCTTGACATTTTCCGTATTGACTGACCTTCATGTCTTAAAGTAATGATGGAATGTCATTTCTCTTTGCTTATTTGAGCTGTTCTTGCCATAATATGGACTTGGTCTTTTACCAAACAGGGCTATCTTCTGTACACCCCCCTTACCTTTTCGCAACACAACTGATTTGCTCAAACGCATTAAGAAGGAAATAAATTCCACAACTTAACTTTTAACAAGGCTCACCTGTTAATTGAAATGCATTCCAGGTGACGACTACCTCATGAAGCTGGTTGAGAGAATGCCAAGAGTTTGCAAAGCTGTCAGCAAGGCAAAGGGTGGCTATTTGAAGAATCTAAAATATAAAATGTATTTTGATTTGTTTAAATTTTTTTGGTTATTACATGATTCCATATGTGTTATTTCATAGTTTTGATGTCTTCACTATTATTCTACAATGTAGAAAATAGTAAAAATAAAGAAAAACCCTTGAATGAGTAGGTGTTCTAAAACTTTTGACCGGTAGTGTACGTAAATACATTTTGAAAATGATAGCTACAGGAACTATGTGTGCAGGCTAACTCAAATGACCTAACATAATGTTCGCTAGCTTGCTAGCTAACTTTACATACTGTATAGCTAGCCAAGTTAATTAAATATCACTAGCTAGCTAACTTCATATTAGCTAGTTAGCTAGCTATCTTGATGTATTCATCACTGTAACTCGAAATGCATTTGTAGCTAGGTAGCTAGCGAACAGCCATGGAAGAGGGGGAAAGGATTAGCTAGCAGTTCCAGCTGTCAGAGAAGGGAGAGTAGGCTACTCTGGATAGAGCAGTTACCTTTGTGGGAGGACTTTATGAAAATAATCTACAGTTCCAGTCCCTAGCGGAAAAAAATTAGGACAAAGCGATATATCAACATAATATTCAGTGCTGTCTAATTTGAGTAAAATGCAGCCTGTTTCTTTGTGATGTTTTCTGTCCTCAGATACAGAGAGCTGTGATACCCTGTCTGCAGATGAAGAGGTCCCAATGAATGTCCCAAGAGAATAGGGGTATGTCGTTGTATACCATGGATTAGAGGTCTTCATGGTTTCAACAGACCCGAAATTCTGAAGGAGACAAACCCGAGCATGTCCTGGTCCTAAATTCGGTCGGATATAATTTCCACGGGCTGGGGTATGTGCAATTAAAATGTATTCACCGACTGGACCCGATTGGACCTGTCCTCTGTTAATTTAGTGTTTGTGTGATGAGAACTGCGCAAGCTTGTTATCAGCCTATTGCAACTCAATAAAACCTATAGCTTATATCCAGCTGAAACTGGTTCCGGCTGCTCACCTCACATGTGCCTGCTGCTGAGGAGAGAGAGCGCACAAGTAAAAGGAGCCTTGGCCTAGGTTTGATGCAATTTTCTACCTTTCATGTATTTATTTTCGTATTTATTATCAATTGTTTAGTCATTATTACTATTGTAAATCATCATTATTATTGTGATTCTTATTATTGTAGGCCTATTTAATAATCTAAACCAGTTCTTTTAAATAGCCTATGCAAAAAGTGTTTTGTTTCATTTTGTTGAGAAAGTTGAATTGGCTAAATTAAGTTCTGTCTTTAATTTTTTGTTCCGTATTTAGTTTAAGGTTAAAAGCAGGCCTGTTGTAAATAAATAGTTGGCTGACGAAAAGTACATGTGGACAGTTCTTCCAATATCTTCAATATGCGCCTCAGAATTGGATAAGGACGTGCACAGTTGCATCCCAGATGTGTCTGTCTTCACTTGCAGCCTCTGAGAAAGACCCGATCACATGACTGAGAGCCATGTGAGTGAGAGGTGCTTCAGCAGGCAGCCGGGATAAGGGAATTATAATTATTAAATTCAGCACAAGGGCGCAACGGCCACTGGCCGCAAAAGGCATGGATTTTTTTAGGGGGCATTACGGCCACACAAAGGGGATGCAGCTGGGAAATTTGAGCCATTATCAAGTGCTTGTCAAATTGTGAATGAGACTGATGAAGTGTGCACGCAATAAACAAAGCAGAGCTCATGCCTTTCATGCAACCTTTTTCAAATCATCATTAGAGTTGCATCATGCAGCCTTAGAATGAATTAAAAATCTAAACATATAGCCAAACATTTATCACAACTAAAGTTACATAAATAACTCTAAATTAAGCATATAGGAGTACCTGTTTCTTTGTTAACCGCTCAACACAGAATAGCCGCATTTGTGCACTCGCTCAAATAGTTTGGAGAAATTATCCTTTCTATTTTATTCAGCTATGTTCAATTGTATTCTTCATACTATCAAATAATATAAAATAATGCCAAGGAATTCTAAGCAAATCTTGTCTGCTAAATGAACTAGTGTAGCCCACAGCCATATGGCATAGCCAGATCAGGGCCTAACATAAGGACAACTCAGAGTATGCTATTCTGTTCTTCTGAAATAGACTACATTTTCTTCATATCATGTTTCTTTAGACCTGTCTAAAATAAATCATTTATAAACCAAATAAACCATTTATTGTGATGGTGTTGGCTATATTACATGGATTTATTATCCTTTTTTTAAATGTAGATGTTCCAAATTTCTGCATCAGTGGGTTGTAAGCTATGCTTGACAATCACCGGCTGACAAAATGTCATGACCACCATAGCCCTAGGCTGGAACAACCAATAGTCAACACAGCAGGTTGTCCTATCCCATTGAGGCCTTTGTCCTATGCTGTAATGTCCATACATTTTCCCTCCTCTTATTAATAAAGTTCTCAACATTAGGTCAGTGCCACTGGAGGTTTTTTGGACAGTGATGTCCTTCTCCAGGTTATATGGACATAATATTGTAGAATTTGTCTCCCCTTTCACGGTCATGGCTAGAAGGGATCCAGCTTTTGTCAAATTAACTTCATATTTTTACTTTTGTAGCAGATTAGGAGAATTTATGCAGCAGGTTATTTGAATTAGGTTAAGGTTAGGAAAAGGGTTAGCTAAAAAGCTTTTTTTGTTTTGTTTTACTTTAATATGACAAAAACTATATACCTTCTAGCCATGACCCCTTTTCACCGGCTGAGATTATTTGGTTGCATTCAAAACAAGGTCGTTTTTATTGATCTTTTGTCAGCAGAGTAGGCCTAGGCTACCATTGTATTGAGAAAGATTCTGCTAACGTCTCCAGTCATACAGTGGATATAAAAAGTCTACACACCCCTGTTAAAATGCCAGGTTTTTGTGATGTAAAAGAATGAGACAAAGATAAATCATGTCAGAACTTTTTCCACCTTTAATGTGACCTATAACGTGAACAATTCAATTGAAAAACAAACTGAAATCTTTGAGGGGGGAAAATAAAAAACTCACAACAACCTGGTTGCATAAGTGTGCACACCCTTAAACTAATACTTTGTTAAAGCACCTTTTGATTTTATTACAGCACTCAGTCTTTTTGGGTAGGAGTCTATTAGCATGGCACATCTTGACGTGGCAATATTTGCCCAATCTTCTTTGCAAAAGCGCTCCAAATCTGTCAGATTGCAAGGACATCTCCTGTGCACAGCCTTCTTCAGATCACCCCAGAGATGTTCAATTGGATTCAGGTCTGCGCTCTGGCTGGGCCATTCCAAAACGTTAATCTTCTTCTGGTGAAGCCATGCTTTTGTGGATTTGGATGTGTGCTTTGGGTCGTTGTCGTGCTTCCTCTTCATCTTCAGCTTTCTAACGGCCACCTGAAGGTTTTGTGCCAAAATTGCCTGGTATTTGGAACTGTTCATAATTCCCTCCACCCTGACTAAGGCCCCGGTTCCAGCTGAAGAAAAACAGCCCCAAAGCATGATGCTGCCACCACCATGCTTCACTGTGGGTATAGGGTTCTTTGGGTGATGTGCAGTGTTGTTTTTGCGCCATACATACCTTTTGGAATTATTTTTACATTTGCATTTACATCATTTAGCAGACGCTCTTATCCAGAGCGACTTACAAATTGGTGCATTCAACTTATGATAGCCAGTGGGACAACCACTTTTTTAAATTGTTTTTTTTTATGGGGGGGTGGGGGGTGGGGGGGGGTAGAAGGATTACTTTATACTATTCCAGGTATTCCTTAAAGAGGTAGGGTTTCAAGTGTCTCCGGAAGGTGGTCAGTGACTCCGCTGTCCTGGCGTCGTGGGGGAGCTTGTTCCACCATTGGGGTGCCAGAGCAGCAAATAGCTTTGACTGGGCTGAGCGGGAACTGTGCTTCCGTAGAGGTAGGTGACCTAGCATGCCAGAGGTGGATGAACGTAGTGCCCTCGTTTGGGTGTAGGGTCTGATCAGAGCCTGAAGGTAAGGAGGTGCTGTTCCCCTCACAGCTCCATAGGCAAGCACCATGGTCTTGTAGTAGATGCGAGCCTCAACTGGAAGCCAGTGGAGTGTGTGGAGGAGCCAAAAAGTTCAACCTTGGTTTCATCAGACCTTAACACATTTTCCCACGTGCTTTTGGGGGACTTGATGTTTGTTTTTGCAAACTTCAGCCGGGCTTGGATGTTTTTCTTTGTAAGAAAATGCTTCCGTCTGTCAAGGGCTGATGTAAATGTGGTGTGGGAGTCAGGCGCAGGACACTGAAGCTTAGTCCAACAGACTTTACTAGTAAACACTAGGCAAAATACAAACAACGGCCTCAACACAAAACAGAGGCGAGCGATTACGCAAACTGTGCGTAAACTACAAAACAAAAAAACAGAGAGCAGCACCAACGGACAGGCGTACAATAACACACAAACTAACCAACACAAAGCAGGCAACTTATAGGACACACAATCAGACACAAACGGACACAGGTGCAATAGACAGAAAAAAACCAATCTAACATCGAAACATCTAACGGTGGTAGCTAGTACTCCGGGGACGGCGAACGCCGAAGCCTGCCCAAGCAAGGAGGAGGAGCAGCCTCAGCAGAATCCGTGACAGTACCCCCCCCTTGACGCGTGGCTCCAGCCGTGCGCCGACCCCGGCCTCGGGGACGACCAGGAGGACGCGGAGCTGGGCGCGTGGGATGACCACGGTGGAACTCAGTCAGGAGAGATGGATCTAGGATATCCCTCCTAGGCACCCAGCACCGTTCCTCCGGACCGTACCCCTCCCACTCCACGAGATACTGGAGACCCCCCATCTGACGTCTCGAGTCCAAGATGGTCCTGACCGTGTACGCCGGAGCTCCCTCGATGTCCAGTGGGGGCGGAGGGGTCTCTCCTATCTCAGCTTCCTGGAGTGGACCAGCTACCACCGGCCTGAGAAGAGACACATGGAACGAGGGGTTAATATTCTTATAATCAATAGGCAGTTGTAACCTGTAACACACCTCGTTCAATCTCCTCAGGACTTTAAAAGGCCCCACAAACCGCCGACCCAGCTTCCGGCAGGGCAGGCGGAGGGGCAGGTTTCGAGTCGAGAGCCAGACTCGATCTCCCGGTGCGTACACCGGACCCTCACTGCGGTGGCGATCGGCGCTCGCCTTCTGTCGACGGATGGCCCGCTGCAGATGGACATGAGCAGCGTTCCACGTCTCCTCCGAGCGCCGAATCCACTCATCCACCGCAGGAGCCTCGATCTGGCTCTCGTGCCATGGTGCCAGAACCGGCTGATACCCTAACACACACTGGAAAGGGGTTAGATTGGTGGAGGAGTGGCGGAGAGAGTTCTGTGCCATCTCTGCCCAGGGGATATACCTTGACCACTCCTCCGGCCGGCCCTGGCAATAGGACCTCAGAAACCTACCCACATCCTGGTTGACTCGTTCTACCTGCCCATTGCTCTCTGGGTGGTAACCCGAGGTAAGGCTCACCGAGACCCCCAAGCGTTCCATGAACGCCCCCCAGACTCTGGAGGTAAACTGGGGACCTCGGTCAGACACTATATCCTCGGGAACCCCATAGTGCCGGAAAACGTGGGTAAATAGGGCCTCAGCGGTCTGTAGGGCAGTAGGGAGACCCAGCATTGGGAGGAGACGACAGGCCTTGGAAAACCGATCCACAATGACCAAAATGGTGGTATTCCCCTGGGAGTGGGGAAGGTCGGTTACAAAATCCACCGAGAGGTGGGACCATGGTCGTTGTGGAACGGGCAGGGGATGTAACTTTCCCCTGGGTAGGTGTCTAGGCGCCTTACACTGGGCGCACACCGAGCAGGAGGAGACATAAACCCTCACATCCCTAGCTAACGTTGGCCACCAGTATTTCACGCTAAGGCAGTGCACTGTCCGGCCAATACCTGGATATCCAGAGGAGGGTGATGTATGAGCCCAATAAATAAGGCGATCACGAACCTCGAGCGGAACGTACGTCCGCCCCACAGGACACTCGGGGGGAGTAGGGTCGGTACGCAATGCCCGCTCGATCTCCGCATCGACCTCCCACACCACCGGAGCCACCAGACAAGACTCCGGCAGTATGGGAGTAGGCTCAATGGACCTCTCCTCTGTGTCATACCGCCGGGGCAGGGCGTCTGCCTTACCGTTCTGGGACCCTGGGATGTATGTGATCTTAAAAACAAACCGGTCAGGAACATGTTCCACCTAGCCTGACGAGGGTTTAATCTCCTAGCTGCCCGGATGTACTCCAGGTTACGGTGGTCAGTCAGAATGAGGAAAGGGTGTTGAGCCCCCTCAAGCCAATGCCTCCACACCTTTAGGGCCTGAACCACAGCTAACAGCTCCCTGTCCCCCTACGTCATAATTACGCTCCGCCGGGCTGAGCTTCTTAGAATAGAACGCACAGGGGCGGAGTTTAGGTGGCGTGCCGGACCGTTGCGACAGAACTGCCCCAATACCGGCCTCGGACGCATCTACCTCAACTTGGAATGGTAAAGCGGGGTCCGGATGCGCCAGCACCGGAGCCGAAGTGAACAGGTTCTTCAGTTTAACAAATGCCCTGTCCGCTTCAGCTGACCACTGCAAACGCACCGGGCCCCCCTTTAGCAGGGACGTAATGGGAGCTGCCACCTGTCCAAAGCCCCGGATAAACCTCCGGTAGTAATTGGCAAACCCAAAACCTGCTGCACCTCTTTTACAGTGGTTGGAGTTTGCCAATTACGCACGGCCGACACACGGTCAACCTCTATCTTCACACCAGACGCGGACAATCGATAACCCAAAAAGGAGATGGACTCCTGGAAAAACAAGCATTTCTCTGCCTTGACATACAAGTCATGCTCCAACAGCCTCCTCAACACTCGGCGCACCAGGGCTACATGCTCGGCTCGTGTAGAAGAGTACACTAGGATGTCGTCGATGTATACTACCACACCCTGCCCATGCATGTCCCGGAAAATATCGTCCACAAAGGATTGGAAGACTGAAGGAGCATTCATTAACCCGTATGGCATGACGAGATACTCGTAATGACCCGAGGTGGTGCTAAATGCTGTTTTCCATTCATCCCCCTCCCTAATGCGCACCAAATTGTACGCGCTCCTGAGATCCAACTTTGTGAAGAACCGCGCTCCGCGTAATGACTCAGTCATAGTCGCAATCAGAGGAAGAGGATAACTGTACTTAACCGTGACCTGATTGAGACTACGGTAATCAATACACGGGCGCAAACCCCCGTCCTTCTTCTTCACAAAGAAGACACTTGAGGAAACCGGGGAAGTGGAGGACCGTTTGTATCCCTGTTCCAAGGACTCGGCTATGTAAGTCTCCATAGCCGCTGTCTCCTCTTGAGACAGGGGATACACACGGCTCCGCGGAAGTGCCGTTCCTGTTTGGAGATCTATCGCACAATCCCCCTGTCTATGAGGTGGCAGCCGTGTTGCCCTAGTCTTGCTGAACACAAGTGCTAAATCCTCATATTCAGGGGGAATGCGCATTGCGGGCACTTGGTTCGGACTCTCCACCGAGGTCGCCCCTAAGGAAACACCTAGACATCTCCCTACACACTGGGCAGACCACTCCATAAGAGCCCTCTGTTGCCACGCAATGGTAGGATCATGGGCGCTTAACCAGGGAAGCCCCAGCACCACGGGATACGCAGGGGAGTCGATCAGATAAAACTGAATGATCTCCTCATGACCCCCCTGCGTAGTCATCTTAAGTGGTGCTGTGACTTCTCTGATCAACCCTGACCCCAGCGGCCGGCTGTCTAGGGCATGAACAGGGAAGGGGGCTTCCACCGGCCGAAGGGGAATTCCTAACCCAGAACAGAATTCACGATCAACAAAATTCCCAGCTGCGCCTGAATCTACTAGCGTCTTATGCTGGGAATGAGGTGCCACCTGTGGAAATCTCACAGGTATACACAGGTGACCAACAGAGAGCTCTGGGTAAGTGGGGCGCCTACTCACCTGAAATGACTCCCCAGTGCGTGACCTGTTGTCCCCTCTCCCAGGAGACCCTCCCCAGCACCTAGCCGCAGTGTGCCCTCCATGGCCACAGTTGGTGCAGGGGACGGCCCCCCTCGGGTTCTCTCTCCTCCTCTCCCTAGCGCCAGCACCCCCGAGCTCCATGGGAATCGGCTCGGAGGTGCTGGAGGGTGGAATGGACGACCCCCATTCGGGACGTCCGCGGGTAGCCAGCAGGGTGTCGAGACGGATGGAAATGTCCACCAACTGGTCGAAGGATAGGTTGGTGTCCCTGCAGGCCAGCTCACGACGAACGTCCTCTCGTAGGCTGCACCGATAATGGTCGATGAGGGCCCTCTCATTCCACCCCGCATCCGCCGCTAAAGTCCGGAACTCCAGGGCGAACTCCTGTGCATTCCTCTTCCCCTGTCGGAGGTGGAACAGACGCTCCCCCGCCGCCTTCCCCTCAGGTGGATGATCGAACACAGCCCTGAAGCGGCAGGAGAACTCCGCGTAGGTGATGGTGGCGGCGTCTATTCCCCTCCATTCGGCATTGGCCCACTCCAACGCCTTGCCGGATAGACAGGAGATGAGGACGGAGACGCTCTCGTATCCCGAGGGCGCCGGGTGTATGGTGGCCAGGTAGAGTTCCACCTGCAGGAGGAACCCCTGACACCCGGCTGCGGTACCATCATATGCCCTCGGGAGCGAGAGCCGAATGCCACTGGGTTCCGGTGCTGGGAGAGGAGGACTGGCCGATGGTGATGGTAAGGTGTGCGAAGGCGTTGGCACCTCTCCAGTGACCAAACGGTGCAGAGTGTTGGACACCTCGTTCATGGCGGCCCCAAGTTGCCGGATCATGGTGTCTTGATCGCTGATCCGTTCCTCCAGCGACTTGGGTGCCGCCGCTGCTCCTGCTGACTCCATGGTGGTGGTGTGTTATTCTGTCAAGGGCTGATGTCAATGTGGTGTGGGAGCCAGGCGCAGGACACTGAAGCTTAGTCCAACAGACTTTACTAGTAAACACTAGGCAAAATACAAACAACGGCCTCAACACAAAACAGAGGCGAGCGATTACGCAAACTGTGCGTAAACTACAAAACAAAAAACAGAGAGCAGCACCAACGGACAGGCGTACAATAACACACAAACTAACCAACATCGAAACATCTAACGGTGGTAGCTAGTACTCCGGGGACGGCGAACGCCGAAGCCTGCCCGAGCAGGGAGGAGGAGCAGCCTCGGCAGAATCCGTGACACCGTCTTGCCACCCTACCCTATAGCCCATTCATATGAAGAATACGGGAGATTGTTGTCACATGTAGCACACAGCCAGTACTTGCCAGAAATTCCTGCAGTTCCTTTAATGTTGCTGTAGGCTTCTTGGAAGCCTCCCTGACCAGTTTTCTTGTCGTCTTTTCATAGATTTTGGAGGGACGTCCAGTTCTTGGTAATGTCTCTGTTGTGCCATATTTTCTCCACTTGATGATGACTGTCTTCACTGTGTTCCATGGTATATGTAATGCTTTGGAAATTATTTTTACCCTTCTCCTGACTGATATCTTTCAACAATGAGATCCCTCTGATGCCTTGGAAGCTCTCTGCGGACCATGGCTTTTGCTCTGAGATGCAACTAAGAAAATGTCAGGAAAATCCTACTAGAACAGCTGAACTTTATTTGTTATTACATTTAAGTCATTTAGCAGACGCTCTTATCCAGAGCGACTTACAGTTAGTGAATATATATATTTTTTTTATACTAGCCCCCCGTGGGAATCAAACCCACAACCCTGGTGTTGCAAACGCCATGCTCTATCAACTGAGCTACATCCCTGCCGGCCATTCCCTCCCCTACCCTGGACGACGCTGGGCCAATTGTGCGCCGCCCATGAGTCTCCCGGTCACGGCCGGCTGCGACAGAGCTTGGATTCGAACCAGGATCTCTAGTGGCACAGTTAGCACTGCGATGCAGTGCCTTAGACCACTGCGCCACTCAGGAGTACATTAATCAGAGTCACTTTAAATGATGGCAGGTGTGTAATGACTTCTATTTAACATGAGTTTGAATGTGATTGGTTAATTCTGAACACAGCCACATCCCAGTTATTGTAAGGTTTTTATTTTTTTCATTTTTCCCCCTCGAAGATTTCAGTTTGTTTTTCAATTGAATTGTTCACATTATAGGTCACATTAACAGTGGAAAAAGTTCTGACATGATTTATCTTTGTCTCATTCTTTTACATCACAAAAACCTGGCATTTTAACAGGGGTGTGTAGACTTTTTATATCCACTGTATATAGTGTAGTAGAATTGCATGACATTTTTATCACAGGCCACATTTTTCCCATGCAAAGGAAAGAAACGTCTTTGATATAGCCTATACATTTAAATTTTACATTTTAGTCATTAATAGCCTAAATGATGACTATCCAATCTACCCATCACATTATGTGATGAGGTGTGAATGAAGGAGTCAGGCGCAGGAGGTAAAACACCGAAGTCCAGAGTTTATTCCGTTTACATACATTAAACGCACCCAGCGTCAATATGAAACTATCACAAGGGAAATATTCCACCTTGGCAATAACAAATGGAAGAGTAGCTCAACCGAGCTACTCGCTCTCACAATGAAACAATCACTCACAAAGACAAGGGGAACAGAGGGAACACTTATACACATACTAATTAGGGGAATGAGCACCAGGTGTGTGTGATTGACAAGACAAGACATGACAAGTGG
This sequence comes from Coregonus clupeaformis, assembly GCF_020615455.1. Taxonomy (NCBI): domain Eukaryota; kingdom Metazoa; phylum Chordata; class Actinopteri; order Salmoniformes; family Salmonidae; genus Coregonus; species Coregonus clupeaformis. The sequence continues at coordinate 25,153,066 of NC_059224.1, forward strand.
AGTGATGAGAATGGGATCGGCAGTAGCTAGTAAGCCGGTGACGACGAACGCCGAAACCTGCCCGAACAAGGAGGGGAGGCAGCCTCGGCAGAAGTCGTGACACATTAGGAATAGTAGGCTTACCTTACTCTGCAAATGTGATGATAGATGCATGCAATCATTTGTTATAAAGGTGCATTTATATGGTGAAAAATTGCTTTCCCAAAACTTGAAACTGTTAGGCCTACTGCTGCTAGGTAGCTCTCTCTCTGCTCTCCCCCTCCCCTCTGTCTGTTCTTGATTGCAGGAGTGAAGTCTGGTGTGCGGGAGTCAGGGTTCCAGCTGCAGCTCATTCACCATAATCACCTCAGCCTTAAAGACCCGGTCAAACTTGCCACTCATCGTCAGATCATAGTCAAGATGACCATGTTAGTCTCGCTGCTGACTACCTGCTTGTTTTCGCTCTTTGTGTTTTTGGCCTGTTCTATTTACTTTTCTCCTGTGCCACAGATTATTGGAACCTGACTCCTGCCTCCGCTTCACTCCTGCCACCACCATCCTGCTTTCCACTACCGGACCTCCCTTTTGGACTCACCACGGACACTAGGACATTACGGTACCACTCCTGCTCAGAACCTGGATCTGTTACCCTCCCTGTAGACCTGGACTTGCTCTTCCCCTATTTTTGGAAACCTGGACAATTTAACTTTGTAAATAAACATGTTAAACCTTCTCTGGCTCGGTGTAGTTGTCTGCATTTGGGTTCATATCCAGTTAAATCGTGACAGTATGATCTGACCAACATGATCCCAGCAGACAGTAGCTCGGATACCACCCCAGAGTGCACTCAAATTCGGACTGCCATAGCCAATCAGGGCATTTTACTTGGCCAACATGATACTTTGTTTAAGACTATTTCTGAGAAGAGTCAGATGCTGCTTAATCAGGTTCAATTACTCACCAATCAAGTGTCTGCCCTTACTCCCCAAGTTAATAATGCACCCCTCGTTCATGGCATACAAACTGCTCCTTCTCCTGCTCCGCCTGTTTTTCCTGCTCCTCCAGCCCAGATCAGAGAGCCTTTTGTTCCTGCTCCAGAGCACTATGACGGGAACATGGGAACCTGTGGTGATTTTTTGACTCAATGCTCGTTAGTGTTTGAACAACAGCCCCTCACCTACGCCTCAGAAAGAGCCCGTATTGCCTACCTTATCAACTCTACTAGCGGTTCCGCTCGTTCCTTGGGATCCGCGGTCTGGGAGAGTCAGTCGGACATTTGCAACGCTTACGTTGCCTTCACCACTGAGATGAGGAAGGTTTTCGACCACCCCGTACGGGGCAAGGAGGCTGCTAAACGGTTGTTTTCTCTTCGGCAGGGGTCTCGCAGTGTGGCGGAGATGGCAGTGGAGTTTCGGACTTTAGCAGCAGTGAGTGGTTGGAATGACGAGGCATTACAAGGAGTGTTCATTAATGCTTTGTCTGAGACTTTGAAAGATGAATTGGTGTCATATGATGAATCGCCTACGCTGGATAATCTTATTTCACTCACCATCAGGTTGGATAATCGGATTCGGGAGCGCCGCCGGGAGAGGAGTGTTAGTTCCAAGCAACCTGTCTGTCGTCAACCAACTCCTCCCCGCCTCTTCCCTACGGAGAAGGCCGAGTCTTCCCGAGTCGATACTAGGAGCACTGAACCCGAAGCCATGGAGGTGGGTCGTGCACGGTTGTCCTCAGAGGAGCAACCGTGCACGACCCACGTCGTATTCAGGCTCGGGTCTGCCTGTATTGTGGAGAAGCTGGTCATTTCGTTCCTTCCTGCCCAGTTCGTCCGGGAAAAGGGCCGGCTCATCATTAATGGGAGAAGTTTTGGTGAGCCGAGCAGCGGATTCTTCCTCTTCTCCCCGCATTCTGCTCCAGGCATCCCTCCAGTGGCAGTCCCAGAATTTCCTTGTTAGTGCGCTGGTTGACTCTGGTGCCGATTAAAGCTTTTTGGATCGAGAGTTGGCTCAACAAATGGATTTAGAGACTGTTCCTATGGACCGTCCGCTGCAGGCTAAGGGTCTAAATGGACAATTGTTGACCCGTATTACTCATCAGACTGTTCCTGTTTGTCTCAGAGTGTCGGGTAATCATCAGGAGAACATTCAATTTCACATAATTGACTGCCCACAGACCCCCCTGGTCCTTGGTATCCCCCTGGCTCATAAGACACAACCCACACATTGATTGGGTGACAGGTAGAATTGTTTCATGGAGCACATTTTGTCATGTGAACTGTTTGTGTTCTGCTCAGACCCCTGCCAGCACTGTGCCTCAACCTCCACTGGAGTCCATGGATCTCTCTGCTGTCCCTGACGTGTATCATGACCTGGCATCCGTTTTCTGCAAACACAGAGCTACTTCTCTTCCTCCTCACCGGCCATACGACTGCGCCATTGACCTCCAGCCAGGAGCCCCTCTCCCTAACAGTCGCCTGTACAATCTCTCCCACCCAGAGACGGAGGCTATGGAGAACTACATTCGGGACTTCTTGGCGGCAGGTATTATTCGTCCTTCCTCGTCACCTGTAGGAGCGGGATTCTTTTTTGTTGGAAAGAAGGATAAGACCCTCAGACCCTGTATTGATTTCCGTGGACTTAACAACATCACCATTAAGAACAAATATTCTCTGCCTTTAATTAATTCTGCTTTTCCCCTCCTTCATGGTGCAACCATCTTTACGAAACTGGATCTACGAAATGCGTATCACCTGGTGCGCATTCGTAAAGGTGATGAATGGAAGACTGCCTTCAACACACCCTTGGGACATTTTGAGTATCTGGTTATGCCTTTTGGTTTGTCTAATGCCCCGGCTGTTTTTCAGGCACTAGTGAATGATGTCCTTCGGGACATGTTGAATCGTTTTGTTTTTGTCTATCTGGATGATATCCTGATTTTCTCAGAGTCCTCCCAGGAACATGAACTACATGTGCGCCAGGTGTTGCAAAGGTTGTTGGAGAACAAACTATTTGTGAAGATGGAGAAATGTGAATTTCATGTGTCTGAAACCTCTTTTTTGAGTTACATAATAGCTCAGGGGGAGTTGCGGATGGACCCAGCTAAGATCTCTGCTGTCACGGACTGGCCAGCCCCTCCACCCGCAAAACAACTTCAACGATTCCTGGGGTTTGCGAACTTCTACAGGAGGTTCATCAAGGACTACAGCCGCATTGCTGCGCCACTCACCGCTCTCACCTCCATCTCACTACCGTTCGCTTGGAATGAAGGGGCCGAATCAGCGTTCGAAGAGCTGAAACATCGCTTCGCCTCGGCTCCCATTCTGATGCAGCCTGACCCCGACCGCCAGTTTGTCGTGGAGGTGGATGCATCCGACACTGGGGTAGGTGCGGTGTTGTCACAACGTTCACCTGAAGATAACAAACTGCATCCCTGTGCTTTTCTTTCACGGAAACTTTCTCAGGCAGAGAGGAATTATGATGTTGGCAATCGTGAACTGCTCGCCGTTAAGCTGGCTCTCAAGGAGTGGCGGCATTGGTTGGAGGGGGCGGAACAACCCTTCATCGTTTGGACGGATCATAAAAATCTGGCATACATCCAGTCAGCGAAGCAGCTCAATCCCCGTCAAGCCAGGTGGGCACTATTTTTTGGTAGATTCAATTTTTCTCTGTCTTACCGTCCTGGGTCACGCAACGTCAAGCCTGATGCCCTGTCTCGTGTTCATTCTGCTGTTGAGACTGGTAGTAACCCTGAAACCATCTTGCCTCCTACCTGCAGTATTGCTGCCATTACATGTGACATCGAAGGGATTGTTAGACAGGCTCAACATCTACAAGCTGACCCTGGGAGCGGTCCTCCTAACCGGTTGTTTGTCCCTGAGTCTGTTCGCTCCCAGGTACTTCAGTGGGCTCACTCGTCTCCCCTTACCTGTCACCCTGGAGTTACTCGGACCCTTGACTTTTTGCGACGGAAGTTCTGGTGGCCCAGGATGGAGGCGGACACTCAAGCCTTCGTTGCTGCTTGTACGGTATCTGCACGAAGTAAGAACTCCACCCAGGCCAGCGCTGGTCATCTAAGACCTCTGCCAATACCCAGCCGGCCCTGGTCCCACATTGCATTGGATTTTGTCACTGGACTTCCCCCCTCGTCTGGAAAGACTGTCATTCTTACTGTGATTGATCGTTTTTCTAAGTTTGCTAATTTTTTGGCCCTACCTAAACTGCCCACTGCCAGAGAAACGGCTGATATTTTGGTTGAACATGTGTTCCGCTCTCATGGTCTACCCACTGATATTGTCTCTGACAGGGGTCCCCAGTTTGTCTCCCAGGTATGGAAAGCTTTCTGTAAAGCTTTGGGCATCACATCCAGCCTGTCCTCTGGATATCACCCCCAGACCAACAGGCAAGCCGAGAGAGCGAACCAGGAGATGGAGACCGCTCTCCGCTGTGTCACAGGGTCTAACCCTGGGTCATGGAGCTCCATGCTCCCCTGGGTGGAATATGCTCATAACACCTTGACTAACGCTTCCTCTGGTTTGTCTCCCTTTCTGTGTGCTCTGGGTTATCAACCTCCCCTGTTCCCTTCTCAAGAGAGGGAACTGGCGGTACCCTCGGTGCAGTCCCACATGCGCCGCTGCTTCAAGGTCTGGAGGAAGGCCAGGGTAGCTCTGTCCCGAGCTTCGTCGTACATGCAGAGGCAAGCCAACCGTCACCGGTCCCAGGCTCCCGGTTACTCTCCTGGTTAAGAGGTATGGCTTAAGTCACGTGATCTTCCATTGAAAGTGGAATCTAAGAAGATGGCGCCGCGTTTTATAGGACCGTTCAAAATACTGTCTATTGTTTACCCCTGCGCGGTTAAATTACAGCTTCCTGCCTCCCTACGGGTTCATTCCACTTTTCATGTGTCCCAGATTAAGCCTGTGTCTGTTAGCCCTCTGTGCCCGCCCTCTCGTCCCCCTCCTCCGCCCAGGATCGTGGGTGGGGTCCTGTCTACACTGTCCGGCGACTTCTGGATGTTCGCCGCCCGGGGTCGTGGTTTCCAGTACCTGGTGGATTGGGAGGGTTATGGTCCTGAGGAACGTTCCTGGGTTCCCAGGAGCTTCATTGTGGATCCTGCTCTGGTCCGTGATTTTCATAGGTTACATCCTGATAAACCCTGTCGGCCGCCGGGTGGCGTCCGTAGAGGGGGGGTACTGTTAGGCCTACTGCTGCTAGGTAGCTCTCTCTCTGCTCTCCCCCTCCCCCTCTGTCTGTTCTTGATTGCAGGAGTGAAGTCTGGTGTGCGGGAGTCAGGGTTCCAGCTGCAGCTCATTCACCATAATCACCTCAGCCTTAAAGACCCGGTCAAACTTGCCACTCATCGTCAGATCATAGTCAAGACGACCATGTTAGTCTCGCTGCTGACTACCTGCTTGTTTTCGCTCTTTGTGTTTTTGGCCTGTTCTATTTACTTTTCTCCTGTGCCACAGATTATTGGAACCTGACTCCTGCCTCCGCTTCACTCCTGCCACCACCATCCTGCTTTCCACTACTGGACCTCCCTTCTGGACTCACCACGGACACTAGGACGTTACGGTACCACTCCTGCTCAGAACCTGGATCTGTTACCCTCCCTGTAGACCTGGACTTGCTCTTCCCCTATTTTTGGAAACCTGGACAATTGAACTTTGTAAATAAACCTGTTAAACCTTCTCTGGCTCGGTGTAGTTGTCTGCATTTGGGTTCATATCCAGTTAAATCGTGACAGTAACTCATTCGACACATGCTAATAGCTAGACTACAAGCTATCTAGCTAGCTAATGTTGGCTAACTTAGTCTTGTTGTTAACACCTGGTTAGCATAACAGCTAAACTAAACTTGAAATCGATCAGAAGGCTCTGCATGGTTGTTACGTTCCCCAGAAAGAACCAAAAATGTCGCTCAAACAGAAGGGGGAACTAACAAAGAGTCACTGACAACAACCAAAACATAACAGGTGGGGTGATAGGAGGGGTTCTGAAAGACACTCATGGGGGTCTCCACTGAAAGATGACTAGCAACAACAACTGGAACCTAAAATACACCCACCATGAGAGCCCACTAAATTTGCCCAAGATAAAAACTTTCACAAAATAAAAACCCACACCAAACTTAAAGACAGGAAGCAAACGAAAATAATGGAGCAAGGCAAAAATGTTTATTCGCTTTTCTGACAGTTCTTGAGTCTTATCTCCTTGGTGTTTCATGATTGCGGGTGATTTATAAAAACAAATTTTTTCTTGATGTCTTTCCTGCCTTGTTAGAGCAGCCAAATATTGATGCGGTGGACTTCCAACATGGCCTCCAGGAGGCGTCCTACATCAACTGGCAACCCTCTATAATAGGATCTCTATGTGTAGGCCTACATGCAAATGTTCCAAAAACACCGTTCTAAAATGCACACCGCACATGCGAGCAGTTTCATGGACAGAGATGGAAATATCCGTTAGAAATTTTGGTAATATCACTAGGATAATGCCCTTGGCTCTGCTACACAATGAAAGAAAGTTGAACAAGAGAGTACATTTGAGAGAGTCTTTATAAAATAATTGCCTCCACATTTCTACGGTGGGATTTTGGCTATAGGATAGCCTACTTTGAAGCAAGGTAAGACATGCCTCGTAATTAAGCAATAAAGCCAGAGGGAGTGTGTTATATGGCCAATATACCACAGCTAAGGGCTTTTCTTAGGGATGACGCAACACGGAGTGCCTGGATACAGCCCTTAGCCGTGGTATATTGGCCATATATCACAAACCTCAGAGGTCCCTTATTGCTATTATAAACTGGTTACCAACGTAATTAGAGCAGTAAAAATAACTGTTTTGTCATACCCCTGGTATACGGTCTGACATACCATAGATGTCAGCCAATCAGCATTCAGGGTTCGAACCACCCAGTTTATAATATGAAGTAAAACGCCAGGTTTCAAACAATTAAGGAACAGGAAAAATATAGCTATGCTAATGAAAGGCATAACTATCTTCAGGTAGATGGGAAGGCTTTCCTGAAAACCTTCTCAATTAAATGTTAACTAGCTACAAAGTAGCCTATGCCTACCTGGCAGAATGAAATCTTGCCGTATTAGTAGGCAATGTATAGGCTAGTTTAGACTGTTTACCCTGCTGAAAGCTCCCGCTGATTGTTAAAAGCCTTGCACCATGTTTGCGCGCGGGTCAAGGAAGAATGTTCCATTTATAGCTGGTTGCTTACCATTTTTTTCAATCGCTTTGGTGCAATTTTCACAAGTATTTGGGAAATATATTGTGTGCCCTGCGTACCCGTATACACAAATGAGTGAGTGTGCGCAAATATTAGCCGACATTTGCCACACAACAGATGTCTGGGCTAGTAAACTGCAAAGATAAAATATACATGCTGCATTGATAGATAACTTTTACATTTGAATATATTTAAACAAATGGAATTAGCATATAGCTGAATTAATTTGTAAAAGTTGCAAGTTGCATCTCTCTCTCTCTCTCTCTCTCTCTCTCTCTCTCTCTCTCTCTCTCTCTCTCTTTCTCTCTCTATCATTTTTTTTCGTGTCATATGACCATAGCACCCGTTCCAATCCAAGTACCAACGTCGTTTAGCAAACTTCAGGCAGTGCTATGTTCAGATGAAAATATACAACAAAATATAGGTATTTGGCCATGCACAACAATGGTGGGTTTGGCCTTCAAAAGAACAATGCATAGGCATAAAATACCTTATCCCTATACTGTAAAATATGGTAGTGGATCTTTTATGCTATGGGGCTATTTTGCTTCCACTGGCCCTGGGGCTCTTGTTAAGGTCAAAGCCATCATGAACTTAATCAAGTACCAGAACATTTTTAGCCAAAAACCTGGTTGCCTCTGCTGGGAGGTTGAATCTTGGCCGCAAGTGAATCTTCAAGTGAGACAATAACCCTAATCACACATCAAAAATCCACAAAGCAATGGTTAATTGACCACAAAATCTACATTTTGCAATAGCCATCTCAGTCTCCGGACTTGGACTCCATTGAAAATGTGTTGTTTGAATTGAATAGGGCAGTCGATAAGCTCAGACAAAGGATATCAAAGATCTGGAAAGATTCTGAATGGAGGAATGGTCTCCAATCTCACAAAATATTTTGAAAAAGGCTCAGTTATGTTATCCTTGCAAGGGGAGGGTGCACAAAGTGTTGAAAACAGGGGATCCAATACTTTTGACCCTCATACTGTATCTTTTTTTTTTTTTTTTGTATTACTCGCTAAACAAAATCTCTTTCCCTGAGCAATTGTATATAAAATAAAAATAAATAAGCTCAGTATTTGTATTAATTTATATTTCATCAAGGGATCCAATAATTCCGGACCCCACTGCTCGAAGCTCTGTTTTTCACAGAATCCCACTGACTCTTTCTTATCCAACAATGTGAGTGAACTATTGCAGATAAATAATAATAATAATATGCCATTTAGCAGACGCTTTTATCCAAAGCGACTTACAGTCATGCGTGCATACATTTTTGTGTATGGGTGGTCCCGGGGATCGAACCCACTACCTTGGCGTTACAAGCGCCGTGCTCTACCAGCTGAGCTACAGAGGACCACCCTCTGATGACTTTTAGTTCAGCTTTTATAGTTCAGTGATTTTACAGATTCAAGCCATCTTCTTGAAACAAAGGAATAAAGGGTTACTGTCTTCCTCTGTGTCGACATATGCAATATTGTGCCATAATTTCCCAAATAACTAATAGACCTTACCTGACATTTTGTAAACTCAACCTGAAATGTTGTCAACTCACTAGCGCAATTTCCCCACAGTACCACCACTACTTAGCCTACCTATAGCCCACTAGTGTGAACTTGAGGAACTGTGGGTGAAATTTTGTTTCATTTTTTTATTTTAATAATAGGAATTTAAATCATATTAACCTCTGATAACAAAATCACATTTATCTTAATAATAATAAAAAAAGGTTCATTATGGTAATGTATTTTAGAGCAGGAGAGCCAATAATCTGAATAGCAATTATGACAAAATAGTAACCCTGGACACTGAAAAGTAACCACGTTTCCATTCACAGTTTTTATGTGAGTAAAGTCATATACAGTAGTATTTAAAAAATCATGACAGCTGTGATGAAAACAGGAAGTTTCTGTGTAATTTTATAAATGCCGACAGATAATTTGTTCGTTCAACATGGTGGGATCTTTTTGTGTCGGTAAAATGAATTATGCGGGAAATGTCGGTTCAAACGCCTTTATGCGCAAATATTGATAAAATAACCATAATATGGAAGTCAATTTGGAGTCAAGTGATACTATGGTGTTTGGTCCTCCCACTAAGACTCGGGAAACCATGCAGAGGGTCTTATTCAGGTGACATTATTATTGATGCTTGACTGCTGCTAAACAAATACAAATATTCTCGCTTTTATCATGTAACCCGCACAACCTACCCGCACTGTATCTGTGAGCTGTTGGCTAGAGGGCAAGTGGTAAGACCAGAGTAGGCACATTTACTATTTCACGCAACAGTTTTTGTGACAACTATATCCATAGAGTTGAAAATGCGATGGAAACACATCGAACTTTAGATTTTTATTCGGTACATGAACATTTAAGCGAAAAAGTACATTTTGTGTGCACTACGTCATCACGCACTGATATTTATCCGCACCAAGTCTATTTACATTTATTTATTTTTTTAGTCATTTAGCAGACGCTCTTATCCAGAGCGACTTACAGTTAGTGAGTACATACATTTTTCATACTGGCCCCGCGTTGGAAATGAACCCACAACGCTTGCGTTGCAAGCGCCATGCTCTACCAACTGAGCTACAGGAGTGGAAACATACCACTGGTGGGAAAATGTGGATATTTTCTTTATGCAGATTCTAGAATATTCGCATTGAAATCTGTTACCAATTGAATGGAAACCTAGCTATAGGCTGTGAAAAAGGGCTGACTATTAAGCGATAAGGATAAATAAGCATAATCAAATAACAGCCTCTTTAATATTGCGCAAGGGGTCACACTTCACAAAGGATTGGGTCTTGTGGTGAGATAACGTAAAAGATAATGACAAATAATGACAATTTAATATATATTTTTGCCTTTACAAACGTGAAAATAATGGTTTTCAAAGATACCTTGTTATTTGCTGTCTGCAGATTTTTTTAATGCTGTGTAACAAAATGAGGATGTGATGAGATATTTACACTTAGGCCTACAGTATAGGCTATGCCATTGTTATGATGAGTTTCTCAGGTATCAAAGAATCAAGGATGCAAGAATTTACTTAGACATTCTGTGGAGATTTCATACTAAGTATTTATTGAATCACGAGCTCGTGGGTTCATCCAAACGGACATGGCTTTGCCCTTGGTCAGTTGAACTAACTTGACAAAGAAGACCCTCTATCTTATATAGCCTTTTGGTTCTCATTCCTTTCACATACATCTGGCAAGTCTCCATGGGCACTCCCTGTCTTTGATGTTAATCACTTTTTACCCCAAGTCAGTATCCTAAACATCACTCATGCTATCCTAAACATCACTAATCTACCTTGACATAATGGAATGTAGACTTCATGGCCCCAAACCACTCATCTCTTAACTCTTCCTCTGTCCTCACAACACTATGGCATGAAGTCATTATACCATAAAAACAACATATCAATCCACTCTTTTTTTTATTTTGTGGTAAGTGACGTGACTTAACCCCAACAATTCACATATAACTTTATATAAAAATACAATATTCTCCCATCAGTAGTACATATATCTCTGACTAGATCCTAAACTATGCTAGATAATTGAGAATTGATTCCTTCCACCTTTCATACCTGAATCCAACTTGATTCTCCATATATTTAATCAACACAGGTATAAATTCTCAGTTATCTATCTTATGCGATATCAAACCTCTCAAACCTCTATAATTCAGTCTGAGTAAAAGATAAACACATAATTAACTACTACATATTCATGCTAATAATCTATGTAGTCAAAACCCAATTTTTATATATATAAGGAAAAATCCCACATAGATTATTATCCCCCCTTTTAAAATAACCCCTTTTTCTGATACATGCAATCAAAAAACAAAACATACATAGAAATAAATTGTGACCATCATGACATCATCCCCACAAATACAAAGATCCATGACACTTTGTAAATTACATGGATATTACAATATATGCAAATGAATATATCAAAAACAAAAATAACCTCAGTCTTCTTCATCTATGTTCAGTCAGAGGAACCCCAAGCTTTTCCTGGTCACTTGGGGCGCTATCTGATCCACTGATATTCATCTGTCCACATCTACGATCCTATAAACCTTCAATTCCATGTTATACCTTTCCACCTTAACATTCCTTGTCCTCAATCAACATTATCAATGGAATCTAAACTGAAATAAAACGACATAGAAGAATAATCATTCCTTTCCCTCCTTGCATTAACATCAACTGACACATCTCTAACTGTAATAACAGGCATGTTAAAGATCGTTTGTACAGATCTTAAAATCAATCCCCCAAAATTTGAAAACAACATCCCATAACTACGGCTACAATAATGACTATGACCACTAGAGGACCTATAATGCTTGCCATCCATGTTCCTATCTAATTACCACAAAAAAACCTTCAACTGCATTCAAATTACCATATCATCCTCATCCTAATATAATATCATCCAATGCCATGTGATTATCAATTACACATTCTAATGATTAACATCTCAGACCCAATTCTTAAAAACCCATGATTGTTAAAATATACAATATTCCACTCCGACTTTGTCCTCCTAATATACCTCAAATATAACATACACATAACACTCTATTATCACTCCCTGTTAAATCATCACATCCCTAAACTATTCCTGCTTTAATAATTCAACCAAATTCAGATCATATTAAAATATCATAACCCTATGATAATAACCAATTAATTACTTTCCTATCAACATAGATATTTACCACTCTAAACATCCATATCAATATCACCCAATACTCCAAATCTATATCATTACTAATATATTAATACTTTAACCAAATTAATCAACATCTTCATTATTTCATCCACAATCCTCACTTTACCTTCCATTACAAACTTCCAGAATGTATACTTATATTATCATACATTATAAACATCCATAATTCAATTATGACTTCCTCATCCTGATAATAAATACAGATCATTATCTCAATGCATTCCCAATACTATCAATTTAGCAGTGTATATACCCAAATTATAAAATTTTGATAAATCCAATTTTATTATCAACAAGCAACCCCTTTATTCCTCCCAGCACTTAAATCTTCTGGCGTCTCTTCATTATGTTCTTCAAACAGCTTCATATTTCAAAATGACTTTCCCATTAAAATGTCACAACTACAATGCCCCATTCGATTCACCACCAACTCCACAACTTCAATGCCTTGTCCATTTGCCAACCATTATACCAACAACACGAGAAATGTTGCATTTGAACAGATCTTTCTCCATTCTCGCTCAATGGTGGACTCCTTTCCCACTCCTTCGATATAAAAACACGAGAAAATCCTTTGATACCTTCGATTGGTTGTTGTAGACCAGTTGCATGTAAAAGTGGTATTTTACAAAAACTTCTTCAACGCCTCTGATATACATCTTCAGCCGGTTCATAGTTTGTTACTTTTACTTATTTATAGGTTCACACCATTCTATGCCAAATTATCCCTTATTATGCATTAAGATACCATCTGTATTTACCTCACTAGAAGACAAAAACACAACAATTTAATTGATTTAATTTCTAAACCAATAAATCCCTATAAACATTAATCATATGACAAATTATTATGCTTTAACAATTATTCCTAATACCAATTCCTAATATACTTCCCAATTTCTATTATATAAACCCTTTAAATACATATAACCGAATGGAATGACAGTCAGTTGATTCCTGAAAAATCTTGAAAATCTTGAAATTATTAGAGGTCCATAGCCCTGTTCCTCCACTGAGGTACTCAGCCATAACCCACATCTCATCATTATCCTTCATCTGACATCGTCCTCCATCACCTGATAATTGTCATCAACAGTATCCTCATCTCTAATCGTCAATTTCCTCGTAGCCTTCTGTAGCATTGGTTGACATGATACCTGTTCAATCTCCCCTCTATCCATACCTCCTTTGTGTAGACTGTGTGATGCTGCATTAACCCTCTTCCTTCACCAGTTCTATGATCATGCAGTCCTTCTCCATTTATCACCATCTCTCTGTTGTTGTGTCCTTCTATCAGCGTACCAATATTCCATGCTTCCACAAACACACAAACAAAACAAAACAATGCTCCGCCGAAGCATTGCCATCTTCCTCCTTTGTGTTAGAAAAGTCCTACAATGTTACATATAGATCTAGGAATCTCTCTCTCTTACTTGCCCCTCCATCAAGGTAGCCATCAACACCTATTACTAACCTTCCCCCTTGGGTGTTGTCCATCAATGACTTCATTAATCCTTTAACACCACATAGTCTCCAAATTGCAGAAAATGTCCAGATTCTCCTGGTAGGTCTGTCAGAGAAGCCTTCACCTTTTCTAAAGAAAATCTTCATAACATTGTTAGTTGAGACACAGCATGCTACTTCAACCTTTCTTCTTATCATTCCTGATAATCCTTTTAGATTAGGAAGTGCACATTCTTGCAGCTTGTTATGGTCACTAATGTCATAGAAAGGCTTCCTCTAAATTCTGCCTTATACCACAAATACATTTTCCCTTAAAACATTTAATCTAACTCATAACACATTACTTACTACTGCTCAAATTCTTACTATGATATGCAAATATACCAATAAATCCTCATACCATCACTACTACCCCCTTTTTTGAACACATGAGTCACAACGTGATTCATGCTTTCAAAAACAAAACACCAACATTGTTAATTAAATCATAATAAAAATGAAACTAAAAAGACAACCTTTGATAATACCTCAATTTACTTCTATCCCGTAAAGTAATCCAAGATTAGTATAATTAACTATCAATAGTTATCCCTCATTCAGGATAGCTCTCTCTCTCTAGTTATTTTATAATATAGCCCAAATCATATATATTAAAATCAAATTATAAACCACTTTAATATTAGTCAGTTTTAATAAATTACCCTCAACTCAGTAAAATGAACTATCTTAAATTTCACAGCCCTTGTTTCTCGGATTACTAGTGTGGAGGATCAGATCACACCAGCAAGTCAGATTAGAGTTCAGAGGTCATTGAAATCATTCAACGAATTGATAGTATACTAATCATTACCAACATTCAAAACATCTAATAAATGTTATGTACCCCAAGTGTACATTAAAATCCTCATGACATTTATTCTCATAAGAAATCATGTATACCCAAAACTCAGTCAAAAATAAAAAATAAACATCATAAAATTGAAACTCCTAACTCTCAAAATAACAACCTTTTATAACATCATACTAGGTATGTTGTGTGTTTATTTGAAAAACCCATTTGGAAAACAAATAAAACAAACATGGCCAGGACTTATATAATTTGGTAGCTCCCTATTACAACCTAAAAATAAGACTGCGTAATTTTACTAACTAGTTCCACCTAGCCTACAAACTTTTTAAACATCCCAATGAGATATAAAGAAATCCCCATGTTCCTGGAAGAGAAAGTATACAGTGGGGAGAACAAGTATTTGATACACTGTCGATTTTGCAGGTTTTCCTACTTACAAAGCATGTAGAGGTCTGTAATTTTTATCATAGGTACACTTCAACTGTGAGAGACGGAATCTAAAACAAAAATCCAGAAAATCACATTGTATGATTTTTAAGTAATTAATTTGCATTTGATTGCATGACATAAGTATTTGATCATCTACCAACCAGTAAGAATTCCAGCTCTCACAGACCTGTTAGTTTTTCATTAAGAAGCCCTCCTGTTCTCCACTCATTACCTGTATTAACTGCACCCGTTTGAACTCGTTATCTGTATAAAAGACACCTGTCCACACACTCAATCAAACAGACTCCAACCTCTCCACAATGGCCAAGACCAGAGAGCTGTGTAAGGACATCAGGGATACAATTGTAGACCTGCACAAGGCTGGGATGGGCTACAGGACAATAGGCAAGAAGCTTGGTGAGAAGGCAACAACTGGAAGAAGTTCAAGATGGAAGAAAATGGAAGAAGTTCAAGATGACGTTCAATCACCCTCGGTCTGGGGCTCCATGCAAGATCTCACCTCGTGGGGCATCAATGATCATGAGGAAGGTGAGGGATCAGCCCAGAACAACAAAAAAAAAACTACACGGCAGGACCTGGTCAATGACCTGAAGAGAGCTGGGACCACAGTCTCAAAGAAAACCATTAGTAACACACTACGCCGTCATGGATTAAAATCCTGCAGCGCACGCAAGGTCCCCCTGCTCAATCCAGCACATGTCCAGGCCCGTCTGAAGTTTGCCAATGACCATCTGGATGATCCAGAGGAGGAATGGGAGAAAGTCATGTGGTCTGATGGGACAAAAATATAGCTTTTTGGTCTAAACTCCACTCGCTGTGTTTGGAGGAAGAAGAAGGAAGAGGACAACCCCAAGAACACCATCCCAACCGTGAAGCATGGAGGTGGAAACATCATTATTTGGGGATGCTTTTCTGTAAAGGGGACAGGACGACTGCACCGTATTGAGGGGAGGATGGATGGGACCATGTATCGCGAGATCTTGGCCAACAACCTCCTTCCCTCAGTAAGAGCATTGAAGATGGGTTGTGGCTGGGTCTTCCAGCATGACAACGACCCGAAACACACAGCCAGGGCAACTAAGGAGTGGCTCTGTAAGAAGCATCTCAAGGTCCTGGAGTGGCCTAGCCAGTCTCCAGACCTGAACCCAATAGAAAATCTTTGGAGGGAGCTGAAAGTCCGTATTGCCCAGCGACAGCCCCAAAACCTGAAGGATCTGGAGAAGGTCTGTATGGAGAAGTGGGCCAAAATCTCTGCTGCAGTGTGTGCAAACCTGGTCAAGACCTACAGGAAACGTATGATCTCTGTAATTGCAAACAAAGGTTTCTGTACCAAATATTAAGTTCTGCTTTTCTGATGTATCAAATACTTATGTCATGCAATAAAATGCAAATTAATTACTTAAAAATCATACAATGTGATTTTCTGGATTTTTGTTTTAGATTCCGTCTCTCACAGTTGAAGTGTACCTATGATAAAAATGACAGACCTCTACATGCTTTGTAAGTAGGAAAACCTGCAAAATCGGCAGTGTATCAAATACTTGTTCTCCCCACTGTACATGTTGTTAACATATAATCAACAATCCAAAGAAAGTAATTACACACAAAACATGATACATACATCCACAGTCCTATCTCATCAATAATCATTTGTATCAATCTCACTCCTCATAACTACTCCATAAAAACATTATATAAAACCTTTCACAAAATTAAAACCACTCAAAATTCCTCTGAGTTTACAATGATTATGTTGAATTGATTACCCTTCAGATCATATCCTCTTTAAATATCGTGATTATTGAACCCCTACATCTGCTCCTCATGATCCCATATCAAATAAACCATTATCGTTTACTGTATCAACAACTTAGGAAATATCAGTTACCCCTAATTGTTCCTAACTTCCCTCTAAATGTCAAATTTCATATATTATCCAATACAATCACGTACTCCTCTTAAGTAAGACTAGATATCTTATCCCCAGCATCGATTAAAAATTGTTTGATACGTTGTGTCCTACTTTACCCCTAACATAATATTATAGGAGACTTCCATCAATCCTGGAAAAAAAAACTCCCACTTAGAAGACACTAGATAATAACACGTTTCATTAAGTTAACTACACCTTCCACTATAAACCTATAACCCCTTTCTAGTAATTTAATCATTGCAAACTGTTGCATTGATGTTATTAAAATATAAACCTATTGTTTCATAATCCAAAACCCATGAAAAGATATCTACTTAATCCATCATGTCAACAGCAACAACTATCTCCCATCGTTCAACGTACCATAAACAACCTATCGTTATCTGAAGTAATGAACCATCTGCATAACTCACTGTTGTTTAAACAAACAATATAATGTAATAATAAAATTACCAATGATCAAATAACGTTCCATATTCAACTATCTAGACATGTTCTTCATTAGTAAATCATCTCCACAAAGCAATACTACCTAATAACATATTCTCATTCTCTTAAATATAAATAATTACTTATATTAAACAATCCCATTCAACATCAAGTCAACCTGTCTCATCACCCAATTAACTTACTTACATTGTAAACCCTCTACAATACAGTGGGGGAAAAAAGTATTTAGTCAGCCACCAATTGTGCAAGTTCTCCCACTTAAAAAGATGAGAGAGGCCTGTAATTTTCATCATAGGTACACGTCAACTATGACAGACAAATTGAGAGAAAAAAATCCAGAAAATCACATTGTAAGATTTTTAATGAATTTATTTGCAAATTTTGGTGGAAAATAAGTATTTGGTCACCTACAAACAAGCACGATGTCTGGCTCTCACAGACCTGTAACTTCTTCTTTGAGGCTCCTCTGTCCTCCACTCGTTACCTGTATTAATGGCACCTGTTTGAACTTGTTATCAGTATAAAAGACACCTGTCCACAACCTCAAACAGTCACACTCCAAACTCCACTATGGCCAAGACCAAAGAGCTGTCAAAGGACACCAGAAACAAAATTGTAGACCTGCACCAGGCTGGGAAGACTGAATCTGCAATAGGTAAGCAGCTTGGTTTGAAGAAATCAACTGTGGGAGCAATTATTAGGAAATGGAAGACATACAAGACCACTGATAATCTCCCTCGATCTGTGGCTCCACGCAAGATCTCACCCCGTGGGGTCAAAATGATCACAATAACGGTGAGCAAAAATCCCAGAACCACACGGGGGGACCTAGTGAATGACCTGCAGAGAGCTGGGACCAAAGTAACAAAGCCTACCATCAGTAACACACTACGCCGCCAGGGACTCAAATCCTGCAGTGCCAGACGTGTCCCCCTGCTTAAGCCAGTACATGTCCAGGCCCGTCTGAAGTTTGCTAGAGTGCATTTGGATGATCCAGAAGAGGATTGGGAGAATGTCATATGGTCAGATGAAACCAAAATATAACTTTTTGGTAAAAACTCAACTCTTCGTGTTTGGAGGACAAAGAATGCTGAGTTGCATCCAAAGAACACCATACCTACTGTGAAGCATGGGGGTGGAAACATCATGCTTTGGGGCTGTTTTTCTGCAAAGGGACCAGGACGACTGATCTGTGTAAAGGAAAGAATGAATGGGGCCATGTATCGTGAGATTTTGAGTGAAAACCTCCTTCCATCAGCAAGGGCATTGAAGATGAAACGTGGCTGGGTCTTTCAGCATGACAATGATCCTAAACACACCGCCCGGGCAACGAAGGATTGGCTTCGTAAGAAGCATTTCAAGGTCCTGGAGTGGCCTAGCCAGTCTCCAGATCTCAACCCCATAGAAAATCTTTGGAGGGAGTTGAAAGTCTGTGTTGCCCAGCGACAGCCCCAAAACATCACTGCTCTAGAGGAGATCTGCATGGAGGAATGGGCCAAAATACCAGCAACAGTGTGTGAAAACCTTGTGAAGACTTACAGAAAACGTTTGACCTGTGTCATTGCCAACAAAGGGTATATAACAAAGTATTGAGAAACTTTTGTTATTGACGAAATACTTATTTTCCACCATAATATGCAAATAAATTCATTAAAAATCCTACAATGTGATTTTCTGGATTTTTTTTCTCGTTTTGTCTGTCATAGTTGACGTGTACCTATGATGAAAATTACAGGCCTCTCTCATCTTTTTAAGTGGGAGAACTTGCACAATTGGTGGCTGACTAAATACTTTTTTCCCCCACTGTATCTATCATACTCTACCGCTAACTTTCCTTTATAACGGTACCTCAACAGATGAGAAATTAATTTAAAGTTATAGTCAAAACAAATAAAACATCCAATTCAAAGCTATCCAACTTTAATTACTATGTTATCCTATCTGACATGGATTGGTAGGACAACATCTTTCCTATAATGTTATCAATGAAAGCAGTAATTAACGTCAATAGCATCAATGTAAAATATTTGCTTTCTGTCCCTTCCTGGGTTCGAACCAGGTACCCTCTACACATATCGACTACATTCACCATCGAAGCACCGTTACCCATCGCTCCACAAAAGCCGTGGCCCTTGCAAAGCAACTACTTCCAGTTCATAGAGCAAGTGACGTCACCCAATGAAAACCTAGCCCTAGCTCTCACCGCTAACTATCTAGCCATTTCCTCAAACATTCAACCCCCAACGACTTCCTACAAAATACGCAATCCTTGTACACCTAACGTAACCCATAATGTCCCTTACAGCACTCTCACGTTTCAGCAAGCCCCAATGGTTAACACCCGCAGACAAAAATGGAAATTCCTCCATTTTTACTAGCAGACCTAATAAAACACACTTTCAAACAGCGCTCTGCATTTACCTCTATCATAGGGTTTAAAAACAAACTTAACAACATTAACCATCCTAAATTGCCGTAGTAACGTCATATTTGGTTCAGTTTATCTATTACGATATAAGACATACACTTCTCCATGCGTCGTAAACTATATCCTATTTCTCTTGTAATCAACTAAAATCATAGCCACGCAATGAAACCATCACTCCGCCATTATCAGAATGAATGAGATCTATTCAACTATCCTTTCTAAGTAGGCTACAAGTAACACCAAACACTTGCTGTAGTTTACCATCATATATTTAAATCATCCATTATCACTATCCAATTTATTTATAGACATATTCCACCATTTTCACTCGTTTAATCTAGCAAAACCTTAATCAATGCCCCACCCAAAAATACTACCATGCATTCTTCTCTCCATACTCGTTAACATTTTTACATTTGATTCATTTAGCTGACGCTCCTATCCCGAGCGACCCACAATTAGTGAGCTCATACATTTTTTATAGTTATACTAGCCCCACTTGGGAATCGAACACACAACCCTGGCGTTGCAAGCACCATTCTCCACCAAACAAGCTACAAGAGACGCTTCAAATCATACATTCAACATCACCAAACCAAATACTCAATCAACACATCAGCAGTGGAATGTACACTCATAAATGCAGATTGTTACTCCATGCCTTGAAATGATCAATAAATTCCACCAATAGCGCCATTACAATGATTTCTCATCTTACCCTCTGATATAAAATGAAAGTCCCTCACTGTACTACGTTAGCTCCACCATGATAATTATTTCAATTGAACCCCCTATTGACTTTGTACTATATTATACATTACGTCTAAAACAACATTACATATGGTCAGTTTATATCACCATCACATGATCCAACCATGGTATAAACTTAGAAAACCCATATTAATTACTTTCTTCACCCACGACGCACGTCTACGTTTGGGTGAGAAAATATAATACAGACATGGCACTCTAATTATGATTTTGTCATTACCATTTCCAAATCGTCACAACTCCTTATAGAACGTTAGAAACTTCTATATACTCACATGAAATAATCCTTCAGTTAGTTTAACAATCCTCATTTAACCCAAATCATTCTCTCCTTCATTCTCTCAGTGGAACCAAAAAAACGGACTGTAATTTCCAAGGACACTGCCATGCCTGTCCCAGAAAACACAGACTCTTCCACTACTTTCTACAATAACATCAAGCTCTATTTACCCTTTATAAATACTCTTCTGAGGATATTCATTATCACCCATGCAATGTTAGTAACATTAAATGTTAGTAATTTAAATACTTGCATCAAATCCACTTCTGATAATGTTTTTAAAATGTAGTTCGCCTTTAAATGTCAAATTTTGGTGCTATGATTCAATATGTTACATGTCATTGGCTCCATCTCCTGGTCGTTTTGAGTATTACACAGGGATTTATTCTCCCTTCTGTTTATGACGATTTACTACATCAAAGGTCCATAACCTATTTCTCTCTTTTGTAATGTCTTTCACACTATGGGACTAAAAACCCGCTACTTTATAATGTACCATACATTAAGGGTGTCTTCCACCCATTCTCTTTATGATGTATTTTAACATCAAGGGTTTACCTGAGCCCTTCAATGGAATCATCCACTCTCTTTATAATATCATGTTTTAAATCATATTAAAGGTCCTCTGCACCTAATCTCTTTTAGTCTTTTAAATCATATTAAAGGTGCCCTGTGCCTTATCTCACTATTCTGTTGCATTTACTCCTTACTTCGACCACACTCTAATTTGAATCATAGCACCATGTAATAGTCAAATTATATATTCCTCCTTACATCCCTTTACATAATTCAATACCACTCATCGTCCCTCTTTAAAAATATTGCATTTTAAAGGTCCGTTACGGCTAAGCCTTACCACAGATAAGCAGATTTTGACATAATTCAAAAAATGAAAGTCTGCTTACCTGTTAGTTGAGCTGTGAACTGCATCCTGTTCGTTTAGATGCCAATCTGTTATGATGAGTTTCTCAGGTATCAAAGAATCAAGGATGCAAGAATTTACTTAGACATTCTGTGGAGATTTCATACCAAGTATTTATTGAATCACGAGCTCGTGGGTTCATCTAACAAACGGACATGGCTTTGCCCTTGGTCAGTTGAACTAACTTGACAAAGAAGACCCTCTATCTTATATAGCCTTTTGGTTCTCATTCCTTTCACATACATCTGGCAAGTCTCCATGGGCACTCCCTGTCTTTGATGTTAATCACTTTTTACCCCAAGTCAGTATCCTAAACATCACTCATGCTATCCTAAACATCACTAATCTACCTTGACATAATGGAATGTAGACTTCATGGCCCCAAACCACTCATCTCTTAACTCTTCCTCTGTCCTCACAACACTATGGCATGACATCATTATACCATAAAAACATCATATCAGCCATATAGCCTGCATTCTGGAGACTGTACAATAACATATACCCTTATAATATAAGTATTTGGACCCATATGCACGCAATGACTACATCAAGCTTGTGACACTAAAAAGAGACATTGTTATGGTGAGAGGTTAGCATGTCTTGGGGGGGGGGTAAGATACCTGTGCTTCTGTCTGTAACTTTCACGATTCATTTAGGTTTATCCATAATCATGGTAGCTTCCACATTAATGTAGAAGTGTTTAGACACATATTATATTCTTATTTACAATAGAAGTGACTCCAAAAGGACACTACGTTATTTACCATTCATTTCTATTGGGCACAAAATAATCTGAAACACAACCAAAACAAACAGCAAATGCATCCAACAAATTTGTAGAGTCACAAGCTTGATGTATTCATTGCGTGCTATGAATATGGGACCAAATATCTAACATTTTACTACTTTTAATACACATATTAAGTGAATTTGTCCCAATACTTTTGGTCCCCTAAAATGGGGGGACTATGTAAAGAAAGTGCTATAATTTCTAAACGGTTCACCCGATATGGATGAAAATACCCTGAGATTAAAGCTGACAATCTTCACTTTAACCTCCATAGTCATTGTATTATTTCAAATCCAAAGTGCTGGAGTATAGAGCCAGAAGAAGAACAAATGCTTCACTGTCCCAGTATATAACTGTATAAGTGGTCCTACTCTGAGATGCGTTGTGATTGCAGGCCCTCGTATTAATGATCCAACTGTGAGATGTTGTGATTAAATGCCCTTGTTAATGACCAAATTGAGCATTATCTACTTTTATGACATCTTATGTTGTGATCTTTTGTCTTAAAGTCTTGTGGCAGGTGAGGGCTGATTCAACTGCCACTTGGTAGCCCGGAGCTACATGTTCTGCCTGTTCTATGTCTTGAACATAAAAAAAACAGAAGGAAACATCGTTCACCCTGGAGTTCATACAAAAGTAGTACAAGATGTTGGTTAAGGCTTTCTAGTTACTGTGTCTATAGGATAAAGAAATGTGTGAGTAAGATATTACTAAAATGTCACACCCTCAGTTAAACTAATAATGTATGACTATTAGAAGACTAGTGTCACGATCGCTATAAGAAGCGGACCAAGGCGCAGCGTGGTAAGCGTACATACTTTTATTAAGTTTAACTTACTTAACACACGAACAAAACAATAAACCAAACGATACGTGAAGTCCTAGGTTAATACACCAAAACAAACCTTACGGAACAAGATCCTACAATAAACAGTGCCAAACAGGCTGCCTAAGTATTGGCCCCAATCAGAGACAACAAGCAACAGCTGCCTCTGATTGGGAACCACCCTGGCCAACATAGAAATACATGAACTAGAACAAAACATAGAAAATAACACATAGAAAATCCACACCCTTGCTCAACATATAAGAGTCCCCAGAGCCAGGGCGTGACAGTACCCCCCCAAAGGCGTGGACTGCGACCGCGCCAATCAAACACAAGAGGGTAGGGGCCGGGTGGGCATTCCGCCTCGGAGGCGGATCCGGCTCTGGGCGTGACCACCACTCTCTCTCTACCCCCCCGTAGCGCCCCTGGTCTGGCCCCGGTGGCCGGAGCTGGACTGGACATCGGTGGAGCGGATTGCTCTGGCTCCGGTGTGGAGCAGCTGACCAGTGCCGGACCAGGCACCGGTGGAACAGGCACGGACCGTGCCGGACTGACGACGCGCACCACTGGCTTGGTGCGGGGAGCAGGAACAGGCCGGACCGGGCTGACGAAGCGCACCACTGGCTTGGTGCGGGGAGCGGGAACAGGCCGGACCGGGCTGGCGACGCGCACCACTGGCTTGGTGCGGGGAGCAGGAACGGGCCGGACCGTACTGGGAACACACACCACTGGCCTTGTGCGGGAAGCAGAAATGGGTCGAGCCGTACTGGGAACACGCACCACTGGCTTAGTGCGGGGATCAGGAACGGGCCGGACCGGACTGGTGACACACACCACTTGCTTGGTGCGAGGAGCGGGACTGGGTTTCCTCATAAACCTCCGCTCCCTCTGCTGCCTACTCAGTTCCTCTCGCCGTGCCTCTACACTCTCCTTCTCCCTTAACGCCTCCTGTAGCTCCTCCCTCTGACCAATTAACTCCTGCTCCCTCTGGACCAATAGCCCCCGTAACCTGGTGGCCTCCTCTCCTAGTCTGCAGATACGCCCTGTTGCTGCCTCCTGCTGCCCCGTCGTCCACGGCGTGTGCCCCCCCCTAAAGAATTTTTGGGCTTGTCTCTCCCCCATGCTCATGGCCTCCATCCCTCTTGCCAGACTCTCATTCATCTCCTCCCAGGTCCATCCTCTCTCCTCGTCACACTGCTTGATCCAGTCGAGGTGGGATCTTCTGTCACGATCGCTATAAGAAGCGGACCAAGGCGCAGCGTGGTAAGCGTACATACTTTTATTAAGTTTAACTTACTTAACACACGAACAAAACAATAAACCAAACGATACGTGAAGTCCTAGGTTAATACACCAAAACAAACCTTACGGAACAAGATCCCACAATAAACAGTGCCAAACAGGCTGCCTAAGTATTGGCCCCAATCAGAGACAACATGCAACAGCTGCCTCTGATTGGGAACCACCCTGGCCAACATAGAAATACATGAACTAGAACAAAACATAGAAAATAACACATAGAAAATCCACACCCTGGCTCAACATACAGTGGGGAAAAAAAGTATTTAGTCAGCCACCAATTGTGCAAGTTCTCCCACTTAAAAAGATGAGAGAGGCCTGTAATTTTCATCATAGGTACACATCAACTATGACAGACAAAATGAGAAAAGAAAATCCAGAAAATCACTTTGTAGGATTTTTAATGAATTTATTTGCAAATTATGGTGGAAAATAAGTATTTGGTCAATAACAAAAGTTTCTCAATATTTTGTTATATACCCTTTGTTGGCAATGACACAGGTCAAACGTTTTCTGTAAGTCTTCACAAGGTTTTCACACACTGTTGCTGGTATTTTGGCCCATTCCTCCATGCAGATCTCTTCGAGAGCAGTGATGTTTTGGGGCTGTCGCTGGGCAACACGGACTTTCAACTCAATCAATCAATCAATTTTATTTTATATAGCCCTTCTTACATCAGCTAATATCTCGAAGTGCTGTACAGAAACCCAGCCTAAAACCCCAAACAGCTAGTAATGCAGGTGTAGAAGCACGGTGGCTAGGAAAAACTCCCTAGAAAGGCGAAAACCTAGGAAGAAACCTAGAGAGGAACCAGGCTATGAGGGGTGGCCAGTCCTCTTCTGGCTGTGCCAGGTGAAGATTATAACAGAACCATGCCAAGATGTTCAAAAATGTTCATAAGTGACAAGCATGGTCAAATAATAATCAGGAATAAATCTCAGTTGGCTTTTCATAGCCGATCATTAAGAGTTGAAAACAGCAGGTCTGGGACAGGTAGGGGTTCCATAACCGCAGGCAGAACAGTTGAAACTGGAATAGCAGCAAGGCCAGGCGGACTGGGGACAGCAAGGAGTCACCACGGCCGGTAGTCCCGACGTATGGTCCTAGGGCTCAGGTCTCTCAGTTGGCTTTTCATAGCCGATCATTAAGTGTTGAAAACAGCAGGTCTGGGACAGGTAGGGGTTTCGTAACCGCAGGCAGAACAGTTGAAACTGGAATAGCAGCAAGGCCAGGCGGACTGGGGACAGCAAGGTGTCATCATGCCCGGTAGTCCTGACGTATGGTCCTAGGGCTCAGGTTCTCAGAGAGAAAGAGAGAACGAGAGAATTAGAGAGAGCATACTTAAATTCACACAGGACACTGGATAAGACAGGAGAAGTACTCCAGGTATAACCAACTAACCCCAGCCCCCCGACACATAAACTACTGCAGCATAAATACTGGAGGCTGAGACAGGAGCGGTCCGGAGACACTGTGGCCCCATCCGAAGAAACCCCGGACAGGGCCAAACAGGAAGGATATAACCCCACCCACTCTGCCAAAGCACAGCCCCCCGCACCACTAGAGGGATATCCTCAACCACCAACTTACAATCCTGAGACAAGGCCGAGTATAGCCCACAGAGGTCTCCACCACAGCACAAACCAAGGGGGCGCCAACCCAGACAGGAAGATCACGTCAGTAACTCAACCCACTCAAGTGACGCACCCCTCCCAGGGACGGCATGAAAGAGCACCAGCAAGCCAGTGACTCAGCCCCTGCAACAGGGTTAGAGGCAGAGAACCCCAGTGGAGAGGGGAACCGGCCCGGCAGAGACAGCAAGGGCTGTTCGTTGCTCCAGAGCCTTTCCGTTCACCTTCACACTCCTGGGCCAGACTACACTCAATCATATGACCTACTGAAGAGATAAGTCTTCAGTAAAGACTTAAAGGTTGAGACCGAGTCTGCGTCTCTCACATGGGTAGGCAGACTGTTCCATAAAAAATTGAGATCTATAGGAGAAAGCCCTGCCTCCCGCTGTTTGCTTAGAAATTCTAGGGACAATTAGGAGGCCTGCGTCTTGTGACCGTAGCGTACGTATTGGTATGTACGGCAGGACCAACTCGGAAAGATAGGTAGGAGCAAGCCCATGTAACGCTTTATAGGTTAACAGTAAAACCTTGAAATCAGCCCTTGCCTTAACAGGAAGCCAGTGTAGGGAAGCTAGCACTGGAGTAATATGATCAAATTTCTTGGTTCTAGTCAGGATTCTAGCAGCCGTATTTAGCACTAACTGAAGTTTATTTAGTGCTTTATCCGGGTAGCCGGAAAATAGAGCATTGCAGTAGTCTAACCTAGAAGTAACAAATGCATGGATTAATTTTTCTGCATCATTTTTGGACAGAAAATTTCTGATTTTTGCAATGTTACGTAGATGGAAAAAAGCTGTCCTTGAAACAGTCTTGATATGTTCGTCAAAAGAGAGATCAGGGTCAAGAGTAACGCCGAGGTCCTTCACAGTTTTATTTGAGACGACTTTACAACCATCAAGATGAATTGTCAGATTTAACAGAAGATCTCTTTGTTTCTTGGGACCTAGAACAAGCATCTCTGTTTTGTCCGAGTTTAAAAGTAAAAAGTTTTCAGCCATCCACTTCCTTATGTCTGAAACACAGGCTTCTAGCGAGGGCAATTTTGGGGCTTCACCATGTTTCATTGAAATGTACAGCTGTGTGTCATCCGCATAGCAGTGAAAGTTAACATTATGTTTTCGAATAACATCCCCAAGAGGTAAAATATATAGTGAAAACAATAGTGGTCCTAAAACGGAACCTTGAGGAACACCGAAATGTACAGTTGATTTGTCGGAGGACAGACCATTCACAGAGACAAACTGATATCTTTCCGACAGGTAAGATCTAAACCAGGCCAGAACTTGTCCGTGTAGACCAATTTGGGTTTCCAGTCTCTCCAAAAGAATGTGGTGATCGATGGTGTCAAAGGCAGCACTAAGGTCTAGTAGCACGAGGACAGATGCAGAGCCTCGGTCTGACGCCATTAAAAGGTCATTTACCACCTTCACAAGTGCAGTCTCAGTGCTATGATGGGGTCTAAAACCAGACTGAAGCATTTCGTATACATTGTTTGTCTTCAGAAAGGCAGTGAGTTGCTGCGCAACAGCTTTTTCTAAAATTTTTGAGAGGAATGGAAGATTCGATATAGGCCGATAGTTTTTTATATTTTCCGGGTCAAGGTTTGGCTTTTTCAAGAGAGGCTTTATCACTGCCACTTTTAGTGAGTTTGGTACACATCCGGTGGATAGAGAGCTGTTTATTATGTTCAACATAGGAGGGCCAAGCACAGGAAGCAGCTCCTTCAGCAGTTTAGTAGGAATAGGATCCAGTATGCAGCTTGAAGGTTTAGAGGCCATGATTATTTTCATCATTGTGTCAAGAGATATAGTACTCCCTCCAAATATTTTCTATGGGGTTGAGATCTGGAGACTGGCTAGGCCACTCCAGGACCTTGAAATGCTTCTTACGAAGCCACTCCTTCGTTGCCCGGGCGGTGTGTTTGGGATCATTGTCATGCTGAAAGACCCAGCCACGTTTCATCTTCAATGCCCTTGCTGATGGAAGGAGGTTTTCACTCAAAATCTCACGATACATTGCCCCATTCATTCTTTCCTTTACACGGATCAGTCGTCCTGGTCCCTTTGCAGAAAAACAGCCCCAAAGCATGATGTGTCCACCCCCATGCTTCACAGTAGGTATGGTGTTCTTTGGATGCAACTCAGCATTCTTTGTCCTCCAAACACGACGAGTTGAGTTTTTACCAAAAAGTTATATTTTGGTTTCATCTGACCATATGACATTCTCCCAATCCTCTTCTGGATCATCCAAATGCATTCTAGCAAACTTCAGACGGGCCGGACATGTACTGGCTTAAGCAGGGGGACACGTCTGGCACTGCAGGATTTAAGTCCCTGGCGGCGTAGTGTGTTACTGATGGTAGGCTTTGTTACTTTGGTCCCAGCTCTCTGCAGGTAATTCACTAGGTCCCCCCGTGTGGTTCTGGGATTTTTGCTCACCGTTCTTGTGATCATTTTGACCCCACGGGGTGAGATCTTGCATGTGGCCCCAGATCGAGGGAGATTATCAGTGGTCTTGTATGTCTTCCATTTCCTAATAATTGCTCCCACAGTTCATTTCTTCAAACCAAGCTGCTTACCTATTGCAGATTCAATCTTCCCAGCCTGGTGCAGGTCTACAATTTTGTTTCTGGTGTCCTTTGACAGCTCTTTGGTCTTGGCCATAGTGGAGTTTGGAGTGTGACTGTTTGAGGTTGTGGACAGGTGTCTTTTATACTGATAACAAGTTCAAACAGGTGCCATTAATACAGGTAACGAGTGGAGGACAGAGGAGCCTCTTAAAGAAGAAGTTACAGGTCTGTGAGAGCCAGAAATCTTGCTTGTTTGTAGGTGACCAAATACTTATTTTCCACCATCATTTGCAAATAAATTCATTAAAAATCCTACAATGTGATTTTCTGGGAAAAAAAATCTCAATTTGTCTGTCATTGTTGACGTGTACCTATGATGAAAATTACAGGCCTCTCTCATCTTTTTAAGTGGGAGAACTTGCACAATTGGTGGCTGACTAAATACTTTTTTTCCCCACTGTATAAGAGTCCCCAGAGCCAGGGCGTGACAACTAGAGCTTAGAGAGTTAAATATATGTGCTTATATAAAATGCATATTAGCCCAGCAACAGAGTATTTGTGTCTTGTAATTATGCAAGCAGAAGTGCAAATGTTGAAACCAATAACAGAAGACCTGTTTCAAAAAACAGATGTCCCCACACAGGGAGGGGGAGTGAGAGGCTTGAAGGAGTAGGCTATGATAAGAAAGTGTGTGTGTGTGTGTGTGTGTGTGTGTGTGTGTGTGTGTGTGTGTGTGTGTGTGTGTGTGTGTGTGTGTGTGAGTATAAAAAGACTGTGTGCCCATTTTGTGGCAGCGCGCTCTCTGAATAAATACTGATCATTGTATGTTGGGACTCTGTCTGATTCATTGAACTGGAGCTTTTACAACCTTCAGGACTCAGACAGAGATATAAAATAGTTCAGTTTGAACGTTGAGATACAAAATTCTCGTGACACTATAGAACCTTTCTTTGTCTTTGGATAAAATAGCCTTTTTCCAGTCGCAGCTCAGGATCCAGTACAACCAGTGTTGGGCTTGTGCTACCCAGAGTATTTCAAATATTGGTGTGGCATGAGGTATGGATAGAAGAAATCTCAACCTACATGTGTAACGCTTTTTGTAATGCTTATTTTACCTGTTCTTTTATTCTATAAGTTTTCTGGGGATCAATCCAGAACGGGGGTCAAAGGCCGAGATTAACGGGAAAAAACAGCATCACATTCCTCCCAAACTGCTCAAGTTTTTGTCTGAATTGAACGACTTTGAAAATCCTTGGAAGCATTGAAAGGCGAGCATTTCTTTTCAAAGCACTCCATTGCTTACTCAAATGCCATGTTCTTCTTCACAAACACAATCCTTTTTTTATGCACTGACACATGCATTATAGAATTACAGGCTATATTGTATGTAGGTTATTGAGTAGGCTATCTGTTGTTTTTGCTGATGCCATGTGCTTTGTGAAGACCAAGCAGGTAAGAAGGAACATGCTGTAGTGTGCTGACAGTAGAAAGTACTGCATTACGTTTTAAGAATGAAGATTGACATATTTTTTCAATCTATATTTTTCATGGCTGTCTATTTACCACCACAAACCAATGTTGGCACTAAGACTGCACTCAATGAGCTGTATAAGGCCATAAGCAAACAGGAAAACGCTCATCCAGAGGCGGCGCTCCTAGTTGCCGGGGACTTTAATGCAGGGTAACTTAAATCCGTTTTACCTAATTTCTACCAGCATGTTAAATGTGCAACCACAGGGAAAATAACTCTAGACCACGTTTACTCCACACACAGAGATGCGTACAAAGCTCTTCCTCGCCCTCCATTTGGCAAATCTGACCATAATTCTATCCTCCTGATTCCTGCTTACAAACAAAAACTAAAGCAGGAAGCACCAGTGACTCGGTTAATAAGGAAGTGTTCAGGTGGCGTAGATGCTAAGCTACAGGACTGATTTGCTAGCACAGACTGGAATATGTTCTGGGATTCTTCCGATGGCATTGAGGAGTACACCACATTAGTCACTGGCTTCATCAATAAGTGCATCGATGACGTCTTCCCCACAGTGACCGTACGTACATACCCCAACCAGAAGCCATGGATTACAGGCAACATCCACACTGAGCTAAAGGGTAGAGCTGCCACTTTCAAGGAGCGGGACTCTAACCTGAACGCTAATAAGAAACCCCGCTATGCCCTCTGATGAACCATCAAACAGGCAAAGCGTCAATACAGGACTGAGATTGAATCGTACTACACCGGCTCCAATGCTCGTCGGATGTGGCAGGGCTTGCAAACTATTACAGACTACAAAGGGAAGCACAGCCGCGAGCTGCCCAGTGACACAAGCCTACCAAACGAGCTAAATTACTTATATAATAATAATAATAATAATATGCCATTTAGCAGACGCTTTTATCCAAAGCGACTTACAGTCATGCGTGCATACATTTTTGTGTATGGGTGGTCCCGGGGATCGAACCCACTACCTTGGCGTTACAAGCGCCGTGCTCTACCAGCTGAGCTACAGAGGACCTTGCTTTGAGGCAAGCAACACTGAAGCATACTTGAGAGCATCAGCTGTTCCGGACGACTGTGTGATTACGCTCTCCGTAGCCGATGTGAGTAAGACCGTTAAACCTTTAAACAGGTCAACATTCACAAGGCCAGACAGATTACCAGGACGTGTACTCCGAGCATGCGCTGACCAACTTGCAAGTGTCTTCACTGACATTTTCAACCTGTCCCTGACTGAGTCTGTAATACCAACATGTTTCAAGCAGACCACCATAGTCCCTGTGCCCAAGAACACTAAGGTAACCTGCCTAAATGACTACAGACCCGTAGCACTCACGTCTGTAGCAATGAAGTGCTTTGAAAGGCTGGTCATGGCTCACATCCCAGAAACCCTTGACCCACTCCAATTTGCATACCGCCCCAACAGATCCACAGATGATGCAATCTCTAATGCACTCCACACTGCCCTTTCCACCTGGACAAAAGGAACACCTACGTGAGAATACTATTCATTGACAATTGCTCACCGTTCAACACCATAGTGCCCTCAAAGCGCATCACTAAGTTAAGGACCCTGGGACTAAACACCTCCCTCTGCAACTGGATCCTGGACTTCCTGACGGGCCGCCCCCAGGTGGTAAGGGTAGGTAACAACACATCTGCCACGCTGATCCTCAACACGGGGTCCCCTCAGGGGTGTGTGCTCAGTCCCCTCCTGTACACTCTGTTCACCCATGACTGCATGGCCAGGCACAACTCCAACACCATTATTAAGTTTGCAGACGACACAACAGTGGTAGGCCTGATCACTGGCAACAATGAGACAGCCTATAGGGAGGAGGTTAGAGACCTGGCCGTGTGGTGCCAGGATAACAACTCTCCCTCAACGTGATCAAGACAAAGGAGATGATTGTGGACTACAGGAAAAGAAGGACCGAGCACGCCCCCATTCTCATCAACGGGGCTGTAGTGGAACAGGTTGAGAGCTTCAAGTTCCTGGGTGTCCACATCACCAACAAACTAACATGGTCCAAACACACCAAGACATTTGTGAAGAGGGCACGACAAAACCTATTCCCCCTCAGGAGACTGAAAAGATTTGGCATGGGTCCTCAGATCCTCAAAACGTTCTACAGCTGCAACATCGAGAGCATCCTGACTGGTTGCATCACTGCCTGGTATGGCAACTGCTCGGCCTCCGACCGCAAGGTACTACAGAGGGTAGTGCGTACAGCCCAGTACATCACCGGGGCCAAGCTTCCTGCCATCCAGGACCTCTATACCAGGCGGTGTCAGAGGAAGGCCCTAAAAAATGGTCAAAGACTCCAGCCACCCTAGTAATAGACTTTTCTCTCTGCTACTGCACGGCAAGCAGTACTGGAGCGCCAAGTCTAGATCCAAAAGGCTTCTTAACAGCTTCTACCCCCAAGCCATAAGACTCCTGAACGGCTAATCAAATGGCGACCCGGACTATTTGCATTGTCCCCACCCACCCCCTCTTTTACGCTGCTGCCACTCTCTATTATTATCTATGCATAGTCACTTTAACTCTACCTACATGTACATATTACCTCAATTACCTCGACTAACCTGTGCCCCTGCACATTGACTCTGTACCGGTACCCCCTGTATATAGCCTCTCTACTGTTATTTTACTGCTGCTATTTAATTATTTGTAAATCCTTTTTTTTTTTTTTTTGTACTTATCTTTTTTCTACTTAACACTTATTTTTCTTAAAACTGCATTGTTGGTTAAGGGCTTTTAAGTAAGCATTTTACTGTAAGGTCTACACCTGTTGTATTCGGCGCATGTGACAAATACAATTTGATTTGGTTTGATTTGATTTTGAAGAAGCTGATTAAACAGCATGATCATTACACAGGTGCACTGTGTGCTGGGGAAAATAAAAGGCCACTCTAAAATGTGCATTTTTGTCACACAACACAATGCCACAGATGTCTCAGGTATTGAGGGAGCATGCAATTGGCATGCTGATTGCAGGAATGTCCACCAGAGCTGTTGCCAGAGACTTGAATGTTCATTTCTCTACCATAAGCCTCCTCCAACGTCGTTTCAGAGAATTTGGCAGTATGTCCAACCAGCCTCACAACCGCAGACCACGTGTAACCATGCCAGCCAAGGACCTCCACATTCGGTTCTTCACCTGTGTGATCATCTGAGACCAGCCACCCGGACAACTGATGAAACTGTGGGTTTGCACAACCAAATAATTTCTGCACAAACTTTCAGAAACCATCTCAGGGAAGCTAATCTGCCTGCTCGTCGTCCTCACCAAAGTCTTGACCTGACTGCAGTTTAGCGTCGTAACCGTCTTCAGTGGGCAAATGCTCACCTTCGATGGCCACTGGCACGCTGGAGAAGTGTGCTCTTCATGGATGAATCCCGGTTTCAACTGTACCGGGCAGATGGCATCATGTGGGCGAGCAGTTTGCTGATGTCAACATTTTGAACATGGTGGCGGTGGGGTTATAGTATGGGCAGGCATATGCTACGGACAATGAACACAATTGCATTTTATCGATGGCAATTATGAATGCACAGATCCTGAGGCCCATTGTTGTGCCATTCATCCACAACCATCACCTCATGTTTCAGCATGATAATGCACCGCAAGGATCTGTACACATTTCCTGGAAGCTGAAAATGTCCCCGTTTTTCCATGGCCTGCATACACACCAGACATGCCACCCATTGAGCATGTTTGGGATGCTCTGGATCGACATGTATGACAGCATGTTCCAGTTCCTGCCAATATCCAGCAACTTCGCACAGCCATTAAAGAGGAGTGGGACAACATTCCACAGGCCACAATCAACAATATGATCAACTCAATGCGAAGGAGATGTGTCACGCTGCATGAGGCAAATGGTGGTCACATCAGATACTAACTGGTTTTCTGATCCACACCCCTACCTTTTTAAAAGGTATCTGTGACCAACAGATGCATATCTGTATTCCCAGTCATGTGAAAGCCATAGATTAGGGCCTAATACATTTATTTAAATTGACTGATTTCCTTATGAACTGTAACTCAGTAAAATCTTTGAAATTGTTCCATGTTGTGTTTATATTTTTGTTCAATGTATTTATATTGTTTTTATGTATATATATGTTGTGCGTTGTGAGACAAAGCACTGCTAACGAGATTCCAAACTCTGGTTTTAATTGCAAATTGAGACAACCCCTCGTTCTCTTAACAGCATTTTTGTGGTGAATTTGTAATGATATTATTTCATGCTGTCAGTGGACAGATATGTGGTTTTGGTGTAAAGCGCATTACCTCTCATCCTGTTAAACTGTTGTGCTTTTGTTCCAATCTATGTCATTGAAATTCATTTGAGAAACGTATGTTATGTGTATAGACAGAGACAATGTTCAACGGACATTTTTGTACTAGTGTCTAGAGTGGGTTCGCTCAGCAGACGGGGCTGTTCTTTCGGAGTTGGTTTGCTCCACAGGTAGGGGTGTTCTTGTAGAACCAACTCTACAGACACATACAGCAGGCTGGAAAAGACTGGTAGAGACGGGAGGACAGACTCACTCACTGAGTGGTTTGGTGCTTTGCTTTCCTACTAACACAGCTGTGTGTTTGGACAGCTAACAGTTACTGTCTGCCTGGCCTGTTGTATCAGAACTACAGCCTGATGGTGCGCTGACGTCATGGTCTGGGTTTGACTAGTACTGTCTGGGGTTGACTAGTACTGTCTGGTTAGTCACTGTGTAGTTTGACTACAAGAATAATACATGTTAAAGATTTGTAGTGCTGAGTGACTAACCGATATGTCGGTTCATTTTCGTTTTTTTCAACTAATTGACCTACATCAGTTCAATTATTTTAATTCCATTTCTTTCTGGGTTTTTTCTGTGAGCTCAATGCACACATTGTGTAGTTTCTCTAGAGATAAATCAACTCAAGTCCGAACTGTGCAATGTAGTAGGGAGTTGTAGTTTCCAACAGGACAAAACTCGACAG
The DNA here is from genome assembly GCF_020615455.1 of Coregonus clupeaformis. Lineage (NCBI taxonomy): Eukaryota > Metazoa > Chordata > Actinopteri > Salmoniformes > Salmonidae > Coregonus > Coregonus clupeaformis. The sequence continues at coordinate 25,188,197 of NC_059224.1, forward strand.
TTTATTGCAGAAAACGTGATAATTAACTATAATTACCATAATTCATTGCACGGCAGTGTTTCTTTTACACATTTTTTTTTGTCATTTAGCAGACGTTCTTATCCAGAGCGACTTACAGTTAGTGAACACATATAAATATATATTTTTTTTTATACTGCCCCCCTGTGGGAATCGAACCCACAACCCTGGCGTTGCAAACGCCATGCTCTATCAACTGAGGTACATCCCTGCCGGCCATTCCCTCCCCTACCCTGGACCAATTGTGCGCCGCCCATGAGTCTCCCGGTCACGGCCGGCTGCGACAGAGCCTGGATTTGAACCAGGATCTCTAGTGGCACAGTTAGCACTGCGATGCAGTGCCTTAGACAACTGCGCCACTCAGGAGTACACATCTTTTACATTTACATTTTAGTCATTTTAGCAGACGCTCTTATACAGAGCGACTTACAGTTAGTGAATACATATATATTTTTTCATACTGGTCCCCCATGGGAATTGAACCCACAACCCTGGCGTTGCAAACGCCATGCTCTATCAACTGAGCTACATCCCTGCCGGCCATTCCCTCCCCTACCCTGGACAACGCTAAGCCAATTGTGCGCTGCCCATGAGTCTCCCGGTCGCGGCCGGCTGCGACAGAGCCTGTCTCTCTCAGGAGACTACACCTGCTCAGGAGTACACCTGCTACGTTTAAGTTAGTGTGGGGCAGACACCGAGAGAAGTGAATGAAGAATGTGTGATGGAGAGGGATAGAAATAAGTTGCTTTGCAAGTTATCTGTACCTGAAAATACATGATCTAAGTGATTGAGTTGGTATTCAGCAGTCATAAAAGTATGCCTTATTTATTTGGAAGAACTACTAAAATAGTGATTTTGTCAGACAGCATAGGCAGCAGCTCTACAGAGATGAGGACTTGGAATTAAATAATAGTCATCAAATTAAACGAATGTAATATACACAACAACTTCAATATTTTCTTAAAGTAATGTGAATATAAGCAGTAATGTAAGCAGTAATGGACTACCATCATGGGACTTTCATTACTTGTTTTATTCTGTGTTACAGCATTTAACTCACATAATGCAAAGTGCATTTAATGTGAAAACCATGATATTTCTTTAAATAATCAAACCGAAACCTACCACAAAGAGCCCTAATCGCTCAGCACAATGAATTGGAAAATACTTTTGTTAACTTGTTCTCTCTTTCGCCAATAAAGACATCGTCAATGTGTACTTTTTGTAATGGATTTATTAAGGTGTACACATTGCTATTGTACATCAACTATTTATAATATTTAATGTATTTGTTTTATTGAGGAATGTATTGTTTGTTCTTAAGATTTTTTTTTTAATAACTCGTTTTTTAAAAACTACCTATTCTGAATGGTAATTGAAAAATGTCTTTAAAATAATAGTTTCTGTTAATTTATGTAGCCTACACTTGCAATTTTTCAACATTGTCCATAAATTTACAGAGAACATTTTTAAAAAGGAACTTCGGCTGGATCCTGGAAAAGAGCAAAACACTGATTCCCACATTGAGGGCGCACTATTCTAACAACATTTCCGTATAAAAACGGAAAATGTACTAGCAAAGAAATACCAGTATATTTTCCATTATTTTATGGACAGTTCCTTCAAATAAATTACAGAAAATACTGTATAAACACAAATCTCCGTCTATTAATGGACAGTCACTGTGTTTATACAGTATTTTCTGTAATATATATTTGAAGGAACTGTCTGTAAAATAATGGAAATGTACCGGTAATTTTTTGTGTTTATACAGTATTTTCTGTAATTTATTTGAAGGAACTGTTTGTAAAATAATGGAAATTGTAGCGGTAATTTTTTGCCAGTACATTTTCCGTTTTTTTTTACAGGATTTCTTTTTTTTTACAGTATGGTTTCGCATACTTTTCAGTTGTTAGGATACTTGCTCCAAATCATGTCCATCATCGCCTGTGGTTTTGGGCGCACATGGAACCTCAAATTTGCCGTGACGTTTGAGAATATGGTGAACCAAAAACACCATCACTGAAACGAGAACGACAATACACAGTATTATTCCAAGGATACCACCTGCTGTGACAGGTGGGGGGCGCTGAGTCGGATATTTGACACATGGTGTAATAAAATCAGATGGTACTCTGTCAACACATTTCCATCCCTCAACCAAGTCGAATCCCTCATCGCAAGAACACATGTGGCCTCCATATGTATTTGTGCAATTATGATCGCAGTAACCAATATCACATTCATTTATGTCCAAGCAAAACATCACCTCATTTCTTACATCGGCCATGTAACCATCGGGACAGTTGCATTGATGTGGATTATTTGGGTCGCATTCTGCAAGACACTCTTTGAAAGGACAATGAAGTTTACATTTGTTGGGGTCTTCTTTCGTTGCAATATATCCTTCAAAACAGGAGCAACTATAACTGCCTAATGTGTTTACGCACATATGCTCGCATAGTCCATCCCTGCACTCATCTATGTCAATACATATATCATTTTTCATTTTTAATCCGTTTTGGCATCTGCATTCAAATCCACCAATAGTGTTGACACACTCAATGTTCTGTCCCGGGCACTGTCTTTCATCGTCACAATCATCAATGTCTTTGCACTCCTTCCCATTTTCTGCCAGTGCGTACCCATGGTGACACATGCAGGCGATGGAGTTGTCATTTATCTTGTAGCAAACCTGCGCGCACCCGAAATGAAGGCAGGGGTCGTTTTGCGCATCTTCACATGTAACTTTATTGTCGTGGAGAGTTTTTCCAGGTGGGCAGATGCATACAGGTTGTTGATTAATCGATAAGCACATATCCTCACAACCACCTTTCAATACCTCGCAATTCCAAGGTGCTTGCATCCACTGTTCAGAGAGACAGATGTACTTAGACTCAAGGGGGTTGAGCGTTGCAATGCTTCCCATAGGCAATACCAGTAGGTCATCTCCCTCGAATCCCAATGGGGTCTCATACATTACGGATTCGTCGCCTTTGATGTCAAAGCGTTTGCAGACACTCGGAAAATTATACTCACAAAGGTATCCATCTATTCTCCTTTTGCATGATTGTTCTTATCATTTATATTCTTCTTTGGAAACACCTATACCATTTTAAAGAGCAGACATCGTCAACGCCTCCCCAGTTCTGAAAGTCTGTTGCATTATCTCCCGTTATCCATCTGTAGCCCCGTAAGTCAGAGGCACTGTCAGGACATTGTCCACTCGGTAACTGCAAACCAATCCAGAAATCTCCTGTAATACCAAGTAAAATCGAAATTATGTCTTGTGATACCGAAGACCGCACTGTCATTAATTGTCCATTGTTGTCCTCACAATGTTTTTGAGCCGTTGCAAAATCGGCTGGATCCTGGAAAAGAGCAAAACACTGATTCCCAATGCAGTATCCGTTATGCTTTGCTTCTCCCACTCTCAGCACGAATGTTAGAGTAACAAGCAACATCACTATTATGACCTTCATTTTTTAAAACTCAGTTGTAACAACTTTGTATGTACAACTCTTGCTTATTAGGCAATGTGTAGCTATAGTTTACCCTTCTGATAGCTCCTGCTGTTAAAATAAATAATTTCCTATTTTGCTGGTTGCTTAATCCCCTTCCAAAAACTTTATTTCACCCACCTCGCCGGTGCACATCACTACTAGCCTACATTTGGAATTACATGTCCCTCCCTCCCTCCCTCCCTCCCTCCCTCCCTGCCTGCCTCTGTCTCTCAATTCAATTCAATTTAATTTCAATGTAAGGGCTTTATTGGCATGGGAAACATGTTTACATTGCCAAAGCAAGTGAAATAGATAATAAACAAAAGTGAAATTTAATAATAAAAAATTAACAGTAAACATTACACTCACAAAAGTTCCAAAAGAATAAAGACATTTCAAATGTCATATTATGTCTATATACAGTGTTATAATGATGTGCAAATAGTTAAAGGACAATAAGGAAAATAAATAAACATAAATATAGGTTGTATTTACAATGGTGTTTGTTCTTCACTGGTTGCCCTTTTCTTGTGGCAACAGGTCACAAATCTTGCTGCTGTGATTGCACACTGTGGTATTTCACCCAATAGATATGGGAGTTTATCCAAATTGGATTTGTTTTCAAATTCTTTGTGGATCTGTGTAATCTGAGGGAAGTATGTGTCTCTAATATGGTCATACAGTGGGGAAAAAAAGTATTTAGTCAGCCACCAATTGTGCAAGTTCTCCCACTTAAAAAGATGAGAGAGGCCTGTAATTTTCATCATAGGTACACGTTAACTATGACAGACAAATTGAGAAAAAAAAATCCAGAAAATCACATTGTAGGATTTTTAATGAATTTATTTGCAAATTATGGTGGAAAATAAGTATTTGGTCACCTACAAACAAGCAAGATTTCTGGCTCTCACAGACCTGTAACTTCTTCTTTAAGAGGCTCCTCTGTCCTCCACTCGTTACCTGTATTAATGGCACCTGTTTGAACTTGTTATCAGTATAAAAGACACCTGTCCACAACCTCAAACAGTCACACTCCAAACTCCACAATGGCCAAGACCAAAGAGCTGTCAAAGGACACCAAAAACAAAATTGTAGACCTGCACCAGGCTGGGAAGACTGAATCTGCAATAGGTAAGCAGCTTGGTTTGAAGAAATCAACTGTGGGAGCAATTATTAGGAAATGGAAGACATACAAGACCACTGATAATCTCCCTCGATCTGGGGCTCCACGCAAGATCTCACCCCGTGGGGTCAAAATGATCACAAGAACGGTGAGCAAAAATCCCAGAACCACACGGGGGACCTAGTGAATGACCTGCAGAGAGCTGGGACCAAAGTAACAAAGCCTACCATCAGTAACACACTACGCCGCCAGGGACTCAAATCCTGCAGTGCGAGACGTGTCCCCCTGCTTAAGCCAGTACATGTCCAGGCCCGTCTGAAGTGCATTTGGATGATCCAGAAGAGGATTGGGAGAATGTCATATGGTCAGATGAAACCAAAATATAACTTTTTGGTAAAAACTCAACTCGTCATGTTTGGAGGACAAAGAATGCTGAGTTGCATCCAAAGAACACCATACCTACTGTGAAGCATGGGGTTGGAAACATCATGCTTTGGGGCTGTTTTTCTGCAAAGGGACCAGGACGACTGATCCGTGTAAAGGAAAGAATGAATGGGGCCATGTATCGTGAGATTTTGAGTGAAACCCTCCTTCCATCAGCAAGGGCATTGAAGATGAAACGTGGCTGGGTCTTTCAGCATGACAATGATCCCAAACACACCGCCCGGGCAACGAAGGAGTGGCTTCGTAGAAGCATTTCAAGGTCCTGGAGTGGCCTAGCCAGTCTCCAGATCTCAACCCCATAGAAAATCTTTGGAGGGAGTTGAAAGTCTGTGTTGCCCAGCGACAGCCCCAAAACATCACTGCTCTAGAGGAGATCTGCATGGAAGAATGGGCCAAAATACCAGCAACAGTGTGTGAAAACCTTGTGAAGACTTACAGAAAACGTTTGACCTGTGTCATTGCCAACAAAGGGTATATAACAAAGTATTGAGAAACGTTTGTTATTGACCAAATACTTATTTTCCACCATCATATGCCAATAAATTCATTAAAAATCCTACAATGTGATTTTCTGGATTTTTTTTCTCATTTTGTCTGTCATAGTTGACGTGTACCTATGATGAAAATTACAGGCCTCTCTCATCTTTTTAAGTGGGAGAACTTGCACATTTGGTGGCTGACTAAATACTTTTTTTCCCCACTGTACATTTGGCAGGAAGTTAAGAAGTGCAGCTCAGTTTCCACCTCATTTTGTGGGTAGTGTGCACATTGCCTGTCTTCTCTTGAGAGCCAGGTCTGCCTATGGCGGCCTTTCTCAATAGCAAGGTTATGCTCACTGAGTCTGTACATAGTCAAAGATTTCCTTAATTTTGGGTCAGTCACAGTGGTCAGGTATTCTGCCACTGTGTACTCTCTGTTTAGGGCCAAAAAGCTTTCTAGTTTGCTCTGTTTTTTTTTTTTTTTTTTTTTTTTGGGAATCGCTTCCTTTTAGGTGGTTCTGCTCTGCATGCATTATTTTGTGTTTTATGTTGTACACAGAGTATATTTTCGCAGAATTCTGCATGCAGAGTCTCAATTTGGTGTTTGTCCCATTTTGTGAATTCTTGGTTGGTGAGCGGACCCCAGACCTCACAACCATAAAGGGCAATGGGTTCTATAACTGATTCAAGTATTTTTTTGCCAGATCCTAATTGGTATCTCTCTCTCAATCTCTCTCTCTCTGGTAGCTCAGATGGCACACTCATGCTATTTTGGGATACTTTCAGAGATGGGCACCATGAGAACCATGACTCCTAAGGTAATTATAAGCATAATATGGTTTAAGGTATTTACATGACATTCGATAAGACCTATACTGTATGTTACAAATACAAAACTATGCCTGAAATCTATATCAGGAATGACAATGAATTGCTTCTCCAATTTATAACAGTAGCCCAATATAGGCCCTCCACACACACATAGCCCAAAGACTCGTTATAGATTATACAGTGACATAATTCATAGCCATTTAACTTATGGGCACTATTCAAAGTGGAAGTGAAGGAAGCAAAGCTGAACTGGAACATTTTCATGAGATAACACATCAAGCCACATGTGAACTGTTTGTTATAGTAATGTAAAACACTTGTGGCTGCTTAATTGACCATTTGCTAAAGGGTTGTCATTTGCTTTTTCTACATTTCAATAGGCCTAATGAGTTAGTGAGTAGGCTAAATAATCTGAATAACCCCAAAGAAGTTTAATAATATTTTATTATGTTTTCTTTTATAAACAGTTGATATATATACAGTACATTTAAATTTTACATTTTTGTCATTTAGCAGACGCTCTTATCCAGAGTGACTTACAGTTAGTGAGTGAATACATTTTATTTTTTATTTTAAAAAATCATACTGGCCCCCCGTGGGAATCGAACCCACAACCCTGGCGTTGCAAATGCCATGACCTACCAACTGAGCTACATCCCTGCCGGCCATTCCCTCCCCTACCCTGGACGACGCTGGGCCAATTGTGCACCGCCCCATGGTTCTCCCGGTCACGGCCGGCTACGACAGAGCCTTGATTCGAACCAGGATCTCTAGTGGCACAGCTAGCACTGCGATGCAGTGCCTTAGACCACTGCGCCACTCGCGAGATTGTACCAGTCAAAAGTTTGGACAGACCTACTCATTCAAAATAGTTTTTCTTTATTTTTACTAGAATAATAGTGAAGACAACAAAACTATGAAATAACACATATGGAATCATGTAGTAACCAAAAAAGTGTTAAACAAATCAAAACATATTTTACATTTTAGATTCTTCAAAGTAGCCACCCTTTGCCTTGATGACAGCTTTGCACACTCTTGGCATTCTCTCAACCAGCTTCACCTGGAATACTTTTCCAACAGTCTTGAAGGAGTTCCCACATATGCTGGGCACTTGTTGGCTGCTTTTCCTTCACTCTGCGGTCCAACTCATCCCAAACCATCTCAATTGGGTTGAGGTTGGGTGATTGTGGAGGCCAGGTCATCTGATGCAGCACTCCATCACTCTCCCTCTTAGTCAAATAGCCCTTACACAGCGTGGAGGTGTGTTTTGGGTCATTGTCCTGTTAAAAAACAAATGATAGTCCCACTAAGCGCAAACCAGATGTGATGGCGTATCGCTGCAGAATGCTGTGGTAGCCATGCTGGTTAAGTGTGCCTTGAATTCTAAATAAATCACTGACAATGTCACCAAAAAAGCACCCCCACACCATCACACCTCCTCATGCGGAGATCATCTGTTTACCTACTCTGCACCTCACAAAGACACAGCGGTTGGAACCAAAAATCTCAAATTTGGAGATTTCCACCGGTCTAATGTCCATTGCTTGTGTTTCTTGGCCCAAGCAAGTCTCTTCTTATTATTAGTGTCCTTTAGTAGAGGTTTCTTTGCAGCAATTCGACCATGAAGGCCTGATTCACGCAGTCTCCTCTGAAAAGTTGATGTTGAGGTGTGTCTGTTACTTGAACTCTGTGAAGCATTTATTTGGGCTGCAATTTCTGAGGCTGGTAACTCTAATGAACTTATCCTCTGCAGCAGAGGTAACTCTGGGTTGTCCTTTCGTGTGGCGGTCGTCATGAGAGCCAGTTTCATCATAGCGCTTGATGGTTTTTGCGACTGCACTTGAAGAAACTTTCAAAGTTCTTGAAATGTTCCGTATTGACTGATCTTCAAGTCTTAAAGTAATGATGGACTGTCGTTTCTCTTTGCTTATTTGAGCTGTTCTTGTCATAATATGGACTTGGTCTTTTACCAAATAGGGCTATCTTCAGTATACCACCCCTACCTTGTCACAACACAACTGATTGACTCAAATGCATTAAGAAGGAAAGAAATTCCACAAATTAACTTTTAACAAGGCACACATGTTAATTGAAATGCATTCCAGTTGACTACCTCATGAAGCTGGTTGAGCGAATGCCAAGAGTGTGCAAAGCTGTCATCAAGGTAAGGGGTGGCTACTTTGAAGAATCTAAAATATAACATATATTTTGATTTGTTTAACACTTTTTTGGTTACTACATGATTCCGTATGTGATTTTTATAGTTTTGATGTCTTCACTATTATTCTACAATGTAGAAAATAGTAAAAATAAAGAAAAACCCTTGAATTAGTAGATGTGTCCAAACCTTTGACTGGTACTGTATATAAAATAAAAATAATCATTTGCAAGTTATAGGTCTACTTTGTTATTGGCTTTGGTCACTTAGACTGGTTAGAATTTTCAGTGATGAGATGCTTATGGAGCCATTACATTTGTGAAAGGCCTACTACAACTGTATGAAATAAAAACATTAAACATTAAAAACCATCTGATTTTCCTTTGCAGACGTGTAAACAAGTCATGACAATGAAAATGACAAAATTATCCAACAACATATTGATTGTCCTATATCAACGGTCTGTCAAATGATACTGTTTTGTACTTATCCCTTGTAACTTGCTGCAAACCGTAATTACCAAAATCTTGGCTTTCGAAAGCAATGTCTAAATTACCTCGACGTTTTAGTATCAGGTGAGTAAGTACAACCATCACCAAAATAACAACGACAATGCATACCATAATTCCAAGAAGACCCCCAGCCTTTACAGTGGAAGGGCGCTCAGTTGGATCCTTGATAATTGGTGTATATGGTGTGGTAAAACCTGAACCCTCTGACGGTTCTCTCTCAACACAACCATATGAACCAACCAAGTCGAATCCCTCATCACAAGAACACAGGTAACTTCCATACGTATTTGTACAATTATGGTGGCAGTATCTCATCTCACATTCATCTATGTCAACACAAATTGACAACCCATTTTTGTCATCGAGTATGTAACCATTTGGACAGTTGCATTGATATTCTTTACTTGGGTCACATTCTGGGGAACACTCTGCTGCTAAACAAACAAATTGGCACCGGTTGGTGTCTTCTGTCATTCTTATAAATCCATCCAAACAGGAGCAATTGTAACTGCCTATTGTGTTCGTGCAGTCGTGGTCACATGGACTCATGGAGCATTCATCTACATCGACACATTTGTCATTTTCAAACACATATCCCTTCTGGCATCTGCATTCAAATCCACCAATAGTATTGACACACTTAAAGTTCTGTCCCCGGCACTGTCTATCATCTATACAATCATCAATGTCTTTGCACTCCTTCCCATCTTCTGCCAGTGCATACCCATGGTGACACATGCAAGTGTAGATGTCATCTTTTTTTTGGCAGAGATGCGCGCATCCTGAGTCAAGGCAGGGGTCATTTTGCGCATCTTCACATGTGACGTTATTGTCCTGGAGAGTTTTTCCAGGTGGGCAGGTGCATACAGGTTGTTGATTAACTGAGGAACAGTCATGCACACAGCCACCTTTGAATACCTCGCAACTCCATGGTGCTTGTATCCACTGTTCAGATAGACAGATATATTTCGACCCGAGGGATTTGAGCGTTGCAATGGTTCCCTGGGGTAATGTCAGTAGGTTGTCTCCCTTGAATCTCAACGGGGTCTCGTACAGAACTGATTCGTCACCTTTTACAATTACATGTTGGCAGGGACTGTCAAGTTTATATTCACAAATAAATCCATCTACTTTACTTTCACATGGTTGTTCCTTCCACGCAAAGTCGTATTTTGATACCGAAATACATTTCGAAGAGCAGACATCATCAAAGCGCCCCCAGTTCTGGAATTTGGTTTCATTATCTCCAGTTATCCACCTGTACCCTCGTAAAAACAATGCTTGGTCGGGGCATTGCCCGCTCGGTAAATGCAAACCAATCCAATAATCTCCTGTATGAATACCAAGTAATAGTAAAAGGATGCTATGTGATATCAAAGATCGAACTGTCATTAAATATCCGTTATTTTCTTGCTCACAATGTTTTTGAGCGGTTCCAAAGTCAGCTTGGTCCTGGAAAACGGCAAAGCACTGGTCCTCGATGCAGTATCCGACACGGGGAGCTTCCCCCTTCACTCTCAACAGGAACGTTAGAACAACGAGTATTCCTACTGTATCCCTCATTTCTTAACGATCTCCTACGCCTCAAACGCAATATAACAATTTCGCATATAATTTAGATGTAGGCTACTCGCCTCTTAGGCATGGTTTGAGTAGTAGAATGAACGTTAAGACTGCCGATAACTCCTATTTATATAAGCCTCCCTCCATGTTTTCGATTGATCAAGGAAGGAAGTTCCTTTATGAATGGCGTAGTTGCTGACCAAAAACAAACAAGTTCTCTCTGAACCTGCCTATCATGCCAAATAACCAGACACTGGGCAACAACTGGTTGAATCAACGTTGTTTCCACCTAATTTCAACCCAAAAAATCAAGGTGATTAGGTTGAATCAATGTGGGAAACTAATCAGACTCGCAAAAAGTAATCATTTCACCCAACTATTAACTAAATCTAACATGGTGATTTGCTTTACATTTCAAGATGAATTCAGTTAGTTGACAACTAAACCAAATGTAAATCAAACCTAGACATTGAACTGACACGTGCACACACACAACACAAACACACGAAATGTATATTTGTAGTAAGCTATAGTCAAATTATACACATATTGCAAAACTTATGGGCTAGCATTTAAATAAGAAACACATTGAAATCACATCAATGAAATCAAAAACTTAGATAACATCTTTCGGTGATATGCAGCCTAATTTGCTCAGTTCTCTCCTAGTGTTTACATGGTTCTCTTTCATGAGTATGCCTATATGGCAGCCAGATGGCACATTCTGAGCTATTTTTGTATTAATTTGAGAACCACTCTATGTCCACAAATAGACATGAGAACACCAGGACAGACACATTCTTCATGAGGTGATTTAAACACATTTTAGGATATATTTGAACACATGAATTCGGAATAATATCTTATTATTCTTGATATTCAGGGACAACCGTGATTATATTGACAATATACACTACATTGCCAAAAGTATGTGGACACGCCTTCAGATTAGTGGATTCGGCTATTTCAGCTAAATTCCCAATCTGGCCCTCATACCATCATTGCCACCTAATCATCCCCAGTTTACAAATAGGTTCATTCATCCCGTTGCTGTAAATGAGAATGTGTTCTCAGTCAACTTACCTGGTAAAATAAGGGTAAAAAAAATAATAATAATGAAGCCACACCAGTTGCTGATAGGTGTATAAAATCGAGCACACCGCCATGCAATCTCCATAGACAAACATTGGCAGTAGAATGGCCCGTACCGAAGAGCTCTGTGACTTTCAACGTGGCACTGTCATAGGATGCCAACTTTCCAATCAGTCAGTTCGTCAAATTTCTGCCCACTTGAGCTGCCCCGGTCAACTGTAAGTACTGTTATTGAAGTGGAAACTTCTAGGACCCACAATGGTTCAGCCTCGAAGTGGTAGGCCACACAAGCTCACAGAATGGGACCGCTGAGTGCTGAAATGCGTAGCGTGTAAAAATGGTCTGTCCTCGGTTGCAACACTCACTACTGTGTTCCAAACAGCCTTGGCAAGCAACATCAGCACAATAACTGTTCGTCAGGAGCTTCATGAAATGGGTTTCCATTGCAGAACAGCCGCACACAAGCCTAAGATCACCATGCGCAATGCCAAGCGTCGACTGAAGTGGTGTAAAGCTCACTGCCATTGGACTCTGGAGCAGTGGAAACGCGTTCTCTGGAGTGATGAAACACGCTTCACCATCTGGCAGTCAGACGGACAAATCTGGGTTTGGCGGATACAAGGAGAACGCTACCTACCCCAATGCATAATGCCAACTGTAAAGTTTGGTTGAGGAGGAATAATGGTCTGGGGCTGTTTTTCATGGTTCATGGCAGGCCTACAATGCATACAATGACATTCTAGACGATTCTGTGCTTCCAACTTTGTGGCATGACAATGCCAACGTGCACAAAGCGAGGTCCATACATAAATGGTTTGTCGAGATCGGTGTGGAAGAACTTGACTGGCCTGCACAGAGCCCTGACCTCAACTCCATCGAACACCTTTGGCATGAATTGGAACACTGACTGCGAACCAGGCCTAATCGCCCAACATCAGTGCCCGACCTCACTAACATGCTGATCACACCACTTGCGTTACGTGCGCGAGCGTTGGAAAATAAATGTACACATACATGTTGTATAATAATTTCATCAAACTGCTTGCGCGCTTCAATGAGCGTCTGCATAGCCAGACGCTAAAATAGAACGTGGTTCTATTTTTGACACTTGACCCGCCTCTCCCATCTCCTCATTGGTTTTTAGGAGCATATACCCACATGGGTGATTGCAAGATGATTTGAGGTCCACACTCCAGTCCAGTTGGTGGTGGTAATGCACCTTAAAGTTGGTTGCCAACCGCCATATAAAGTCCACAGAAGAAGAAGAAGATGACTGAAGGAGGAGATATTACTAGAAACTAACTAGGTTGCCCCTTTTACCTGTGGATTAATTGTCGGAATAGAGAACACATGATTTTGTGTGACTCAAAATGGGTCAAAATTCTACAAAGATCCTGAAAAAAAGGAGCTTGTGCATGTCAAGTAAAATAACAACCCAATGTTTATGTCCCAGGACAAATTAGCTAGCAACAGCAAGCTAGATAGCTAAATGGCCATGAATGTTTCATGTGTTTCGACCTGTCCCCAAATGAATAAATATAGTTGGTTCAGAGTTGATTTTGATATTTCAAACTGTGTGTCCTGATCGCGTCTGGTGTGGATGGAGAAAATCAACATGTGCAAAATGGCGCACGCGGAAGCACGTGCCTGTTCTAGTCAGCATGTTATGCTCTTGTGGCTGAATGGAAGCAAGTCCCCGCAGCAATGTTCCAACATCTAGTGGAAAGCCTTCCCAGAAGAGTGGAGGCTGTTATAGCAGCAAATTTCGGACTAATTCCATATTAATGCCCATGATTTTGGAATGAGACGTTCGATGAGCAGGTGTCCACATACGTTTGGTCATGTAGTGTATCTGGGTGTCTCTGTTTGTCCGGAGGTGGTAGCCTAGGAGGAGTAGGAACATAATCACTCATGGGAGGGACCCTTCCCAGGGGGAGAGTATGAGTCAGGAGTGGCACAAATGTGCTACAGGAAGTGGAAGGTGGGCTCACTTCCTCTAAGGCCACCCCACAATTCACGATAGCAGTTGATAGAGATGGCATGCTATTTCAGTGTCTCCATATTTCCTTTGATAAAAATGGGTGGAGTGAGAGAAATGGAGAATGGGGTGTAAGTGAGGTGGCTTTGGTATTCGGGGAAGGAACCTTTTGTTCATGCAATGGAAACAAAACCTGTCTAACCCTCTCATTTGATTAGGCCTACTGATTTGATTCAAGATTTGGTATGCTGTCATGATGAAGACAACTACGGACATTGTATGATAAGTAGTGGCGTTTGTGAATTATTGATGGCTGCCTGATACATCAGAAAAAAATATATGTCATATCTTTTTTGAATATCTATTTGATAAAACTTACTAGGGAAAACTTCAAGATGTATCCGCAGCAGAGTGTTTATTTTTGGAAAATCAAAGATATCCAGAATGGAAGAAACAGCCTGTTCTTTCCAACACTTACTTGGCTTGTGTTTGCATAACCATATTCTGACACAGCCAGTTCCGTCGTTGCTGGTGCCACCAATAACATATCTGAACCATATCATTGAGTAAACAATACCTCAAAAGGGACCAGTTCTTTGTGCCCACCGCAATACAACAGTCTTTCATCTGTGATGGGGAAATGGGAGGTCTTCCCCTGCAGGGTGTAGCCGGGGATGAGGAGAAAGGGAAGAGGTCTGTACCGATTACCTTCTCTGTGCCACACACCTTCCTGGGAGTGATTTCTCTTTGTGTAAGCATTGTCAGAAGAGGCCATATCATGGGTGAGATGAGATGGCTACTCCCAACCAACTCTACATTGATGATAACCTTTATGGAAATGGTCGAAATGACCTTGACAAAGATTCCCTCATGTTGTTGTCAATGGAAAACTATAGACTGTGGAGGATGAAGGAAGACATTTAGATATGTATGAAAGTGTATGTAGACATGCCATATTGAAAACTTGAAACTTGACCATTTTGGCAGAATTTTGTCTTAACAAAAGCATTGTATTTTATGAGCAGCAATCTGCAATCTGCTCATAACTTGCAAAGTTATGTAATTTGACACAAACATTTTACACAAAAATGTGCCATGTGTAATGAATACATGGAAAATCTTACTCACTCACGTTTATGTTGGGATCGTCCAACCCAGCAACCACGTAATCTGATTCTAGCGAAATTCTTCTCAACATTATTTGGCATACCTCATGCTATTGCTAGTGGACCCAACCCAGCCAGTCATATTTTGGTATTCTGTCTGCCACAGCTTAAGCTTACCTTGCTTTGCTTTGTTGACCCTCTCTGACCCTCTTTGATCCTTTGCCTCAAGGAACTGTCAGTAGCTGAGTGTAGATGCGGTGAGGAATCAAGCGCAGGAAACACGGGCGTTCGTCAACAGACTTTAGTAACAAAAATAACAGCACCAAACAGGCGAACAGCCAACCCAACCGGGAGGCAAAATACAAAGTACGCACAACACACACAGTGCGTAAAAATGACGATAGCGCACACAGTGCGGACTCTCGGAAAAACAACAATCCTGAGAGTAATACCAAAGAGCAACAGCTTGACAAACAAACAATACCACATAACACCTGCCCCCAC
The DNA here is from genome assembly GCF_020615455.1 of Coregonus clupeaformis. Lineage (NCBI taxonomy): Eukaryota > Metazoa > Chordata > Actinopteri > Salmoniformes > Salmonidae > Coregonus > Coregonus clupeaformis. The sequence continues at coordinate 25,203,511 of NC_059224.1, forward strand.
ACACGAAACTAAATCGGCAACCAAATCAAACCCTAACAAGGGACAGGTGTACAAACAGACAAAACCAAACAAACATGAAACATCGAACGGTGGCAGCTAGTACTCCGGGGACGACGACCGCCGAAGCCTGCCCGAACAAGGAGGAGGAGCAGCCTCGGCCGAAACCGTGACAGGAACTCACTGTGAGGATATTGTGTTTCGCTGCCTGTGAGGCACATATAAATAATTGCAGTGTAAATCATGTCCTGTGCTCAAGTTTAAACAAGCAAAATACCATGCATCTTCATCAAAAAACCCCACACCCTAGCAACTGTCCCAAAACTGCCCAACCGGTCAATATAAAAATACACTGTTGTAGGTGTAACATGGGAAAATATGAGCAAATATTTAAACTATTATATGGTGTAATGGTTCATCTTGACAATGGTGTTTTGAAAGCAATGTTTGCGGTCATGACAAGTTTGCAAGTTTATATTGCTATAATACTGTATGTGTAGCCGAGGGAATTTTTGCAAAAAGTCTATTAAGTGTGAAGATCGTGTTAGCAACAGAGCTTGCTCAGCATGAAGATAAGTTAACCAGAGATGATGAAAGTGATTTCAAAAGAAATTCAAAAGAAACCAGTGCACTGACTGCATGGGTGTCAAACGTGAGCTAAAGCCTAGAGCAGGGGTATTCAACTCCTACCATATGGTCCGGAGCCTGCTGGTTTTCTGTTCTACTTGATAATTCATTGCACACTGGTGTCCCAGGTCTAAATCAGTCCCTGATTAGAGGGGAATAATACAAAAATGCAGTGGAACTGGCTTCGAGGTCGAGAGTTGAGTTTGAAGGGCCTAGAGATTAGTCTTCAGGTCTCAGGCAATGTTAATCATCAAGTGAGTGAACTTCACCTAACTTAAACTCCCACTGAGGCTTTCATAAAAATGTGGATTGGTTCAAAATACACAACATTGACTTAAACAAAAGTGAGTTTTTAAAAATTTAGGTTAATGGACAACACATTCCATCTCTTGGGTAGACTGAGTTCAAATGTTATCCCTGGGGGTTTGAGTCTCAGAATCCGGTCATTATGTATATTTTCCTAGATCTCAGAGTGAGACTGTTGAATACATAAATTATCAAGGAACCTGCCAGGTACAACCCTAAATCCGTAAACATGGGCACCCTCATAGATATCACCCTGACTAATTTACCCTCTAAATACACCTCCGCTGTCTTCAACCAGGATCTCAGCGATCACTGCCTCATTGCTTGCGTCCGTAATGAGTCCGCGGTCAAACGACCACCCCTCATCACTGTCAAACTGGGATAGGATAAAGTAATCCTTCTAAAAAGCAATCCCCCCCTTACCATTTTTTTTTAAATATTGTAAAGTGGTTATCCCACTGGCTATAAGGTGAATGCACCAATTTGTAAGTCGCTCTGGATAAGAGCGTCTGCTAAATGACATAAATGTAAATGTAAACACTCCCTAAAACACTTCAGCGAGCAGGCCTTTCTAATTGACCTGGCCCGGGTATCCTGGATGGATATTGACCTCATTCCGTCAGTAGAGGATGCCTGGTTGTTCTTTAAAAGTGCTTTCCTCTCCATCTTAAATAAGCATGCCCCATTCAAAAAAAAAAATCAGAACTAAGAACAGATATAGCCCCTTGTTTACCCCAGACTTGACTGCCCTTGACCAGCACAAAAACATCCTGTGGCGTACTGCATTAGCATCGAACAGCCCCTGCGATATGCAACTTTTCAGGGAAGTCAGGAACCAATATACACAATCAGTTAGGAAAGCAAAGGCTAACTTTTTCAAACAGAAATTTGCATCCTGTAGCACTAACTCCAAAAAGTTTTGGGACACTGTCACGCCCTGGCTCTGGGGACTCTTATATGTTGAGCCAGGGTGTGGATTGTCTATGTTGTATTTTCTATGTTTAGGTTTCAGTTCTAGATTATGTATATCTATGTTGGCCAGGGTGGTTCCCAATCAGAGACAGCTGTAGCTCATTGTCTCTGATTGGGAACCATACTTAGGCAGCCTGTTGGCACTTGTTATTTGTGGGATCTTGTTCTGTATATGTTTGTGTTGGTGAACCTGTTGACTTCACGTATCGTTTTGTTGTTTTGTTGCATTTGTTAAAGTACGCATTAAAAGATGTACGCTTATCACGCTGCGCCTTGGTCCACTCATTACGACGATCGTGACAGACACTGTAAAGTCCATGGAGAAATAGAGCACCTCCTCCCAGATGCCCACTGCACTGAGGCTAGGAAACACTGTCACCACCCATAAATCTACGATAATCGAGAATTTCATCAAGCATTTTGCTACGGCTGGCCATGCTTTCCACCTGGCTACCCCTACCCCGGCCATCAGCTCTGCACCCTCCACTGCAACTTGCCCATGCCCAATGTGTCAAATCTTAGAATATGTGGACAACTACACATACCTAGGTGTCTGGTCAGACCGTAAACTCTCCTTCCAGACTTATATTAAGCATCTCCAATTCAAAGTTAAATCTAGAATCGGTCATCCCCAAAGCCAACACATTCCTTCCAGTTCTCTGCTGCCAATGACTGGAACAAACTGCAAAAAACTCTGAAGCTGGAGACCCTTATCTCCCTCACTAACTTTAAGCATCAGTTGTCAGAGCAGCTTACCGATCACTGCACCTGCCACGTTAAATTAGCTGGAATCTGGTTGATTTAATTCGGGGGCCTCCTGAATAAAGACAGATTATTAGCAGGTTGTGTGTGTTGGCAGCGTGGTCTGACCGGATTTGGAGAGATGTGCTTGTGGTGGTATGTGTGTTCAGAGACAGCCGGCTCTGAGATTGTAATGTACATTTTAGTCATTTAGCAGACGCTCTTATCCAGAGCGACTTACAGTTAGTGAGTGCATACATTTTTCATACTGGTCCCCCGTGGGAAACGAACCCACAACCCTGGCGTTGCAAGCGCCATGCTCTACCAATTGAGCTACAAGAGGTCCATGTAGGGCTTTTCCAACAGGAAATCACACAGAGCCTCTAGTTTTTGCCAGCATTCGTTACTACTGAGAAAACAACGGAGAGTGTTTTTGTACAACATTATGGTTTATTGGCCTATGTATAAACGCATTGTAAAGTGTTTCCAGCAATTGTTTTGTGCCACTTGGTACATGCAAAGGGAAGGGACATTTAATCAGGTTGATAGAACTCTAGGGACAGGAAAACAAACTCTTGACATGTCGTAGCCTTTGCCTTCATCCTATCTACACATACTACTGGTAGTTGCAGGCAAACCCATGTAGTAACTTTAAGAGTGGAGTCAGTAGACAAGTACATAGAGATGTAGGATCTTAATTTACATTTTAGTCATTTAGCAGACGCTCTTATCCAGAGCGACTTACAGTTAGTGAGGGCATACATTTTTCATACTGGCCCCCCGTGGGAAACAAACCCACAACCCTGGCGTTGCAAGCGCCATGCTCTACCAATTGAGCTACAAGAGGTCCATGTAGGGCTTTTCCAACAGGAAATCACACAGAGCCTCTAGTTTTTGCCAGCATTCGTTACTACTGAGAAAACAACGGAGAGTGTTTTTGTACAACATTATGGTTTATTGGCCTATGTATAAACGCATTGTAAAGTGTTTCCAGCAATTGTTTTGTGCCACTTGGTACATGCAAAGGGAAGGGACATTTAATCAGGTTGATAGAACTCTAGGGACAGGAAAACAAACTCTTGACATGTCGTAGCCTTTGCCTTCATCCTATCTACACAGACTACTGGTAGTTGCAGGCAAACCCATGTAGTAACTTTAAGAGTGGAGTCAGTAGACAAGTACATAGAGATGTAGGATCTTAATTTAGCAGGATTCTTCCTCTTCACAACTGGCTACGTGATTATTGCAGCTCAATGGGTGTAACTTTTGTTGACAATTTCGATACCTTTTGGAAACAAAACATGTTTTATATATGAATGGGATCCACCCAAATCATTTGGGTTCCTGGATCCTTTCACGGCATTATAAGGCTGCGTTGAGACAATTACTTATCAATGGCCCAAGCCCAGCTCAGCTAATCCCTACCATTGTGATGCAGAGTTGTTATAATGCTTCAGCAAATGTACATTACACCATGGGTGTCGGTAGACACAATATAAGTAACCTAATTTATGTCCCTCCAACTGCCCTGAATGCCTCTGCTGATCCTACAGCTATTGTATGCAGTAATCATGTGCCTATGAACCAGATTTATACTGTTACCACTGAGCCGGTGTGCCCTAGGAGGAAGTCCACTGTGTGCAGCTCACCCTGCACTAACATAAATAACATGAGCACATCTACTGCTGCTAAGCTTCCCAGAAAAGCAATAAAAACAAGTAAGCATCCCAGAAGAAAAGTGCTCAAAATAGCCCACGTTAACATATGTAGCTTAAGAAACAAGGTTCATGAAATCAATAATTTTTTTGTAACAGATGACATTCATATTCTGACTAACTCTGAAACTCACTTAGATAATACCTTTGATGATACAGTGGTAGCAATACAAGGTTATAACATTTACAGAAAATATAGAAATACCAATTGTAGAGGTGTTGATGTTTATATTCAGAACCACATTCCTGTAAAGATTAGAGAGGATCTCATGTTAAATACTGTTGAAGTAATATGGCTACAGGTTCATCTGCCTCACCTAAAGCCCATTCTGGTGGGAAGCTGCTATAGACCACCAAGTGCTAATAGTCAGTATCTGGATAACATGTGTGAAATGCTTGATAATGTATGTGATATCAAGAAGTTTTGTAGTGATTCCTATGTTGTTGATATAAATAATATGTGTTGGTCCATGGTGTGTAATGAGGAGCAAATAGACACTGCACTTGACACATTTATGAAATTGCTTATTCCAGTTACTAATAAGCATGCAACCATTAAGAAAATGACTGTAAAAACGGTTAAATCCCCATGGATTGATGAGGAATTGAAAGATTGTATGGTTGAGAGGGATGAGGCTGTCATGAGCCCTTTCACTCCACTGGGTTACCACCTTAAGTTGTTTCCACTCTGCTCACCTCCCTCTCTCTACTCAGCCTAACTAGCTCCACCTGTCCCTGCTCTGCTCGGCTCTAATTACTCTGCCAGCTGCGCTGCATTACCCACTAACCTCTCCCAGTATTTAAGGCCCTGTCTTTCAGCTCTCCGGTGTCAGATCGTCTGCAAAGCTCACACCCGAACCTGTTTGCTCGCGCTTCTGGCTCACCCTGGTTTTGTGACCCCGGACCTGCCTGTTTTTTGGATACTCTTCTGCCTCTGGAGATCCAGACCTGCTTCTGCCATTACGACTCCTGACTACTCTTCAATCCCCGGACTTCTGGACCACCAACCACCGGCGTCATCGGACGCATCGCTGCCACTGGGGGGAGGCACAGACCCAGCACATCGGACGGGATAACCCCTGGAGCCTTCACTCACTCCCTACATCCCTTTCCCTTTAAGTTTAAATAAACTTTCTGGTGTGACGCAATTGTGGTCCTCTTGTCGTCTGTCTGAACCGTGACAGTACGATCTGACCATCATGGACTCAGCGCACACTTCCCCGACATGGAAACCGAAGAGCCTGAGCAACCCACCGCCATGCTACGCCTGGAACACACTGAGAGAGAGCTAGGCCGCATGAGCGGCGTCATCTCCTCTCTGCTTCAGGTCGGCCACCAACAGCATCAGCAGTTCCAGCAGCACCAGCAGCAGTCCCAGCAGCAGCAACAACAACTCGCCATGATCATTCAACTCCTCACCAACCTGACCCCAGCCAGTCTGCCCACCAGCCCTGCCCCCGAGTTACCTGCCCCGGTCATTGCAGCCGCTGCTCGAACCCAAGATTGGAAACCCCGAGCGGTTCAACGGCGATTCAACCCAGGTCCGGCCATTCCTGACCAGCTGCCGACTTCAGTTCTCCTTGCAGCCAAGGACCTTCGCCACGGAGGGGGCTAAAGTTGGGTATGCCATCACTCACCTGACGGGCCGAGCTCGACTCTGGGGAACAGCAGAGTTCGAACGTCAAACCCCCGCATGTGCAACCTTCGACCTGTTTGCTGAGGAGATGCTGAAGGTGTTTGACCTGGATTCCCCAACCGCAGAGGCGTCTCGTGAACTGTTCAGTATTCGACAAGGCAGACGTACAGTCGCAGACCATTCCATCGACTTCCGAACCCTGGCTAGACGAAGTTCTTGGAACACACCATCGTTGGTGGACGCGTTCTTCCATAGTTTGGCTGACTATATCAAGGACGAGTTGGTCTCCCATGAACTGCCTTCCACTCTTGATGAAGCCATCGCACTGACTGTCAGGATCGACAGTAGGATACAGACCCGTCGTCGTGGGAGGGGGCGCCAAGGTCCACCTACTACCGGCATTCGGAGAGATCCGACTGGGCTCCTGTCATCTACTGCCACTCACCCAGGTCAGCTTGATCAGTCTGAGCCTATGGAGATTGGGCGAGCCTCTCTCACTCCTGCAGAGCGCCAGCGACGCTTCACCTCAAACCTCTGCCTCTATTGTGGAGGTGATGGACATCGTGTGGTAACCTGCCCTTTAAAGGGCCGAAGCTCACCGGGCATAGGGGGAGTCCGGTTGAGTTCAATGACCATCCAGTCCTCCGACCGCAAACCCCTGCTGCAAGTTCACCTCCGCCTCCCTGACTCAACTCACACCCTGGCTGCTCTGGTGGATTCTGGCGCCGAAGCCAACATAATGGACATCAAGCTGGCACGCCAACTGGGACTGGAGAACCTCCGTTTGACACCTCCTATTCCTGCCCGGGCACTGGACGGACACTTACTCGGATCGGTCACTCATGTCACGGCCCCGGTCTCGATGGGTCTGTCCGGAAACCATCAAGAAACTATCCAGTTTCACCTGCTCCCCTCTCCAGGCCAACCCCTCATCCTGGGTTACCCATGGCTCCGCCGGCACAACCCTCAGCTCGACTGGGTGACCGGGGTGATCAGGGAGTGGGGAGAGGACTGCCACCGAACCTGCCTGCTTGCCGCCGCACTACCCCCTCGGCCAGTACCTACTAACTCCGCTCCTGACCCCTCCAAGGACCCTGTGTCGATTCTGCCAAGTCCCTGCATCGTTGCAGCTCTGACCTGGGCTGTTGAGGAACAGGTGCTGGAGGCTCTCCGTAACCAGCCAGGTCCCAGCACTTGCCCAGCTGACCGCCTTTTTGTCCCCGAAGACCTGAGGTCCCAGGTCGTTCAGTGGGGACATGACTCCCGCCTAGCTTGTCACCCTGGCTCCACCCGCACTTACAACCTGCTCGCCCAGAGGTTCTGGTGGTCCTCTCTGAGGAAGGATGTACGGGAATTCGTCCAAGCCTGCCCCATCTGCAACCAACACAAGTCGTTCTGCCAGCCCCCAGCCGGATTGCTGCAGCCCCTGCCTGTGCCCAGGAGTCCGCTGGTCCCTGCTGCGCCTTGTCCTCCTCCTCCACGGCTCGTCGATGGTGGTCTGGTTTACACCGTCCGCCGCCTGCTTCGGTCCAGACGGAGGGGGTAGGGGTCTCCAGTACCTCATTGACTGGGAGGGCTATGGACCTGAGGAAAGGACCTGGGTGCCAGCTAGTCGGATTGTGGATAGGACTCTCATCACCGCTTTCCACCAACGGCATCCTGATCAACCTGCAATCCGTAGGGGCCGCCCCAGAGGGATCCCTAACCGTCCTGCCCGCTCGGCTTCCTGTCCTGTGCCTGATCCTGTCTCGGGACCTGTCCCATCTCCCGACCACGGCCCTCCGGCTTCCTCCGAGGATGAGGACGTTCGCTCGGACCGTTCGGAGGAGTTCTAGCCCTCCTCCGGCTCCCCTCCTCCCGCCCGGCGTGGTGTTGCTCTTGGGACTTCTGGGGCCGTCCCTTGGGGGGGGGGTTCTGTCATGAGCCCTTTCACTCCACTGGGTTACCACCTTAAGTTGTTTCCACTCTGCTCACCTCCCTCTCTCTACTCAGCCTAACTAGCTCCACCTGTCCCTGCTCTGCTCGGCTCTAATTACTCTGCCAGCTGCGCTGCATTACCCACTAACCTCTCCCAGTATTTAAGGCCCTGTCTTTCAGCTCTCCGGTGTCAGATCGTCTGCAAAGCTCACACCCGGAACCTGTTTGCTCGCGCTTCTGGCTCACCCTGGTTTTGTGACCCCGGACCTGCCTGTTTTTTGGATACTCTTCTGCCTCTGGAGATCCAGACCTGCTTCTGCCATTACGACTCCTGACTACTCTTCAATCCCGGACTTCTGGACCACCAACCACCGGCGTCATCGGACGCATCGCTGCCACTGGGGGGAGGCACAGACCCAGCACATCGGACGGGATAACCCCTGGAGCCTTCACTCACTCCCTACATCCCTTTCCCTTTAAGTTTAAATAAACTTTCTGGTGTGACGCAATTGTGGTCCTCTTGTCGTCTGTCTGAACCGTGACAGAGGCAAAATGAATGGCAATTAAGTCTGGCTGCACAACCGATTGGCAAACGTATTGCACCTAGTTAGCTAGCTGAATAAACTAGGTTAGTCTATTCCTAGAAAACATTGAACCGCTGTAGTTTACAACAATTATAGTTTCTGAGGTGGAAGTTGGGAGAGTTATATTTGGGAGTTGTGGTGAGGGAGGCCCCGCTCTCTCCTTTCCCAGATGTTTAGTTCATTTTATTCCGATCTCCTCTGCATTATTGTAGCCATCTGCTGCAGCCTGTCAACTATGCCTCTGCCTATCCCTGTTCTCTCCTCTCCGCACAGGCTACACAAACGCCTCACACCGCGTGGCTGCTGCCTCTCTAACCTGGTGGTCCCTGCACGCACGACCCACGTGGAGTTCCAGGTCTCAGGCAGCCTCTGGAACTGCCGTTCTGCTGCCAACAAGGCAGACTTCATCCCAGCCTATGCTACCCTCCAGTCCCTCGACTTCTTGGCGCTGACGGAAACATGGATTACCACTGAAAACACTGCTACTCCTGCTGCTCTCTCCTCGTCTGACCATGTGTTCTCGCATACCCTGAGAGCATCTGGTCAGCGGGGTGGTGGCACAGGAATCCTCATCTCTCCCAAGTGGACATTCTCAATTTTTCCCCTGACCCATCTGTCTATCTCCTCATTTGAATTCCATGCTGTCACAGTCACTAGCCCATTTAAGCTTAATATCCTTGTCATCTATCGCCCTCCAGGTTCCCTTGGAGAGTTCATCAATGAGCTTGACGCCTTGATAAGTTCCTTTCCTGAGGATGGCTCACCCCTCACAGTTCTGGGGGATTTCAACCTCCCTACGTCTACATTTGACTCATTTCTCTCTGCCTCCTTCTTTCCACTCCTCTCCTCTTTTGACCTCACCCTCTCACCGTCCCCCCCTACTCACAAGGCAGGCAATACGCTTGACCTCATCTTTACTAGATGCTGCTCTTCTACTAATCTCACTGCAACTCCCCTCCAAGTCTCCGACCACTACTTTGTATCCTTTTCTCTCTCCCTCTCCTCCAACACTACTCACTATGCCCCTACACAGATGGTAATGCGCCGTCGCAACCTTCGCTCTCTCTCTCCCGCTACTCTCTCCTCTTCCATCCTATCATCTCTTCCCTCTGCTCAATCCTTCTCCCTCCAATCTCCTGATTCTGCCTCCTCAACCCTCCTCTCCTCCCTTTCTGCATCCTTTGACTCTCTATGTCCCCTATCCTCCCGGCCGGCTCGGTCCTCCCCTCCAGCTCCGTGGCTTGATGACTCATTGCGAGCTCACAGAACAGAGCTCCGGGCAGCTGAGCGGAAATGGAAGAAAACTAGACTCCCTGTAGACCTGGCATCTTTTCACTCCCTCCTCTCTACATTTTCTTCATCTGTTTCTGCTGCTAAGGCCACTTTCTACCACTCTAAATTCCAAGCATCCGCCTCTAACCCTAGGAAGCTCTTTGCCACATTCTCCTCCCTGCTGAATCCCCCCCTCTCTGTGGATGACTTCATCAACCATTTTGAAAAGAAGGTTGACGACATACGATCCTCGTTTGTTAAGTCAAATGGCACTGCTGGTCCTGCTCACACTGCCCTACCCTATGCTTTGACTTCTTTCTCCCCTCTCTCTCCAGATAAAATCTTGCGACTTGTGACGGCAGGCCGCCCAACAACCTGCCCGCTTGACCCTATCCCCTCCTCTCTTCTCCAGACCATCTCCGGTGACCTTCTCCCTTACCTCACCTCGCTGATCAACTCATCCTTGACCGCTGGCTATGTCCCTTCCGTCTTCAAGAGAGCGAGAGTTGCACCCCTTCTCAAAAAACCAACACTCGATCCCTCCGATGTCAACAACTACAGACCAGTATCCCTTCTTTCTTTTCTCTCCAAAACTATTGAGCGTGCCGTCTTTAGCCAACTCTCTTGCTATCTCTCTCAGAATGACCTTCTTGATCCAAACCAGTCAGGTTTCAAGACTGGTCATTCAACTGAGACTGCTCTTCTCTGTGTCACAGAGGCTCTCCGCACTGCTAAAGCTAACTCTCTCTCCTCTGCTCTTGTCCTTCTAGACCTGTCTGCTGCCTTTGATACTGTGAACCATCAGATCCTCCTCTCCACCCTCTCCGAGCTGGGCATCTCCGGCGCGGCTCACTCTTGGATTGCGTCCTACCTGACCGGTCGCTCCTACCAAGTGGCGTGGCGAGAAGCTGTCTCCGCACCACGTGCTCTCACCACTGGTGTCCCCCAGGGCTCAGTTCTAGGCCCTCTCCTATTCTCGCTATACACCAAGTCACTTGGCTCTGTCATATCCTCACATGGCCTCTCCTATCATTGCTACGCTGACGACACACAACTAATCTTCTCCTTTCCCCCTTCTGATAACCAGGTGGCGAATCGCATCTCTGCATGTCTGGCAGACATATCAGTATGGATGACGGATCACCACCTCAAGCTGAACCTCGGCAAGTCGGAGCTGCTCTTCCTCCCGGGGAAGGACTGCCCGTTCCATGATCTCGCCATCACGGTTGACAACTCCGTTGTGTCCTCCTCCCAGAGTGCGAAGAGCCTTGGCGTGACCCTGGACAACACCCTGTCGTTCTCCGCTAACATCAAGGCGGTGACCCGATCCTGTAGGTTCATGCTCTACAACTTTCGGAGAGTACGACCCTGCCTTACACAGGAAGCGGCACAGGTCCTAATCCAGGCACTTGTCATCTCCCGTCTGGATTACTGCAACTCGCTGTTGGCTGGGCTCCCTGCCTGTGCCATTAAACCCCTACAACTCATCCAGAATGCCGCAGCCCGTCTGGTGTTCAACCTTCCCAAGTTCTCTCACGTCACCCCGCTCCACCGCACACTCCACTGGCTTCCAGTTGAAGCTCGCATCTGCTACAAGACCATGGTGCTTGCCTACGGAGCTGTGAGGGGAACGGCACCTCCGTACCTTCAGGCTCTGATCAGTCCCTACACCCAAACGAGGGCACTGCGTTCATCCACCTCTGGCCTGCTGGCTCCCCTACCTCTGCGGAAGAATAGTTCCCGCTCAGCCCAGTCAAAACTGTTCGCTGCTCTGGCACCCCAATGGTGGAACAAGCTCCCGCACGACGCCAGGACAGCGGAGTCACTCACCACCTTCCGGAGACATTTGAAACCCCACCTCTTTAAGGAATACCTGGGATAGGATAAAGAAATCCTCTTACCCCCACCCTTTACTCCAACCCACCCCCCCAAAAAAAAAAAAAAAGAATAAAAAGAAGAAGAAACTACACTTTGAAACAAAGATAAATGACATAAAGAATGATAGTAAAAAGCTTTGGAGCACCTTAAATGACATTTTGGGGAAAATGGCAAACTCAGCTCCATCATTCATTGAATCAGATTGCACATTCATCACAAAACCAACTGATATTGCCAACTACTTTAATTATTTTTTCATTGGCAAGATTAGCACACTTAGGCATGACATGCCAGCAACAAACGCTGACACTACACATCCAAGTATATCTGACCAAATTATGAAAGACAAGCATTGTAATTTTGAATTCCGTAAATGAGTGTGGAAGAGGTGATTTTTTTGTTGTTGTCTATCAACAATGACAAGCCACCAGGATCTGACAACTTGGATGGAAAATTACTGAGGATAATAGCGGACGATATTGCCACTCCTATTTGCCATATTTTCAATTTATGCCTACTAGAATGTGTGTGCCCCCGGGCTTGAAGGGAAGCAAAAGTCATTTCGCTACCTAAGAATAGTCAAGCCCCCTTTACTGGCTCAAATAGCCGACCAATCAGCCTGTTACCAACCCTTAGTAAACTTTTTGAAAAAATCGTGTTTGACCAGATACAATGCTATTTTACAGTAAACAAATTGACAACAAACTTTCAGCATGCTTATAGGGAAGGACATTCAACAAGCACAGCACTTACACAAATGACGGATGATTGGCTGAGAGAAATTGATGATAAAAAGATTGTGGGGGCTGTTTTGTTAGACTTCCATGCAGCTTTTGACATTATCGATGATAGTTAGCTGCTGGAAAAACGTATGTGTTATGGCTTTACACCCCCTGCTATATTGTGGATAAAGAGTTACCTGTCTAACAGAACACAGAGGGTGTTCTTTAATGGAAGGCTCTCCAACATAATCCAGGTAGAATCAGGAATTCCCCAGGGCAGCTGTCTAGGCCCATTACTTTTTTCAATATTTACTAATGACATGTCACTGGTTTTCAGTAAAGCCAGAGTGTCTATGTATGTGGATGACTCAACACTATACATGTCAGCTACTACAGCGACTGAAATGACTGCAACACTTAACAAAGAGTTGCAGTTAGTTTCAGCGTAAGTGGCAAGGAATAAGTTAGTCCTAAATATTTATAAAACTAAAAGCATTGTATTTGGGACAAATCATTCACTAAACCCTAAACCTCAACTAAATCTTGTAATAAATAATGTGGAAATTGAGCAAGTTAAGGTGACTAAACTGTTTGGAGTAACCCTGGATTGTAAACTGTCATGGTCAAAACATATTGATACAACAGTAGCTAAGATGGGGAGAAGTATGTCCATAATAAAGCTCTGCTCTACCTTCTTAACAGCACTATCAACAAGGCAGGTCCTACAGGCCCTAGTTTTGTCGCACCTGGACTACTGTTCAGTCGTGTGGTCAGGTGCCACAAAAAAGGACTTAGGAAAATTGCAATTGGCTCAGAACAGGGCAGCACGGCTGGCCCTTGGATGTGCACAGAGAGCTAATATTAATAATTTGCATGTCAATCTCTCCTGGCTCAAAGTGGAGGAAAGATTGACTTCATCACTACTTGTATTTATGAGAGGTATTGGCATGTTAAATGAGAGGTATTGGCATGTTTGAACTACTGGCGCACAGCTCGGACATCCATGCATACCCTACAAACATGCCACAAGAGGTCTCTTCACAGTCCCCAAGTCCAGAACAGATTATGGGAGGCGTACAGTACTACATAGAGCCATGACTATATGGAACTCTATTCCACATCAAGTAACTGATGCAAGCAGTAAAATTACATTTAAAAAACAGATTAAAAAACAACGGGGACTGTGAAGCAACACAAACATAGGCACAGACACACACACGATAACATACACACTATACACACACGTACACATGGATTTTGTACTGCCCTGGCAGCAGCTAATGGGGATCCATAATAAATACAAATACAAATTTGAACACTCTTTTGTTGCTCAGAATCTTCCTGCACAACAGAAAATGTAAACTTGTAGTGTATTTGAGTTTTTAAAAAGCTTCTAAAGTTTGTAATTTTCACTTTGAAAATTCTGACTTGATTTGCCCTAACGAAAAATGTAGCAATCCCTACAAACATTTCCATTAGTTATAATCCACATAATATTTCACATTTCCTGTTGCTGCAGGATTATTTTCCTGCTGTAGCAAACTGGCTCAAATTAAGATCTTACATCTGTCAAACTGAGTTCCGAATAATTTCGTTTGTGGTCTCATAGTTAAAGCGCCAATCTGCGTTTCAAACAATGTTACCACTCTCCAATTCATAGACAGAGCTATGGATGCAGGGACTGGCCATCCATGGTATCAAAATGATAATTTTAACCATGTTTTGAGGCTATACAGTGTTTGTTTGTTTACATGCACACACACACACATAAAACACAGACAGATTGACACAACACAAACACACATACATACACATTACACGCCACACGCCACACGCACACCTTCACACACACACTTTTACACTCATCATTTGCTGCTCTGTTCTTTATTTTACTCTTATTATTATCTATCCTGATGCCTAGTCACTTTTCCCTGCCTTCATGTACATATCTACCTCAAATACCTTGTATCTCTGCACATTGATCTGGTACTGGTACTCCCTGTATATACAGTTGAAGTCGGAAGTTTACATACACCTTAGCCAAATACATTTAAACTCAGTTTTTCACAATTCCTGACATTTCATCCTAGTAAAAATGCCCTGTTTTAGGTCAGTTACGATCACCACTTTATTTTAAGAATGTGAAATGTCAGAATAATAGTAGAGAGAATGATTTATTTAAGCTTTTATTTCTTTCATCACATTCCCAGTGGGTCAGAAGTTTACATACACTCAATTAGTATTTGGTAGCATTGCCTTTAAATTGTTTAACTTGGGTCAAACGTTTCGGGTAGCCTTCCACAAGCTTCCCACAATAAGTTGGGTGAATTTTGGCCCATTCCTCCTGACAGAGCTGGTGTAACTGAGTCAGGTTTGTAGGCCTCCTTGCTCGCACACGCTTTTTCAGTTCTGCCCACACATTTTCTATAGGATTGAGATCAGGGCTGATGGCCACTCCAATTCCTTGACTTTGTTGTCCTTAAGCCATTTTGCCACAACTTTGGAAGTATGCTTGGGGTCATTGTCCATTTCGAAGACCCATTTGCGACCAAGCTTTAACTTCCTGACTGATGTCTTGAGATGTTGCTTCAATATATCCACATAATTTTCCTTCCTCATGATGCCATCTATTTTGTGAAGTGCACCAGTCCCTCCTGCAGCAAAGCACCCCCACAGCATGATGCTGCCACCCCCGTGCTTCACGGTTGGGACGGTCTACAATTTATTTTTGATTTCCCCATGATGTCAAGCAAAGAGGCACTGAGTTTGAAGGTAGGCCTTGAAATACATCCACAGGTACACTGACAGAAGCTTCTAAAGCTATGACATAATTTTCTGGAATTTTCCAAGCTGTTTAAAGGCACAGTCAATTTAGTGTATGTAAACTTCTGACCCAGTGGAATTGTGATACAGTGAATTATAAGTGAAATAATCTGTCTGTAAACAATTGTTGGAAAAATTACTTGTGTCATGCACAAAGTAGATGTCCTAACTGACTTGCCAAAACTATAGTTTATTAACAAGAAATTTGTGGAGTGGTTGAAAAATGAGTTTTAATGACTCCAATCTAAGTGTATGTAAACTTCCGACATCAACTGTAGCTCCATTCTTGTGTATTTTATTTTATTCCTCTTGTGTTACTATTTTATTTTTAAGCTCTGCATTGTTGGGAAAGGTTGGTAAGCAAGCATTTTATGGTAAAGTCTACACCAGTTGTATTCGGCGCATGTGAGAAATAAAATCAGATTAGATTTGGTTTACATTTACATTCTTTACAAACATTGGAGTAAAACAAACATATATTTTGGGTTCTGATGGGGTACGACAGTTGAACTAATATTATGAAGCCTTTAGAATACTTCAAGAATCAATGGGTATAAATCATTTATTTAAAAGTTTAAAAAATGATGTACCAATCCCAGATCCCCCCTTTAATTGCTGACTCATGCATTTAATTTTCAGACTTTCAAGAGACACACCCATTGTATTCTGGTATGTTTACTAGCCTCTTCAATGGACTTTAACTTGCAACCTTAAATCAATGCTGACTAGATCCAAAGCAGTGTCACACCATGTTCAGGTTTCTCTTGCATTAAACATGACTAAAACCCTAAGATGTTCCTGACCACATAAGCTGAACAGGAATAGCCTATAACTAGGGCCATAACAATGTTTTTCCTGGGCAGGCAATTCTTTCCCCCTAGACATTCTTTTCCCTGGACATAACTGAGTCATCACTAATGACAATATTTCTCCTCAGCCTTTCTTGCTGCACACCGTGCCCATCCGCCCTGAGCCATGCGCACAAGGGGCAGGAACCCCCCTACTGTAAACAATATGCCTTCCTCAGGGCTGGCCAGTCTGGCATGATGACAGGAATATTATGAACTTGAGGCGACCCCTGTTACAAGAACAAACACTTACACTATGTATACAAAAGTATGTGGACACCCCTTCAAATTGGTGGATTAGGCTATTTCAGCCACACCTGTTGCTGACAGGTGTATAAAATAGAGCACACAGCCATGCAATCTCCATAGACAAACATTGGCAGTAGAATGGCCTAACTGAAGAGCTCACTGACTTTCAACATGGCACCGCCATAGGATGCCACCATTCCAACAAGTCAGTTCGTCAAATTTCTGCCCTGCTAGAGCTGCCCCAGTCAACTGTAAGTGCTGTTATTGTGAAGTGGAAACATCAAGGAGATACAACTGCTCAGCCGCAACATGGTAGGCCACACAAGCTCACAGAATGGGACCGCCAAGTGCTGAAGCGCATAGCGCATAAAATAATCTGCCCTCAGTTGCAACACTCACTACCGAGTTCCAAACTATCTCTGGAAGCAACGTCAGCATAAGAACTGTTCGTCGGGAGCTTCATGAAATGGGTTTCCATGGCCGAGCAGCTGCACACAAGCCTAAGATCACCATGCGCATGCCAAGCGTTGGCTGGAGTGGTGTAAAGCTCTCCGCCATTGAACTCTGGAGCAGTGGAAATGCGTTCTCTGGAGTGATAAATCACGCTTAACCATCTCACAGTCCGACGGACGTATCTGGGTTTGGCGGATGCAAGGAGAACGCTACCTGCCCCAATGCATAGTGCCAACTGTGAAGTTTGGTGGTGATGGAATAATGGCCCCTTAGTTCCAGTGAACGGAAATCTTAATGCTACAGCATACAATAACATTCTAGATGATTCTGTGCTTCCAACTTGGTTGCAGCAGTTTGGGGAAGGCCCTTTCCTGTTTCAGAATCACAATGCCCCTGTGCACAAAGCGAGGTCCATACAGAAATGGTTTGTTGAGATCGGTGTGGAAGAACTTGACTGGCCTGCACAGAGCCCTGACCGCAACCCCGTCTAATACCTTTGGGAGGAATTGGAATGCCAACTGCAAGCCAGGCCTAATCGCCCAACATCAGTGCCCAACCTCATTAATTATCTTGTGGCTGAATGGAAGCAAGTCCCCGCAGCAATGTTCCAACATCTAGTGGAAAGCCTTCCCAGAAGAGTGGAGGCTGTTATACCAGCAAAGAGGGGACCAACTCCATGTTAATGCCCATGATTTTGGAATGAGATGTTCGACGAGCGGTGTCCACATACTTTTGGTCATGTAGTGTATGTCTGGACCTCAGCTGGACCTGAGCTGGACCCTGCACAACGCTTCAACTCTCTAGTAGGAGATGAGGGGCACTCGTAGTCCAAACAACACATAATTTCAGAGGCTAGAAAGTCACCATGCATAAACGCAAGCACTTGTTTGTTTTCAACAACTAGGAATAAGATTCAAAAGAGGATGAACAACATTGTGAGAGTATGCATCTTATGACATGGCAGGGAAGTGTCAAAAGGCTGCATACACAGCACCGATGATTTGTAGTTTTTTGTACTCTTGGAAGGGTACTTGACTCTAGATGAGAGTTACAGGCCTCTGATAATTACCCAGAATCCCCCTGGGCACTGGGGTGCATTCCGTAACGCTTGACCCCTCTCCGTGTACGCCTGGGAAGATTTCCCCCTGAACATGGAGGCCTATTTAACCCCTATGTAACTCACATTATTCATTAGAATAACTGGCATCAGAGAGCATAGAGTTGTCCCCTGATGATGATGATATTACTGTTTTGGAAATGACCTATACGCTCTGCTCTTCCCACATAGGGATTACGTTAACCACAAACATTATCAGTTATGTCCCGAAAGTATTTAGTTCTCGGGTTCTGGCTACAATATCACTAACTTTACAATAATATTATTAGTGCTTCGCTCCCAATTTCTAGTGTACACTTTCCCCCAGAGGAACATGAACAGAATTCTCCCTCGTTTGGAAACTATATTTATTAATCCAGCTGGATTGAACGAACTCTTTTCATGCACCCTGAGACGTCTGGAAAAAAGATGTGCGCCCAGCAAAAAGACTCCTGTAGAGTTATCACTGTTCAGTGGTATTTTAGGCATTTTGAGATTTGTTGAACCCGTGCTACATGTATTCAGATGTAAGGATGTATCAATGGCAATGATATCACATCACATTATTAATGTTAATATACTTGTTGCATATTGGGTTAAGATTCTTAATCTTCTAGGGATTTCTATGGCAACTGCCTCACACACTTTCACATATTTGTGTTATACTGTATGCACGGAGAGTAAAAAACATTAGGAACACCTGCTCTTTCCATAACATAAACTGACCAGGTGAATCCAGGTGAAAGCTATGATCCCTTATTGATGTCACCTGCAAAATCCACTTCAATCAGTGTAGTTGAACGGGAGGAGACAGGTTAAAGAAGGATTTTTAAGCCTTGAGACAATTTTAAGCCTTTTTTCACATTCAACAGTTTCCCGTGTGTATCAAGAATAGTCCACCACCCAATGGACATCCAGCCAACTTGACACAACTGTTGGTAGCATTGGAGTCAACATGGGCCAGCATCCCTGTGGAATACTTTCGACACCTTGTAGTCCATGCCCGACGAATTGAGGCTGTTCTGAGGGCAAAAGGGTGTGCAACTCAATATTAGCGAGGTGTTCCTAATGTTTTGTACACTCAGTGTATATGATGGTGTGCATGCAAGTATGTTCACGTGTTTGCTATGTGTGTTAATGAAGCAGGCACTTTGTTATAAAACAAAGCATAGGGTGACAGACAAATGAGTTGTTACATAAACTAAACCCCCAACGCTTGGCCCTGAGTTTGATGTGGTCTCGTGTTCTGGCCATCTCCCAGGTCTGCATAGTAAACACAACACACTGGTTCCTTTTCCCTGTGTTTATGTTCTCCTGCTTATCTCAAACCACTAGGAACCTGCAACCCTGTGGACACCCCAGCCCAGACACTGTCCTGTTCAGACAGATAGCCGGCTGGGGAAATACACTCTGCCGTTACAAGCCAACACAAAGTGGGACTTTCACTTAAGAGTCACCTCTGACTTTCCATGATTCTCCATGAATAGTTTTAGGTTTGATTACATCTGTTGTGGTGATTTAAGTCATATGGTGCTGTTCCGCTCATGTTCCAGACTGCTTTTTATGATGCCAACTAGGATCTGTTTCAACAGACAACCTTTTCCTGTTGTATCTTGTTTTAGTGTATAGAGTAGACTATTGTGAAGGCGGCGTTAAAATTACCTTTAGACATTAAACTGAAGTCTTAAAAATGTCTATGTTTGATGGCAATATTCCATAAATGAAGACTTTTACTTACTTATTAAGTCCTGGAAATGTGACTTTAAAAACTCACATGGCCCATAGATTTGTTACTGGGAATTTTGTGGTTATGTGTAAGCGTTGTTGTCATTAGGGATTGCTTCTGTTTAGCGTCCATCATCTTGCTGTGTGCCAGTGGACACATCATGGCTGATCGGGTCTGATCAGGAGCAGTTAGTAAATAGTGAGTATGTATCTGATGATGTCACAGAGGAGGAAAACCCACAGATTGCATGTGTTACCAGCCTGGACAGATGGTATTGTGACATCACAATGTGGATAAATCACTTATTTAAAGCCATGCTTATTTTTCTACTTGCTCACTACAGCATAAGTCACAGTGCCCTATGCCACAATGTTCTTTCCCACTCCACTGGGGATCTTGTCAATTTATGTCACACAAGACTCATAGTAAGATTAAGATAGTAACAACAAGAAATGTGTAGTCCAACTGTGGCCAAACGATTCCGCTCACAGACCAATCCTTGGTTACAAGGGATTGACATTTCAACATGAATCCAATCACTTACACTTAGGGATCTACACCGTCTCACATTTGGTCCAAAACCATAACTGTGTAATTACATTATTTTCTTCTGCATTACCTGTCAGCTATTCTGTGTACGAGAAAGTACATTGGGTTGGTCAGTGATTCAGTATTGCTTTGGGCACTAGGAAGACAATGTGATTAGGTACAGTATATGTGTTTGGTGTGCCTTAGACTTAGATGATTATTACACTCAAAGTTTATACATTTACATTTACATTTTAGTCATTTAGCAGACGCTCTTATCCAGAGCGACTTACAGGAGCAATTAGGGTTAAGTGCCTTGCTCAAGGGCACATTTACGTCATTTAGCAGACGCTCTTATCCAGAGCGACTTACAAATTGGTGCATTCACCCTATAGCCAGTGGGATAACCACTTCACAATTATTATTATTATTATTATTATTTTTTATATATTTTTTTTTGGGGGGGGGGGGTAGAAGGATGACTTTATCCTATCCCAGGTATTCCTTAAAGAGGTGGGGTTTCAAATGTCTCCGGAAGGTGGTGAGTGACTCCGCTGTCCTGGCGTCGTGAGGGAGCTTGTTCCACCATTGGGGTGCCAGAGCAGCGAACAGTTTTGACTGGGCTGAGCGGGAACTATGCTTCCGCAGAGGAAGGGGAGCCAGCAGGCCAGAGGTGGATGAACGCAATGCCCTCGTTTGGGTGTAGGGACTGATCAGAGGCTGAAGGTACGGAGGTGCCGTTATCCTCACTGCTCCATAGGCAAGCACCATGGTCTTGTAACGGATGCGAGCTTCAACTGGAAGCCAGTGGAGTGTGCGGAGGAGGGGGGTGACGTGAGAGAACTTGGGAAGGTTGAACACCAGACGGGCTGCGGCATTCTGGATGAGTTGTAGGGGTTTAATGGCACAGGCAGGGAGGCCAGCCAACAGCGAGTTGCAGTAATCCAGACGGGAGATGACAAGTGCCTGGATTAGGACCTGTGCCGCTTCCTGTGTAAGGCAGGGTCGTACTCTCCGAATGTTGTAGAGCATGAACCTGCAGGATCGGGTCACCGCCTTGATGTTAGCGGAGAACGACAGGGTGTTGTCCAGGGTCACGCCAAGGCTCTTCGCACTCTGGGAGGAGGACACAACGGAGTTGTCAACCGTGATGGCGAGATCATGGAACGGGCAGTCCTTCCCCGGGAGGAAGAGCAGCTCCGTCTTGCCAGGGTTCAGCTTGAGGTGGTGATCCGTCATCCATACTGATATGTCTGCCAGACATGCAGAGATGCGATTCGCCACCTGGTTATCAGAAGGGGGAAAGGAGAAGATTAGTTGTGTATCGTCGGCGTAGCAATGATAGGAGAGGCCATGTGAGGATATGACAGAGCCAAGTGACTTGATGTATAGGGAGAATAGGAGAGGGCCTAGAACTGAGCCCTGGGGGACACCAGTGGTGAGAGCACGTGGTGCGGAGACAGCTTCTCGCCACGCCACTTGGTAGGAGCGACCGGTCAGGTAGGACGCAATCCAGGAGTGAGCCGCGCTGGAGATGCCCAGCTCGGAGAGGGTGGAGAGGAGGATCTGATGGTTCACAGTATCAAAGGCAGCAGACAGGTCTAGAAGGACAAGAGCAGAGGAGAGAGAGTTAGCTTTAGCAGTGCGGAGAGCCTCCGTGACACAGAGAAGAGCAGTCTCAGTTGAATGACCAGTCCTGAAACCTGACTGGTTTGGATCAAGAAGGTCATTCTGAGAGAGATAGCAAGAGAGTTGGCTAAAGACGGCACGCTCAAAAGTTTTGGAAAGAAAAGAAAGAAGGGATACTGGTCTGTAGTTGTTGACATCAGTGGGATCGAGTGTTGGTTTTTTGAGAAGGGGTGCAACTCTCGCTCTCTTGAAGACGGAAGGGACATAGCCAGCGGTCAAGGATGAGTTGATCAGCGAGGTGAGGTAGGGGAGAAGGTCACCGGAGATGGTCTGGAGAAGAGAGGAGGGGATGGGGTCAAGCGGGCAGGTTGTTGGGCGGCCTGCAGTCACAAGTCGCAGGATTTTACCTGGAGAGAGAGGGGAGAAAGAAGTCAAAGCATAGGGGTAGGGCAGTGTGAGTAGGACCAGCAGTGTCATTAGACTTAACAAACGAGGATCGGATGTCGTCAACCTTCTTTTCAAAGTGGTTGACGAAGTCATCCACAGAGAGAGGAGGGGGGGATTCAGCAGGGAGGAGAATGTGGCAAAGAGCTTCCTAGGGTTAGAGGCAGATGCTTGGAATTTAGAGTGGTAGAAAGTGGCCTTAGCAGCAGAAACAGATGAAGAAAATGTAGAGAGGAGGGAGTGAAAAGATGCCAGGTCGGCAGGGAGTTTAGTTTTCTTCCATTTCCGCTCCGCTGCCCGGAGCTCTGTTCTGTGAGCTCGCAATGAGTCATCAAGCCACGGAGCTGGAGGGGAGGACCGAGCCGGCCGGGAGGATAGGGGACACATAGAGTCAAAGGATGCAGAAAGGGAGGAGAGGAGGGTTGAGGAGGCAGAATCAGGAGATTGGAGGGAGAAGGATTGAGCAGAGGGAAGAGATGATAGGATGGAAGAGGAGAGAGTAGTGGGAGAGAGAGAGCGAAGGTTGCGGCGGCGCATTACCATCTGTGTAGGGGCAGAGTGAGTAGTGTTGGAGGAGAGCGAGAGAGAAAAGGAAACAAAGTAGTGGTCGGAGACATGGAGGGGAGTTGCAGTGAGATTAGTAGAAGAGCAGCATCTAGTAAAGATGAGGTCAAGCGTATTGCCTGCCTTGTGAGTAGGGGGACGGTGAGAGGGTGAGGTCAAAAGAGGAGAGGAGTGGAAAGAAGGAGGCAGAGAGAAATTAGTCAAATGTAGACGTAGGGAGGTTGAAATCCCCCAAAACTGTGAGGGGTGAGCCATCCTCAGGAAAGGAACTTATCAAGGCGTCAAGCTCATTGATGAACTCTCCAAGGGAACCTGGAGGGCGATAGATGACAAGGATATTAAGCTTAAATGGGCTAGTGACTGTGACAGCATGGAATTCAAATGAGGAGATAGACAGATGGGTTAGGGGAAAAATTGAGAATGTCCACTTGGGAGAGATGAGGATTCCTGTGCCACCACCCCTCTGACCAGATGCTCTCGGGGTATGCGAGAACACATGGTCAGACGAGGAGAGAGCAGTAGGAGTAGCAGTGTTTTCAGTGGTAATCCATGTTTCCGTCAGCGCCAGGAAGTCGAGGGACTGGAGGTTAGCATAGGCTGGGATGAAGTCAGCTTTGTTGGCAGCAGAACGGCAGTTCCAGAGGCTGCCTGAGACCTGGAACTCCAGGTGTGGGGTGCGTGCAGGGACCACCAGGTTAGAGAGGCAGCAGCCACGCGGTGTGAGACGTTTGTGTAGCCTGTGCGGAGAGGAGAGAACAGGGATAGGCAGAGACATAGTTGACATGCTGTAGCAAATGGCTACAATAATGCAGAGGAGATCGGAATGAAATGAACTAAACATCTGGCAAAGGAGAGAGTAGGGCCTCCCTCACCAAAACTTCCACCTCAGAAACTATAATTGTTTCACTGAACCACCCGAACAAAAACTCTCCCAACTTCCACTTTTAGAAATTAGAATTGTTGTGAACTACAGCGGTTCAATGTTTCAAGGAATAGACTCAACTTACTTTATTCAGCTAGCTAACTATGACACCATAGCTAACTAGCATGCTAGCATCCAATAACACACAGTTTAGCACCAATACTTGGTTACAACAAGCTACCAATAGTGTGTTAACACACTAAACAGATGATTCGTGTCCGTGTCTAGTTCCTTTCATAACGCAGCAATAATTAAACGTTGGCTAGCTAGCACAAATATATTGTATTTAGCTGCTACAGTACAGTTAGCTGGTCATGTTGGCTAGCTAGCAGTGGCTACTGTGTTGACTTTGTTTGAAAAACGGCTAGCTAGCTAGCCGTGCTACACCGGCACCGCCAAAACAATGCTAACCTACAATAACTACCCACAACAGCCCACGATGCCTAACTATGACACCATAGCTAACTAGCATGCTAGCATCCAATAACACACAGTTTAGCACCAATACTTGGTTACAACAAACTACCAATAGTGTGTTAACACACTAAACAGATAATTCGTGTCCGTGTCTAGTTCCTTTCATAACGCAGCAATAATTAAACGTTGGCTAGCTAGCACAAGTATATTGTATTTAGCTGCTACAGTACAGTTAGCTGGTCGTGTTGGCTAGCTAGCAATGGCTACTGTGTTGACTTTGTTTGAAAAACGGCTAGCTAGCTAGCTTCGTGCTACACCCGGCACCGCCGAAAACAATGCTAACCTACAATAACTACCCACAACAGCCCACGATGCCTAACTATGACGCCATAGCTAACTAGCATGCTAGCATCCAATAACACACAGTTTAGCACCAATACTTGGTTACAACAAACTACCAATAGTGTGTTAACACACTAAACAGATAATTCGTGTCCGTGTCTAGTTCCTTTCATAACGCAGCAAAAATTAAACGTTGGCTAGCTAGCACAAATATATTGTATTTAGCTACTACAGTACAGTTAGCTGGTCGTGTTGGCTAGCTAGCAATGGCTACTGTGTTGACTTTGTTTGAAAAACGGCTAGCTAGCTAGCTTCGTGCTGCGGGCCTACCTACAATACCTAACTACAATCTAAATACATAATTAAGCCTTACTCGACAAAGCCCAAGCTATATATAAAGCCAAACTTACCCGACGCCAGCTGACATTTGTCTTCTGCAATCAGTAGGTGTAATTAAGTACAGTAGCTACTAACTACCTAGCGTTGATGGCTCAGATAATGAGGTTAGAAAAACGGCTGAATGGTAGGTAGCTAGCTGGCTTAATTACAGGTACTCTTAAGCGTGAAATAACATTGGAAACAACTCTCCACCGTTGCTAAACGTTACCAGTAGCTACCCGCTAGCTAGCTAGCCTCGTGCTTCGCCGGGCTCCGCCGTAAACAATACTTACCTACAATAATTACCTACAGAAACCTACAATAATTACCTAAATAACTACCTAAATAAACAACCTACAATACCTAACTACAACTACCTACCTACAATCTAAATACATGGTTTAAGCTTTACTCAACACCATATAAGAAGCCAAGCTTACCTCCTGCTAGAGAAAACACAACCTCTCCCGACCACAGCTACCACAGTATGACAGAAGAGCATCGTATATTCACTTAAGTGCACAATATGTTGTACTCCCAATTTTCTATGTCTTGACAACTTGACTGAAACCCCTTTAAAACCTTAAAACAATAATTTTCCCCAATGCTCTTGTTAATTTAGCTCTGATTTGAGATTTCCATTATATTGTGTGTGGAGGGAAATGGCCATCTTGAACTGACAAACACATTTTCATTTCCAATTAATGTCCTTTGGGTGTTGTGTTTGGCAATGACAAGCAAGCCCATTGAAACCTTCGAAAAGTGACCTTTTTAATATTTTTAGCCAATGTTCCACCCTGTCACTCGCTGCCCTCCCAGTGTCAAAGACCTTGAGCCAGCTTGATGTGCTTTATTGACTGATGATTGGAGAGGACATTGTGTTTTGTACATATTCCACCACATCCTCAAACATCCCTATGCCAAGGTATTGTTTGCGTGGACATGGAAACCAACCTGTATTGGGGGTAATAAAGATGAAAATAAAATGCTCAACACAATAAATGTACTGTTAGCAATAACCTTTTGCACTTTCACAATATTTATGGATATTTTCCAGGAGCTGACAGGATGATATAGTCCCCCGTTGCTCAAAAGGTTGACCGTTGTTACTGTGTCCCCCATCAGAATATGTTTTATGTAATATTGTACAGTGCCTAGCAAAAGTAAAGTTACATAAATAACTCTAAATTAAGCATATACTGTAGGAGTACCTGTTCCTTTGTTAACCTCTCAACACAGAATAGATGCATGTGTGCACTCCCTCAAATCGTTTGGAGGAAATATCCTTTCTATTTTATTCAGCTACGGTGCCTCGCAAAAGTATTCATCCCCCATGGCATTTTTCCTATTTTGTTGTATTACAACCTGTAATTTAAATGGATTTTTATTTGGATTTCATGTAATGGACATACACAAAATAGTCCAAATTGGTGAAGTGAAACGAAAAAAATAACTTGTTTAATTTATTTTTATTGTTTTTATAACGGAAAAGTGGTGCGTGCATATGTATTCACCCCCTTTGCTATGAAGCCCCTAAATAAGATCTGGTGCAACCAATTACCTTCAGAAGTCACATAAGTAGTTAAATAAAGTCCACTTGTGTGCAATCTAAGTGTCAAATGATCTCAGTATATATACAGCTGTTCTGAAAGGCCCCAGAGTCTGCAACACCACTAAGCAAGGGGCACCACCAAGCAAGCGGCACCATGAAGACCAAGGAGCTCTCCAAACAGGTCAGGGACAAAGTTGTGGAGAAGTACAGATCAGGGTTGGGTTATAGGACCACTTTAAGCCATACACTCCACAGAGCTGGGCTTTACGGATGAGTGGCCAGAAAAAAGTCATTGCTTAAAGAAAGAAATAAGCAAACACGTTTGGTGTTCGCCAAAGGACATGTGGGTGTCACGAGTTACAAAGCCAGAACCCAGAAGCAGACCAGGACAAGGTAAGTTGAAACGAAG